>NC_048569.1:44784860-45130693 GCF_013265735.2 Oncorhynchus mykiss | reverse complement strand
AAATAAACGCAGTTGACAGTGAGAGGACGTTTCTTTTTTTGCTGAGTTTAGAGGACTACTGAAATGATATTATTTCAGTGTAGACAAGGGAAGGGCAGGTTAAATTAAAAACATGACAGCCAGACAAGCCAGTGTATGAGTCAAATGGATTTGCATATGAATGGAGTGGAAATTAGCTGACTTCCTGATCTGTAAGGTAAGTAACTCTAATGTGTCAAGCAGATTACAGGTTTTCTTTGCCATTTCCGACATGGGTTTCATGTAACGTTAACAAAGTACCAAAAAGTTGTTAGAATTCATGTTTACATTTTCTTAGCTAAACAAAACTTGTTTAAAACAGCTAAATTTTGGCGGAAATCAGCCTTGCTTGCATATTGATGATGAAAATAACGTAATTTAGGCTGTAGCGATCTCCAAAATTCTAATCATTAGGTCATCACACCATTGATAAAGCAACAGACGCTAATAGTTTATCAAATCCCATTGTGACGTAGAGGGGGACCCTATTTGGCCGAGGGACATTATTTGGCATGACAGCCATAGGTAGATGCCCCGGGGCCCCAGATGTGGTAGTCCGGCCCTGATAGTAGATCAAATCATCTCCTGTCATGAACTTTTCTTTGTCTTTTATACCGAACACTTCCGTGAGGTCATTGGTGAGTGTTTTGCATCCTACTGTAATCATCATTCTACACTGTGCGAAAGTGGTGAACCATGCACATGTTGTATTTGGCCTGAGCCTGTATTTAGGTTCAGTGGTAAGATGCATGTGTCAATCATCCTTATAATAATATATGCTAAAGTCTTTGGGAACAGAATTCAGGACAAACAATACACAGCATTTGTTGTACAAGCTTTGAAATGGTAGAAGCCATTTACATCAAATGTTCAAAAATTGCAAAAAATTAGGTTGCCATCATTTTGATGTTGCCACAATTTGAATTGGAGAGATAAGAAATAAACCATCTGTTGAATCTGGCTCATCGTTTATGATTTGACTATCAGTGAATGTACGTGGCTTTTGCTTCGCAACCATCCCAGCACAGTCCAATGGCAGAAGTTCTGAGACTTCTTCATTATCTGTAAGGAATTATTGCCACCCTGTGGCAAATTATGGTTAGTACAAGTTCTGTATATCACTGTGTTTATATTGTAAGTCTGATAAAGAGAGAGGAAGAACACAAAATATAAAATAAATATTGAAGTCTTTGTAACGTGGAATACACCTCAATATACCTCAGCCACGCTCAAGGTCCTAAACGATATCTTAACCGCCATCGATAAGAAACAATACTGTGCAGCCGTATTCATTGGCCTGGCCAAGGCTTTTGACTCTTTCAATCACCACATCCTCATAAGCAGACTCGATAGCCTTGGTTTCTCAAATGATTGCCTTGCCTGGTTCACCAACTACTTATCTGATAGAGTTCAGTGTGTCAAATCAGAGGGCCTGTTGTCCGGGCCTCTGGCAGTCTCTATGGGGGTGCCACAGGGTTCGATTCTTGGGCCGACTCTCTTCTCTGTATACATCAATGATGTCGCTCGTGCTGCTGGTGAGTCTCTGATCCACCTCTACGCAGACGACACCATTCTGTATACTTCTGGCCCTTCTTTGGACACTGTGTTAACAACCCCCCAGACGAGCTTCAATGCCATTACGACTCTCCTTCCATGGCCTCCAACTGCTCTTAAATACAAGTAAAACTAAATGCATGCTTTTCAACCGATTGCTGCCTGCACCTGCACCTGCCCGTCCAGCATCACTACTCTGGACGGTTCTGACTTATAATATGTGGACAACTACAAATACCTAGGTGTCTGGTTAGACTGTAAACTCTCCTTCCAGACTCACATCAAACATCTCCAATCGAAAGTTAAATCTAGAAATGGCTTCCTATTTCGCAACAAAGCATCCTTCACTCATGCTGCCAAACATACCCTCGTAAAACTGACCATCCTACCGATCCTCGACTTCGGCGATGTCATTTATAAAATAGCCTCCAAACCCTACACAATATATTGGATGCAGTCTATCACAGTGCCATCCGTTTTGTCATCAAAGCCCCATATACTACCCACCTCTGCGACCTGTACGCTCTTGTTGGCTGGCCCTCGCTTCATACTCGTCGCCAAACCCATTGGCTCCAGGTCATCTACAAGACCCTGCTAGGTAAAGTCCCCCCTTATCTCAGCTCGCTGGTCACCATAGCAGCACCCACCTGTAGCACGCGCTCCAGCAGGTATATCTCTCTGGTCACCCCCAAAACCAATTCTTCCTTTGGCCGCCTCTCCTTCAGGTTTTCTGCTGCCAATGACTGGAACGAACTATAAAAATCTCTGAAACTGGAAACACTTATCTCCCTCACTAGCTTTAAGCACCAGCTGTCAGAGCAGCTCACTAATTACTGCACCTGTACATAGCCCATCTATAATTTAGCCCAAACAACTACCTCTTCCCCTACTGTATTTATTTATTTTGCTCCTTTGCACCCCACTATTTCTATCTCTACTTTGCACATTCTTCCACTGCAAATCTACCATTCCAGTGTTTTACTTGCTATATTGTATTTACTTTGCCACCATGGCCTTTTTTGCCTTTACCTCCCTTATCTCACCTCATTTGCTCACATTGTATATAGACTTATTTTTCTACTGTATTATTGACTGTATGCTTGTTTTACTCCATGTGTAACTTTGTGTTGTTGTATCTGTCGAACTGCTTTGCTTTATCTTGGCCAGGTCGCAATTGTAAATGAGAACTTGTTCTCAACTTGCCTACCTGGTTAAATAAAGGTGAAATCAAATGTAAAAAAAAAACAAATACTTGCTCTATATGAGAAAGATGATAGTTTCAGGCTAGTGACAAAGACTATGGAATGGTTTGAAGGAGGATATCGCATGAGCCAGATCTTCAAGACTACATCACATCTCCAAAAGAGGGCAGTAGCAAACTTCGTACCAATGTGCTGTAATTGCATTGTTACTACTAATGACTAGCTGCAGAATCTCAGAACTCCTATCTTACCACTAGTATGATGTCTTTCCACCAACTTTTTAAAAAAGCTGAAAATACAAAATAAGGAAAGCTGATTTTGTAACCAGTTACTCCCCCTTCCCCCCAACACACACACACAAACAAACAAACAAACAAACCAGTTTGTGCATGTCCATACTCACCCATGTTAACTGAGAGGAGTCAGTCAACATGGATTCAAGTTGCTGTTAAATCAATAAGTAAATGATTAGGGTTAATGCAATGTCAGGATGCAGCCCCTGACACCACTTGACCCTTCCTCACCCCTGTCATAGTGATTATACCAGCAGAGGGACACCTCCCTAAATAGACCCCTACAGCAAAATATACACTCCCCTCTGTATTTATTTGGACAGTGAAGCAAAAATGTGTACGTATGTCTCTGTACTCCAGCATTTTGGATTTGAGATCAAATGTTTCATACGAAGCAAGGCGACAGTACAGAATGTCACCTTTTATTTGAGGGTATTGTCACACATAGCTGTTTACAGTTTAGAAATAAAAGCACTTTATCTATCTAGTCCCACCATTGGAAAACATGTTTTTTTTTCTCCAGTATTTGGACTATATTGTGGATGATACCATGATTATGAATTGTGATTAATGATGAATCAGAAAGTTAAAAGAACAAAGCCCCCTTTTACTAATGCTAACCTCTCACCATTACCAATAACAGGGGAGGTTAGCATTTTTTGAGCAATATGATCTTTGTTCCTCTGTAACTTTCTCACATATCATGATTCATTCACGATAATCACGGTAGCATCCAAATTAATATAGAAGTGTAGAGAAACATCTTCTATTCTTATTTTACAATAAAAGTGACTCCAAAATGATACAATACATTAGTCACCATTCAGTTACTACTGGCCAAAACATAATCTGAAACACACACAACCCAAAACAACAACTGCAAATAAATCCATTTGTAGAGTCACAAGCGTGATGTAGCCATTGCGTGCTAGGAATATGGGACCAAATACTACACTTTTTACTCCTTAATTACACTAAGTGAATTTGTCCAAAATCTTTAAATAGGGGGACTAGATACATAAAGTGCTTTCATTTCTAAATGGTAAAACAGATATATATGAAAACACCCGAATAAAAAAGGTGACATTATGTGCTGCCACCTTATATGAATCATTTGATCTCAAATCCAGAATGCTGGAGTACAGAGCCAACTGTTCACATTTTAACGTCACTGCCAAAATAAATAAGGATGGAGTGCACACAGAGGTTTGGGTTACTAAAATGTGGATTTGGTACACCATTTCTAAATGTATCTTAGTTGAGTTTATTTAATTGATAATAAAAAAATAGGGATTACACTTCTTGAATATGAAAGGGCTATATACATTGTGTAAAAGCAAGGTGTCACTCACAAACCACAGTGCAACAAAAAGGGACAACAAATCAGCTAAACTGGCACTTGAAGAGGCTGTTTTCTTTGTTGTTAAGTGATTGTTTCCTGTTTGCCCATACCAGCTGTACTGGGCTCTATGCCCTGTTGTTGGGACAGATGGGCAGACAGACAGACCGACGACACAGACTTGCCCTTCGGGGTGTTTCCTGTTTGCCCATACCAGCTGTACTGGGCTCTATGCCCTGTTGTTGGGACAGATGGGCAGACAGACAGACCGACGACACAGACTTGCCCTTCGGGGTGTTTTCTGTTTGCGTTCCAAAATGCACAGTGACCACTCAACACAATTACTCCCGTGATATCCAGAGAAGATCTAGAACACAAGTGCTCCAAGATGCATGGCCAGGTCTGGTTCAGGGCCAGTGTTCGTAGGCTCAGTGCACCCTGTGCACGCACACACACACACACACCTTTCTGGTCTTTGATTGGCTTCCAGTTGGGTTGTTGAGGGTTTGCGGTGGAGGTTCAGAATGGGCTGGCGGGTGGATTTCAGTACACAGACGAATCAATGATAAAGATCTCTGGTGGAGAAATTTCAAGCAGATACAGACAGATGTGAACAACTCAGGAGGTCAGCACCTGCACTCCTTTGCCTCGCTCTTTCTTTTCATTCAGTTTGGGGTTTTCATTGTATCCCCCCCTCCCCCGAGTAGAGGTTGCTTTTGTGTTTGTGGAAAATGTCAGACAGCTTCAAATGTGTGTGGAGATTCTTATCAGTGGAGTTGGTAACATTTCGAGTGTAGTTTGTGACCATATGAGGAAAAGTGAGTGAGTGAGGGTGTTTGTGGTGTGTGCCAAACCCGGACGATGCTGGGCCAATTGTGCGCCGCCCTATGGGACACCCAATCATGGCCGGATGTGATACAGCCTGGATTCGAACCAGGGACACTGCGCCACTCGGGATCCCTACTGTTACTAAGAACTAAGTGGAACTTAACAAGTCTTGTGTCTTATTTTAACACAAGCACCTTTATGCTTTAATATTTGAAGAGGTTATTTCCAAAACCTATACCCACCAATTTTTCCACATTTGTGTTTTCACAAATGATTGCTACATACAGATCTCATATTACTGTATTGATTCATTTAAAAAAAAACATTTGTACAGTTATCATTTGTGTAGTTATTTCTTACAATTGACTGTGTAAATCCTAGCTGTACTACTTATTTATCTGAGTGATGCAGATATACAGTGGTTCCTCCTGTATAGCCTTTTGCAACAACAAAAAACATGATTATTTGTCCCTCTGAAATGAAACCATCAAGTGATAGATTTTGAAACATTGAACATGCCATGATTAGATAGTGAAAAAAAAAACACACCAATCTCTTTCACAAGTTATTTAAACAATAAACGCTAATTTTCAAACATTTCTGAAAATGGATATATGGCGATTTGGAAAGAATCTCTTAATTTACAGTGAGAGAAACAGGTAGTAGAATCAGGCAGTAACACAACACTTCCAACAGGTACAAACCAACCATAGCAATGTGGATTAAAGGAGGTATTTGGAAATTACCTTTGACTGTTAATACATCAAACAATGTCTTGTGTACAAAATCTATTGGCATGTTCCAAACAAATAAACAACAACAAATAAAATCAACAACTCTAGATCAACAGTTATAATATCCCTCATGTGGATTACTCAATTCACTAATTACACACTTTTAAACAAAACTGGAATAACATGCATATTCGTTTACTTGTATGCATAATGTATTACTGGCAATAAAGATTGGTATAGGTGTTAGCTAATGTATATTATATTTAACAAGATGTAAAAAAATGACCATGTTCTAATGTGGCCTTGATTATCAACATTACATCACATCAACATGTACAGTTGATTGCTAAGACAAAACACAGCATACATGAGTTCTGCAAGAACAATGAGCAATCATTAGCTAATTATAACAGCAAGCCTTCTAAAAGCGTTCTCACAACAAGTATGATAAAAGTATAGTAGCCTACAAAACATAAAATACAAAGTAGTACAAATTCAACAATAGGACAAAGAACAAAATGATTGTTCCTTCAGGACCCCTTCATTTTACATGTCCATGGTCAAAACGTCTGAGATTCAGCAACATTGAATTCCTTAAAAATGTTATTTTGAAAAACTCTCAGTAAATCTTGGGTGCGACTGAGAGCTATTGTTTGAGCAGCGAAACACAAGACAATAATCATACACTCATATGATCCAGCGATAATGTGATTGTAATCTGTTTGTTTTGAAAGGCAGGCATAAAACCAGAATTGCTCAGCTTTACTTGATTTGGCAACATTAAGCTTTGGCGGATATGCATTTTTCCATTGTTGTTGAATGTAGAATTTTTATATCCATATTACATCTCTTTTTCATGTACTGAATGTACTTGAAGGACTTTGCTTTAGGGAATAATTCTCAGTAGTACGCATAAAAGTTGAATAAAATAGATAATGCAATCATCACTTGAATAGAAAGACGGACTAATATTTGAGTGATCACAGAACAGCTCGGTAAAACAACAAACAATGACAAAGAATGCAAATGTGTGTGTGTGTGTGTGTGTGTGTGTGTGTGTGTGTGTGTGTGTGTTGTATGTCAAATGAAAACGATAGACATTCTTTATTTATTTTATTGTGTAATAGAATAGAATAATGAAGTATGATACTATTTTAACAGGACTAGCAGTGAACAGCAGGAGAAAAATATTCATTAAAACAGAAGCTATTTTTATTAGTAGTAGTAGTGGTATTCTTCTTCCTCTTATAATTATTATTATTATGTAAATATAGAGGGCTATTAGGCCTACTTGGTCAATGGATGACAAAAATGTTATATTTTAGGGGGCCAGGTTATTGGAAAAAGATTGACGTTTATTTGGGAATAAATTATGTGAATGGAATAAAACACCTCCAACAGGCAAGTATTGCTTTTAAAAAAATAGTTTGTTTGACAATATCCTGCACCACAGTGGATAGATAGGCTGTGAGGGGCAAGCGCACGTCAGCCCACACCTTCACCTTCAGACAGAACAGGTAAGATGATTCTCTTTTTTTTTCCACTTTTTTCACCATACATTTCAGCACTTTAAAGTTGCTGATCAATATGCAAAACAGCAACGATGAATATGCACGAGCCCGAGGGGTCTGGTAATTGCACGTCAGGGTGGCAGCACCGTAATTTGGCGGCTCCGGAATCCTGCAATCAGCGTTCTATTCATTAACGCGGGAGCCATTTCATACGCGGCCACTCGAGCCTGCCAATCACCCCCGCAGACACATGACATTAAAAAAAGCCAAATGAAAAGTTTCAATTACCAGCCAGGCCCGCGCGTGGTGTAATAACTCTAAACACTATATTTAGGCCCGCTTTATGTTGCTGAATGGTTCTTACCGCATCGTGAAAGGAGAAGGGGAGACAAACTTAATGAAACAACATCATCTCATACATTTACATAGACACCTTTATCTTCATGCTGCGCTGGGGGGGGGGTGCAACGGAGAATGTTATTTGGCCTATGACGTGCATGGCCTACTATTTTTCTTAAACCAATACAACAATTGCCTCATAGCGCACAGGAAATATGAAGAAAAAAACGAAAGGATTGAGTGAAAGCTGGCACTCAAGGCTATTGTCTCAGGCGTGAGAGAGGGACATTCTACCCTCTGTTGTTGGGGGGTGCCAGAGGGCAAGGAGGGTGAAGGCCAGCATCTCTCCTTACAATTAGATTGGGTGAAGTAGTCCACTGTACCAACATAATCTCCATAATAAGATTTGGATTTCTATTATATCTTGAACTGTGGTCTATTTAAAAACCGTTGGCTGTGCTTTACAAAGCCTATGTCTTGCTGATCTGCTGGTGGCTGCTCAATGCTCCTGTAGGAGCCTATATATACACATGTAGCATGTGTCCATGTTGACTCTCCCCATGGCAATAAAACAGACCCCTCCTCTTTTCTGGTCTAAATGCCTCTCTCTGACCAAGAGACACTTGAGAGAAAGGGGAGGCCTGTAGTTGACATGCAGTCTGATGAAGGAGAGGAGAGGGCAGCGGGGCAGCGAACTCCCCTATCCTCTGCCTGCCAATAGCAACCCCAGAGTGGGCTGCGGCTGGGGGCGTGCTCTGCACCACAACCCCATGGACCAGAGCTCTGGTCAAAAGTAGTGCCCTATGTAAGGGAATAGGGTGCCCTTTGGGGACACAGGCTCTGCCTCTGATCTGGAGGCTCCACATTGTGGAGGGAGGCTGCTAAAGCTATGTCTCAGAGTCTGATGGCATGCAGGCGTGTGCTGGGTAGCCTGGGCCTCAGCCCTACGTCAGAGGTGAAACACCTTCGCTCCCTCTGCCCACTGAACAGGGGGTTGTACACCGGTCTTTTCTGTTCCTGCCAACACTGCAGCAGGTCAGGAAGGGAGTTCCCTCCCAACGGGCCCGGCGGTAGGAGAGGAAGAGAGGAGTTTTCAGGAGTGTAAGCTACAGACCAGGGGACGCGGGGCGCGCTGTGAATCCTCTATTGTTCCCTCTCCTCTGACACCGGGCCCCACATTTCCTCCCTCATAAATCTGCCCCAGCGAGCGACCCTGGAGGTGTCCCCCCCCCCCCCATTGTCTCTGAAGAGGAAACCTGTATTGAAGGAGGAGGCCTGCCCTGGATGGACTTGTCTTCAGCCCCCGTCAAAGGGCAGGGGAGCAGGGGGGTCGGCCGGAGAGAAAACATAGCACAGGACAGGAGAAGTGACTTATAAGACATATAGGCGGAGGAGGCTTCTCCGAATGAGATAAGATACTGTCAATAGCTGGTGACTTACTGATTTTTAAAAAAAGAGTCACTGACTGCAATCACTGCTGAGATGAAGTTGTCTGAGTTTATGCTTGGATGTCAACCCCAATATACTGTATGTTCATGCAGTGGTGGAAAAAGTACCCAATTGTCATACTTGAGTAAAAGTAAAGATTCCTTAATAGAAAATTACTCATGTAAAAGTGAAAGTCACCAACTAAAATACTACTTGAGTAAAACTGAAAGTATTAGGTTTTAAATATACTTAAGTATCAAAAGTAAAAATAAATGTATGAATAATTTAAAATGAAAAATAAAATTCCTTATATTACAGGTGCATTATGCAGAAATCAGTCCGCCATTTTCTGGAGCGGATGGTCGGGGGCCGGAATACAATTCCAAATCATTTGTAGACTGCAAATTGACCGCAAGAAGCTCAAAAAACTTGACTAAAACATAATAATTTCAAACCTTGCTTACATTTGTATACGATCACAGACTTGGGAACAGATTTCTTAAATTCAAATCACTTGGAGCTGATTTCCTGGTGTTTTTACAGTCTTTTATATTCAACAGTGCAGATTCCACACAATTTTTTTTTACTATATATCTTTTTTTTTTGCTCAGAAAACTTGGGGGTCCAAATAAAATCACCATTGGTGCGTGGACCATTTTCCTGCCCTGCCAAGCACTCAAAATGTAACAAGTACTTTTGGGTGTCAGAGAAAGTACATTATTTTCTTCAGGAATGGAGTGAAGTAAAAGTTGTCAAAAACATAAATAGTAAGGTACAGATACCCCAATAAACTACTTAAGTAGTCCTTCAAAGTATTTTTATTAAAGTACTTTACACCACTGTGTTCAGGTTAGAAACCAATCAACTGCATTACACTTAAAAACAGCTTCAACTACCACCACCGATTTCAATATGGCTAGCTGTGCTACCAGCTTGTACAAAAGGGAGTTAGCATTTAACAGAGTTTTTTTCTAATCCTGAAAAAGACAATTTCTAATTATTATGCCGCGAAAACAATCAAATATGCTGAACAAAAATATAAAACGCCACAATTTCAAAGATTTTACCCTTGTTACAGTTCATATAAGGATATCAGTCAATTTAAATAAATTCATTAGGCCTTAATCTATGGATTTCACATGACCGGGAAAACAGATATAAAAAAAATAAAAGTTTAACCTTTATTTACCTAGGCAAGTCAGATAAGAACACATTTTTATTTACAATGACAGCCTAGGAACAGTGGATTAATTGCCTTGTTCAGGGGCAGATCAACAGATTTCTAATTTTCAGCTCGGAGATTCGATCTAGCAACCTTTCGGTTACTTGCCCAACGCTCTAACCACTAGGCTACCTGCCTGCCCATACCTTAAATACCTTAAAAAGATACTTTAAAAAAAAGGTAGGGTCAGAAAACGAGTCTATCTCATGTGACCACCATTTGCCTCTTGCAGCTTGACACATCTCCTTTGGAAAATATTTGATCAGATTTGGTTGTGGCTTGTGGTATGTTGTCCCACTTCTCTTTAACGGCTGTGCGAAGTTGTTGGATATTGGCCGGAACAGGAACACGCTGTCGTAAACGTTGATCCAGAGTATGCTCAATGGGGGACATGTCTGGCGAGTATGCAGGCTATGGAAGAACTGGGACATTTTCAGCTTCCGGTAATTGTGTACAGATCCTTCCGTCATGGGGCCGTGCATTATCATGCTGAAACATGAGGTGATGGCGGTGGATGAATGGCACAACAATGGGCCTCAAGATCTCGTCATGGTATCTCAATTTGCATTCAAATTGCCATAGATAAAATGCAATTGTGTTCGTTGTCCATAGCTTATGCCTGCCCATACCATAACCCCACCGGTACCACGGAACACTCTTTTCACAACGATGACATCAGAACACCGCTCACCCACACAACACTATACACGTGGTCTGCAGTTGTGAAGCCAGTTGGACGTACTGCCAAATTCTTTAAAACGACGAAGGAGGCGGCTTATGGTAGAGAAATGAACATTCAATTATCTGGCAACAGCTCTGGTGAACATGCTTGCAGTCAGCATGCTAATTGCACACTCCCTCAAAACTTAAGGCATCTGTGGCATTGTGTTGTGTGACAAAACTACACATTTTAGAGTGGTATTTTATTGTCCCCGGCACAAGGTGCACCTGTGTAATGATCATGCTGTTTAATCAGCTCGATATGCCACACCTGTCAGGTAGATGGATTATCTTGGCAAAGGAGTAATGCTCACTAACAGGGATGTAATCAAATTTGTACACAAAATATGAGAGAAATAAGCTTTTTTGTGCATATGGAACATTTCTGGGATCTTTTATTTCAGCTCATGAAACATGGGAAGAACAGTTTACATGTTGCATTCATATTTTTGTTCAGTGTATATCCAAATCAGATTGTAGTAATCACATTGTGGGCCTGTTAGACTACATAAATCATGACAGATTTTACGAATATCCATTTTGTTAGATCAGATTAATGGCCGTCAATGACGTCATCCTTGCGCTTTCACCCACGCACGGTCTGTGTTCCATTGACCTCTTAACATTGACCTCTTTACCGCATGTATAGATGGATTTCAACAAGCGCATATTGTGCAAATGTATTTATGTTTTCAATAAACATTTGTAGACTATAGTAGACTACAGGGGGAGTACCAGGGAGACTATAGACAGGTGTGTTGTTTAGCAACAAAGACGATGCTTGCACATCTTTGGGGCAAAACAGACGGGGATGGCTTCGATATGAGAATCATATCATATTAACAACATGTAAGTCTTCTACCCTGCCCTCCTCCTGTACCGCTCGCTCAACATGCCAGGGTACTACAGTCTAAGAGCAGGAGTGCTGATTAAGAATCAGTATTGTTTTTAGAACACAATGAATAAGGATACATGGGCGGGGGGGGGGGGGGGGGGGGTCTGATTCTAGATCAGCACTCCTACTCTGACAAGCCCTCCATGGTAGTCCTGACACAGTCCTCCTGCTGTACTTTTCAGCCTCAACCAGCCTGGCTACAGTTTAATCATGGCTCCACTCTGGAAACCATCAACGGGAGCCAGGCCCCTCAATCATCCTCTAAATCATGCCCTTGTTCCACGTCACCGTACTGTAGCCACCGGGGCCTCAACCGGTGGCCTCTGAGAAAGAACTCAAAGTAAACAATACAGACATCAACAGAGAGGGAGAATGCTCACGGTAGCGATTGGAGGCCAGCAGGAAAGCAGGCAGTCTGGATGAAAAACTATTAAGATACTAATTAGGTGTATGGACGGAGTTGAGGTATTGAGGTCGTTGCCCACTAAAGTCAGATTTTGTGATGGGAGGGTTTATAAATGTTGTGTCTTTCTGTGGACAGGAAGGACTTGTCTCTCATTATCGGTTGTAGCTGATTAAAGAAGCCACTTAAGTTTGATTATTTTTGATTTATGTGAACGCAAATGTTTATTGTAGAAGGAATTGAGGAGCGGCATGCGTGATATTTACTGAATGGCACACGTGTGGGCCCTACAGTTTACAATACAGTAGTCTGTTGGATGAATTTGTCTGTTGTGAATTATAAGGGCTATTTCAAGAGTAACTTTCACGAAGAAAAAAAAGTTAATAATTCTCCATCAAATCTGATGTTTTAGGCTTAGTTATAGTGAAACACATCAATTCTGGCAATTCTGGCAGTTCATTTTGACAGTTCGTTGCAAAAGTGATTCAGCGGTTCACACTCTACCATTGAAATCGTGACGTTGTGGCACCTTGAGAAGTTTCCTCTAGGTCATCTCAAGGAAGAGGTTCGGTATGAAATACACTCCCTTCTAGATGTGCTGGGTGGTACCACCTCCAGGCTTACTATAAAAGTGAGTGACAGCACACCTTATTTGGTAGTGGTCTTGGTAAGTGGCAAGTGCCAACATATTTTGCATGATGCTTCCTTGACTAGACAACTGACCTTACACAACATTCAAAAGGCATATGACCAAAATCTGCGTTTTTACTTACCGTTTCATACACATCTACAGTATGTGCTTTTACGAAGAAAAACACATGTAGGCTATTGGGAGTATATGTTTATATTCATAGCTACATCCATTGTAACAAGAAATAGATCATGGTGGTCATGTCAACAAAAAAAAAAAAATGTTTTTCCCCCAACTGCTATGACTGATTATTGGGGCTCCATGGGGGATTCGAATTTAAACCGCAAGTGGCAATAAATATCAGAAACTCGGTGCATTACCACTGTGAGCTAAATGTTCAGAGTCGTATTTGATCGCGATGAGACGTAATTTTATTATCAGAGCGTGCCAGTGGGCTTCCGGTAAATTATGCTTTAGTGAGAAAATGTTGGGATCAGGTACAACTACGTTCACCCATGCCCAAAATGAATATTTATGAGCAATTCCCCCCCACCAACAACTTCTCATCTGAAAGCATTTTTAGAAACTTTGAAGGTGTTGGGCAAAGGCTGAAATTGGGCTCGAGTTGTCCTTTAAACGATTGAATACACTGAGTGTACAAAACATTCCATGACCTAGTCAGACCAGGTGAATCCAGGTGAAAGCTATGATCCCTTATTGATGTTAAATCCACCGCAGTCAGTGTAGATAGATGAAGGGGAGGAGACAGGTTAAAGAAGGATTTTTAAGCCTTGATACAATTGAGACATGGATTGTGTATGTGTGCCCATTGAGAGGGTGAATGGGCAAGACAAAATATTTAAGTGCCTTTCAAAAGTGTATGGTAAGTAGGTGCCAGGCGCATCAGTTTGACTGTGTCAAGAACTGCAACGCTGCAGGGTTTTTCACACTCAACCGTTTCCAGTGTGTATCAAGAGTGGTCCACCACCCAAAGGACATCCAGCCAAATTGGCGCCTGCCGTGTCCACCACTGTACCTGTGGCAACCAGCTAGCCCTAGGCCCCTCCCACTGACACGCCCCGACTACCTACCTGTCATTCTCACCCAGCACAGTGGGTGGCAGTGGAAAAGGATTATTTCATTTGACAGCAGCTATTTCACTAACTCAAAACAACAGCTGTAAGGTAGGAATGAGTGTGCGAGGGAGGGTAGAGGGGGTTATGAGGGGGAGTTAGAGAGGTGAGGTGTGGGGAGGCACATGTAAGCCTAAGGGAATAGAACCTAACACTTGTATAAAAAAAATTGACAGGGCAGACGAAGAAAAAAAATGTATGTGAAGTGTGTGTGTGTGAGAGAGAGAGAGAGAGAGAGAGAGAGAGAGAGACCCCACGTTGGACCTTTCCTTGCAGCCAGTGAGATGTACCATAGCTCAGGTCCAAGAACCACACTTATAACATAAGTGTATGTATGTGCATGCGTGTGTGTGTGCTCTGTAGACCAGGTGAGGTCCGTGGTCGACCGGGCCGACCGACAGGGTTGCTGCTCATATTAGCATTTAGCCTCGGACACCGGAGACTGTATCAGAACAGGTGAAAATAATTACACTATCCGCACCGAACACTGAGGAGAGGGTCATTACACATCTGGTTAAGTTTTGGGAGAGAAATATTTTGTGGGGTGGTCTTCCTGTACAATACGCCTGCCCTGTTAACACAACAGGCCTCTGGAAGTCAAAGTGCAAGGTTGGATATTAGCATCCCGAAGGAAACCATGGCATTCAGTTCATTGTAGGCTGAATCCCTCTGAACCATGGGGTTCAATCCAACGTATTGTAGGCTATAATCACATTCACTCCATAGATAAGAGGTTATAAACACTGTATGATTCCAGAAATGGTTGCACATACTGCAGTGCCTAATACTGTATGCCTCTGTAGTATTCAAGAATATGTCTGCTTTGTCGTCCCATGGAGGATGTTCCTGATTGTAACTCTGATTCAATCATATAACAACTAGGTTTTTATCTGTGTGTGTGTGTGTGTGTGTGTGTGTGTGTGTGTGTGTGTGTGTGTGTGTGTGTGTGTGTGTGTGTGTGTGTGTGTGTGTGTGTGTGTGTGTGTGTGTGTGTGTGTTCATTCAGTTACTTTGACAGGTATTGGATTGTATAAACTGAGGTTGACTTGGGCGCTATTTGGCCAACATGGACAGCATCACTGAGTATTATAAAGTTACATTCGGGACCACTGCAAGGCCGCAATATCGCACTATTCCCAGCCAGCACAGTGAACCTAGGAGGTTATTGTACTATGGAGCTGTGGTTTTTGAAGGCTTATGATACAGTGTATTCTATCAGTTTCCAATTAAAGATGATCTCCATGGCTTGAACTTCAAGGAAAGAAATTATGCCATTTGCGGTAATCCAACAGTTCCATGCCTTCCATGTTCCATCCAATTCCTCTACTCCCAATGACCTGTCTGAACCACAAGGTTCTCTAGCTCTGCATTCCACTACACCGCTGCACAGACTCCGATTCTCTGTAAGGTCTCTTCGGCCAAGAGCCGTTAACCTGAGAGTCTGTCTGGCTTTGAGACTTGGCTGTGAAGACTGGTTCCTGTTGGTTTGGGCTGGAGAAAAATTTCCCAGAAAGTTCCCTGACCATGTCTGGCTTCTTTCATCTTGGGTACTCAATGTCTTTTCAAATTCCCATAGTTATGAGACAAATTTCTGTTTCCTTTTTCATTGATGAAGTTTGCTGATGAGGGCAGGCAAACTCCATGTTTGGTCATGAATGCAGGCTGTCTTTGCCAAAAGAGACTAGTCTGAAAGGTAATGGACAGTGACAGTTTAAAACACAGGGATGTGAGTGATTGGTAGCTGAAGCCTTAAAGGGCTCGTCAGCCGGTAACCGACAGCGTCTCGACAGCATTACTCAGGTAACTCCTAAAAAGTTTCCAAAGTTCCCGAGGCCTACAACAAACAGTCATGTGACCTGGGGATCTTTTGAAGACTGCCATTCAGATCTGATTGCGGGGGGGCTCAGTTGCCCGGGCAACCCACACAAAGCTAAGCAGCTAGTCCCTGCCTCGCCAGCGTCTTGACTCAGAGACGTAAGTAGCAACAGATGGCGATGTAGGGCTGACCTCCAGTCGCTTCCTGGAAACGCAAATTTGTCAAAATGGGGAAAGAAAAAAGGGGAGCAGTTAGTTAGGTTAATGCAGTCAGTAAAGGCTGAGGCTCCCTCTCAGAGTCGGGGTATATGAGCAGAGCAAGGTCACAGCAGTCCTGTGCTGTGTAGTTTAACTCGACATGTTTAACTCGACACATTTCTTCCATGTAGCACTGAGAGCGAAAAATCCAGACGCACTAAACTGCACTGTTAGTCTAGTCCTTTATTTGACTTAAGGACCAGCCAAATAGACAGAAGGGCTTGTTTCTGATTAGTACTAGTACTACAGTGCATGAAAACCTTGCTCACCCCTGGAAATGCTTGGAATTGCCAACAAACCACACTCTCATCGAGTTTTATCTAGAAAAGATGTGATCTTACCATGTCTAATATAGTCCAATTTCCTGGTTGTGTAATATAAATGACAAAAAACCACAGGATTGTAGAATGCTATTGTTTAGGTGGCTCACGTCCAGGGGTAGTTTGTCATAGGCTAGCGATAACACCATGTTTTGATGTGTAGTGTATGTTTGCACATAATTTAATGCTGTAATGCTTTGCGGAATCTACCACCGTCTTCCGATTCCGGAAGCAATCACGGTATCACAAGAACACTCCGATCACAGCATGATATCACCTTCTAAAATGCAGGAGGAGGAAACACGTGCCAGTACACTCATATGAGATCAATTATTTCACAGGAACGTATAGCAGAAGGACATTTGTGGAGCCATTAGCTCCCAGAGCTGGGTATCATACTAGGGATAATAGCAACTTCATAGAATAAACACATTTGGCTAATAGGTCACCAGGACCTGTGTGTCTCAAATGGCACCCTATTCTAAGGAACCCTGCCTGATACAGTGCAATGGTCTGGTCAAACGTAGTGCACTATACAGGGAATAGGGTGCCATTTGAGAGGGTTGAAAAGGTGCAGTGGTTATAGGGAGGTTAAGGGGAGGGGAAGTGTCACTTTAGAGTTGCTAGTCTACACCCCCCAAGCGTGTGGCAGAATGAGACTCAAATCACCTCTTATTAACAGAGGTCAAAGTTTCTCCCCCCTAATTTCATGACCTTTAACCCTTGACGAAGTGCCTGCTACAAGCCATAACCCCCACAGCTATTGCAGTGCTATTGCAAACACAAAGCCACAGAACAAAAACTCCATTGAGATAGCCAGGTAATCTAGTAGTGTTAACTGCCTCTTTCCTGAAAGAACAGATTTTAACTAAAAAAGGGACCCACTGGGCACGCCACATGATTTCAACGTGGATAGTTGAGTAATTGGATAATATTTGGTTGAGACAACGTGATTACATCTTATACTGAACAAAAATGTAAACGCAACATGCAACAATTGCAACAACTTTACAGAGTTACAGTTCATTTGAGTAAATCAGTCAATTTAAATACATTCATTGTAACCTAATCTATGGATTTCAAATGACTGGGCAGGGGCGCAGCCAATCAGGAGTTTTTTCCCCACAAAAGGGCTTTATTACAGACAGAAATACTCTTCAGTTTCATCAGCTGTCCGGGTGGCTGGATCTCAGACAATCCAGAAGGTGTAGAAGCCAGATGTGGAGGCCCTGGGCTGGCATGGTGACACCTGGTCTGCGGGTGTGAGGCGGGTTGGACGTACTGCCAAATTCTCTAAAACAACGTTGGAGGCTGAAATTAACATTCAATTCTCTGGCAACATCTCTGGATGACATTCCTGCAGTCAGCAGGCCAATTGCACAATTGTTGCATTGTGTTGTGTGACAAAACTGCACATTTTAGAGTGGCCTTTTATTGTCCCCAGCACAAGGTGCACCTGTGTAATGATCATGCTGTTTAATCATCTTTTTGATATGCCACACCTGATGGATTATCTTGGCAGATTTCTGCACAAAATGAGAGAAATACGCTTTTTGTGCGTATGAAACATTTCTGGGATCCTTTATTTCAGCTCATGAAACATGGGACCAACACTTTACATGTTGCATTTATAATTTTGTTCATTATATATTCGCCCACTCAAAAAGACAGCTATAATGTACTTGTATTTCCAATGTGTTATCACTATGCTTTCAATCATCTAGAACCACAACCAAATTCCAATGGAAAAACCACCCAAATGTCACTGCGCTTTCAACCATTTAAAAGCACAACAAAATTCAAAATGGGAATACGTCAGATATTGTTTCTTTATACAACAAATGAATGCGTTATCACTGTGCTTCGTCTAATAGCAGAACTAAATGACCTGGATTGCAGTTGAGATTAAATTAAAATACATGGTCGAACGGATTAATGCCATATCCAGATTCTGCGACGACCTATGCATGCTAATTTGAATATGCACGCTTTGTATGATGACACATTTATAGTTACAGTAGCCTAAATGTGGCCATGGAAGTGTTACACATTTTCTCAAGGTTGAATGTATTACATTCTCACAAAACAAAAACAAAAAAATTTCTCACAAAGACAATTACTGACAACCAAACAATACAGAAAGGGGTTCAAAAGAGTTTCTGAAAGGCAGCCATGTGGGTTCCCACCGAAAGTTGGCAAAGCTACTAGTAAGAGGTTTCTAAAAGACCACCGTGTATGCCCACTAAATTTGCCTCCGAAAAGACAAACTAAAAGAAAAACCCACAACAATTTAGGACAGAGAGTAAAAAAGAAAATGGAACAAAACAAATAGGAGAAGCGCCAACACTCAGGCTTCTTTCAAACTTAAAACAGGTTGAGCTTGAAAATCGCATCACAGCTGACAGAGTGTAGCTCTCCCGCGACATCTCTCAAGCTCCAGTGGAGCACTGGGCCAGCTACCCCTAAATAGCACCTGGGCCAACACAGGTGAAACACCTTCCCACTAACGAGATGGCAACTAGCACAGGTGTAAGAGATACTGACTGACGAGGTGACACCAATCAGTACATGGTAACGAGCTAAAGTCCAACCTCAAAACGTAAATGGAAAATCAAAGCCTGTGACAAATGTTACATTAGTTTGTAACATACACTATTTATTCTAATACAAAACTGTATTACAATTATGTTTTGGTTGTCAACCAAACATCAACATTTGAAGGAGATGTATCTTCTGCTTGGATAGTTCCATCTGTGCCACTGATTTAGGGCTGGATTCAATCTGTATTGCAAGTACTGTAGCTCGATTTAAATTTAAAGGCAATGTTTCCATGTTCGCTGAAACTATATTCACGGGAAAACGCTGCAGATCTGAAATTACCTTTACCTTTCAATGCGGATCTTCCTCGATACGGATTGAATCCAGACCGTAGTCTGGCTTTAATTCCAGTCTACAAATTAATAATTGATATGTTGGATTCACATCTCCATCTCAACCAAAAATCTAAGTTAAAGAATAGGACTAAATCAAATCAAACTTGAAATGCACTTTAAATAAAGTCTGATTTAGTCCTCTTCTTTAACTTAGATTTTAGGTTGAGATGTCAATTATTCATTTGTAGACAAACTGAAACTAAAGCCTGACTAAGTCAGTAGCACAGGTGAAACTATTCAAACAGAAGATAAATCTCCTTCAAATGTTGACAGCTGTTTCTGTTGACAACCAAACACAATTCAATATCACTGAATATCATTACATTTGAAATCACCCAGAGCTTGAAACCCTAGGCCTCTGTATTGTCTATTTCTAGTTGAATCCAGGGTTGAATTGAAACAATAGCTGTTGATGACTTTGAAAATGCTATATAGGCCTAAATAGCATCATTGATGATATGAGTGAATATTTGTTCTCTAAAACCTTTTGTGTTATTAGGTGGAGATCTCTCACAATATTTAATTTTTTTAATTGAGCGTGTTTCTTGGCTCAAGCAAGTCTC
This sequence comes from Oncorhynchus mykiss, assembly GCF_013265735.2. NCBI lineage: Eukaryota > Metazoa > Chordata > Actinopteri > Salmoniformes > Salmonidae > Oncorhynchus > Oncorhynchus mykiss. The sequence goes on along the minus strand of NC_048569.1, from coordinate 45,110,554 downwards.
TTCTTCTTATTGGTGTCCTTTAGTAGTGGTTTCTTTGCAGCAATTCGACCATGATGGCCTAATTCATGCAGTCTCCTCTGAATAGTTGATGTTGAGATGTGTCTGTTACTCTGTGAAAAATGTATTTGGCCTGAGGCTGGTAACTCTAATGAACTTATGCTCTGCAGCAGAGGTAACGCTGGGTCTTCCTTTCCTGTGGCGGTCCTCGTGAGAGCCAGTTTCATCATAGCGCTTGATGGTTTTTGTGACTGCACTTGAAGAAACTTTCAAAGTTCTTGAAAAGTTCCGGATTACTGACCTTCATGTCTTTAAAGTAATTGACTGTCGTTTCTCTTTGCTTATTTGAGCTGTTCTTGCCATAATATGGACTTGGTCTTTTACCAAATGGTGCTATCTTATTTACCAAATAGGGCTATATCACAACACAACTGATTGGCTAAAACGCCTTAAGGGAAGAAATTCCACAAAATAACTTTTAACATGGCACACCTGTTAATTGAAATGCATTCCAGGTGACTACCTCGTGAAGCTAGTTGAGAGGCCTAAGAATTCCAAGAGTGTGCAAAGCTATCATCAAGGCAAAGGGTGGCTACTTTGAAGAATCTCAAATATGAAATATATTTTGATTTATTTAACACTTTTTTGGGTACTACATGATTCCAAATGTGTTATTTCATAGTTTTGATGTCTTCACTACTAATTCTACAATGTAGCAAATAGTCAAAATAAAGAAAAATCCTTGAATGAGTAGGTGTGTCCAAACTTTTGACTGGTACTGTATATACACACAGTGTGTATATATATATAAGTTCATTTTACTCAGACAACTAGAGGGGCCAAATAAAATAAACTGCAGGACAAATTTGGCCACCGGCCATCAGTTGGGGAACCCTGCTCTATGGCACTTGGAAACAATTGTACAGTGAAGCATTAACATTACAACAATTGTTTTCTGGGAGATTTTTTTTCAAACTCCTGGTTGCACAGCAAAATATTTAATCCCACCTTGTAAGCAAAACATTTTTTAGTGGCCTCCCTCATGACAGCGAAAAGAGGGGTAAAATGTTTTAAAGTTAATTTCCTGCAATTCTTCACATTTTAGGGTGAGATTTTGCCATTTTTAAACTATACTGAACTAAAAAATATAAACGCAACATGTCAAGTGTTGGTCCCATGTTTCATGAGCTGAAAAAAAAAGATGAAAGGCCGAAACATTTGTGTTATGTTTTTATTTATGCACTATGATATATTCTTTGGGCACCATGATGTTTCAATAAACATCTTTATTTTGCATTCAAGCTGCAGTTTTTTTTTTACAGTGTGAGGGTCTCTATTTCTTCCTGAAATAAAAGATCCCAGATCTTTACCAAATAGGGCTATCTTATTTAAGATCCCAGATCTTTACCAAATAGGGCTATCTTATTTAAGATCCCAGATCTTTTATTTCAGACAAAAAGCTTATTTCTCTCATATTTTGTGCAGAAATTTGTTCACATCCGTTAGTGAACATTTCTCCTTTGCCAAAATAATCCATCCACCTGACAGGTGTGGCATATCAAGAAGCTGATTAAGCAGCATGATCATTACACAGGTGCACCTTGTGGGAAAATAAAAGGCCATTCTATAATATGCAGTTTTGTCACATAACAAAATGCCACAGATGTCCACCAGAGCTGCTGCCAGAGAACTGAATGTTAATTTCTCTACCATAAGCCACCTCCAACGTTGTTTTAGAGAATTTGGCAGTACGTCCAACCGGCCTCACAACCCCAGACCGCGTGTAACCACGCCAGCCCAGGACCTCCACCTGCGGGATCGTCTGAGACCAGCCACCCGGACAGCTGATGAAACTGAGGAGTATGTCAATAATAAAAACTGCGGGGAAAAACTCATTCTGATTGGCTGGGCCTGGCTCTCAAGTGGATGGGTCTAAGTCCTCCCAGGCCCACACCACTGCCCAGTCATGTGAAATCCATAGATTAGTGTTTAATAAATGTATTTCAATAGACTGATTTCCTTATTTGAACTGTAACGCAGTAAAATCATTGACATTTCATATATTTTTGTTCTGTATAATTTCCTGCGAGTCTACACATTTTGCCATAAGGCGGAGGCAAAGGTTTGCAGTTTTTATTATAATAACTGATGATCAATGGGCCTCACCTCGGTCGGTATTTCGACCATGCTTATTACAAGTTTAGATAGCTGCCCAATAGCTGACTAATTTACCAAGCTAAAAAAATGCTTTCTGACATGGGCTAATTGAGTGACTGCTGATGCACAACCAAATGTCGAAATTGCACCTAATGTATTGTATAGTCTTAACAGTAAGTTCAGACCCCGACTGAGTTCCAAAAAAAATAAGTATATAATTATTTAAAGAAATGAAATACAAATTCACACTACTGAACTCTGCAAACCCAAGCAGAGCCAAGCTGAACTGCACTACCCTGGTTACACATCCACCATATGTTAGTTGCTGAAACTGCACTGAAAAGGACAACAACATGAAAGGAAAACTAACCCAGCCAGCACATTATGGTTTGGGTCGGCACACTGGGGTAAAGGGGATAATTCAATGATTCCCTGGTAAGTGCAGTAGGCTTCAGCTCAGCTTGGCCCAACTGGCCTCAGTAGTGTGAAAAGGGTAAAAGTGTCTTGCGGTGCCCTGATCTTCAGGTCACATGACATAGCCCAGGCCTGTAGCTGCAGGCCTGCGGACTGGAGCACTGGGCCCGTCCCAATATCCTGTCCTCTCGTCCTGTTTCTCTGTCTGTTTTTTCTTCTAGCAGCTCGGCCAACCCCCAGGCCCAAAGGAGCAGCGTTCTCATGCACAGGCCAATTCTCCACAGAGTTAATATCAAAATAGTTTAAAAGGGAATCGTTCTGATAGTTCCCAGCGAACTGAGCCTGCGAAACGCTTCCAGATTCTCTTTGAAGGAAAATGTAAACACACTAGCAATGCTGGGAGAGAAAATAACAGAGTGACAGAGGGTAGTGAACCTGTTGTGTTCCCCTGTCCGCAAATGGAGGGGTTCCACGCCACTGGATAGAACCGCAGGTCACCTGGTTACACACACACACACACACACACATACACAGATCACCATCACATTAGCCCGGTTCCAGATCAGTTTGTGCTGTCTCGCCAACTCCTATGGTCATTGCCATATGACAATGACAATAGGACTTGGCAAGACAGCACAAACAGATCTGGAACCAGGCTACCATCACATAAGAGGCCCTGACATATTTCCGCTTCAGCATTTTAGATGAATTCTTATCAACAAAATCAAATCAATTCTTATTTGTCACATGCGCAGAATACAACAGTTTGCGCTGTTCTGTGAAGGGAGTAGTACACAGCGTTGTACGAGATCTTCAGTTTCTTGGCAATTTCTCACATGGAATAGCCTTCATTTCTCAGAAAAAGAACAGACTGACACGTTTCAGAAGAATGTTTGTTGCTTCTGGACATTTTGAGCCTGTAATCTAACCCACAAATGCTGATGCTCCAGATACTCAACTAGTCTAAAGAAGGACGGTTTAATTGCTTCTTTAATCAGGACAACAGTTTTCACGACTGCCTTGGTGTGCCTGGAACATGTTTGTTTGTTGGTGATGTGGACGCCAAGGAACTTGAAGCCCTCAACCTGCTCCACTACAGCCACGTCGATGAGAATAGGGGCGTGCTCGGTCCTCCTTTTCCTGTAGTCCACAATCATCTCCTGTAACGATCTTCTTCATCTGATGAGGAGTAGGAAAGATCGGACCAAATCGCAGCGTGGTAAGTGTCCATTTTAATGAAATATAACTGAAAACTGAAATACAAAATAACCAAAGTGAAACAATGAAAATGTAAACAGTTCTGTATGGTGAAACACAGAAAACAACTATCCACAAATCATAGTGGGAAAACAGGCTGCCTAAGTATGGTTCTCAATCAGAGACAACGATAAACAGCTGCCTCTGATTGGGAACCATACCCGGCCAAACACAGAAATACAAAAACATAGAACAACACATAGAATACCCACCCCAACTCACGCCCTGACCAAACTAAAATAGAGACATAAAAAAGGAACTAAGGTCAGGACGTGACATCTCCTTTGTTTTGATCACATTGAGGGAGAGGTTGTAGTCTTTGCACCACACAGTCAGGTCTCTGACCTCCTCCCTATAGGCTGTCTCATCGTTGTCGGTGATCAGGCCTACCAATGTTGTGTCATCGGCAAACTTAATGATGATGTTGGAGTCGTGCCTGGCCATGCAGTCATGGGTGAACAGGGATTGCAGGGGACTGAGCACGCACCCCTGAGGGGCCCCCGTGTTGAGGATCAGCGTGGCAGAGGTGTTGTTACCTACCCTTACCATCTGGTGGCGGCCCGTCAGGAAGTCCAGGATCCAGTTGAAGAGGGAGGTGTTTAGTCCCAGGGTCCTTAGCTTAGTGATGAGCTTTGAGTATAACAGGTGCAATATGTTTGTCTTTTTTGTATGTACACTCCCCTACATATTTATTTGGACAGTGAAGCTAAAACTTAAAAGTGCATTGTAATTTCAGAAAATAATCCATAATCTATCTGATAATCTATCTGTAGTAATAGTGGAAATGATAGTGTTTAACAGTATTACTTATTTAACAGTATTACTGATTTCTCCCGCTGGAGCGGCATCTGTTGTCAAAATGGGAAAGCTGTTTTGACTTCGTGGCTGTGTTTTCTAGTGGAAAACAGCTCAAGTGGCCAATATATAAATAATTTTGTAATTTCCTGGTTGCTCAAATTCTACACTGTTTTCAGTTTATCTGAGAAAACAAGCACTGAATAGTGTAGGGAATCATTGTACCATCTAAATCACTGTGAAATATATTTACAATAACAAAAAAATATAACTTTTTCTGCCGTTTGAAGCTGGTGGACCAAAATTGAAAGTACAAGGCTCAAGCGTGAGTCTCTGTCACATTATGGGGAAATGGGATGTGAAGGAGGGGGAGATTTGTTTTGAATGCAGCCGAGTGCGGATGCATTTCACTGAGCTTTCACACCGGAGAAAATCAGAGAAATTCTAGGATAGCACCTTTATTTGTCTCTCTACTCCAGCATTTTGGATTTGAGATCAAATGTTTTACATGAGGCGACAGTACAGAATGTTTTCTTTTATTTGAGGGTATTTTCATACACGTTTTACCGTTTAGAATTGAAAGCACTTTATGTATCTAGTCCCCCCACTTGAAGGTGTCATTCGTATTTGGACAAATTCACTTACAGTGTATTTCATTTAGTCAAAAGTTTAGTGTTTGGTCCCATATTTCTAGCACATAATGACTACATCAAGCTTGTGACCGTACAAACTTCTTGGATGCATTTTCAGTTTGTTTTGATTTTGTTTCTGATTATGCTGTGTCCAATAGAAATGGAAAATGTAAATAATGTATTGTGTCATTTTGGAATCACTTTTATTGTAAAGAATATAATATGTTTCTGAACACTTCTACATTAATGTGGATGCACCCATGATTACGGATAATCATGAATGATGAGTGAGAGAGTTACTGATACACAAAAGATCATGCCCCCAAAACATGCTAACCTCTCACCATTACCAATAGTCCAGCGGATGGGTGAAATAATTGTTCCATTTTATGATACAAGTATCAAACTTGGTACACTTATCCGTGTTAACCCTAACACGGAGGGTTAAAAAAGTCATAATTATCAGCTTCCATTCAATAAGTGCATAAAACCGCTTCGTCAGACAAAATACAGTTGAAGTCGGAAGTTTACAAACACTTTGGTTGGAGTCATTAAAACTTTTTTTTCAACCACACCACAAATTTCCCTTTAACAAACTATAGTTTTGGCAAGTCGGTTAGGACATCTACTTTGTGCAAGACACAAGTATTTCTTTCCAACAATTTTTTTACAGACAGATTATTTCACTTATAATTCACTGTATCACAATTCCAGTGGGTCAGAAGTTTACATACACTAAGTTGACTGTGCCTTTAAACAGCTTGGAAAATTCCAGAAAATTATGTCATGGCTTTAGAAGCTTCTGATAGGCTAATTGATATCATTTGAGTCAATTGGAGGTGTACCTGTGGATGTATTTCAAGGCCTACTTTCAAACTCAGTGCCTCGGAAAATCAAAAGAAATCAGCTAAGACCTCAGAAAAATATTTGTAGAGTCTGGATCATCATTGGGAGCAATTTCCAAATGCCTGAAGCTACCACATTCATATGTACAAAGTATAAACACCATGGGACCATGCAGCCTTCATACCGCTCAGGAAGGAGATGCGTTCTGTCTCCTAGAGATGAACGAACTTTGGAGCGAAAAGTGCAAATCAATCCCAGAACAACAGCAAAGGACCTTGTGAAGATGCTGGAGGAAACAGGTACAAAAGTATCTATATCCACAGTAAAACAAGTCCTATATCGACATAGCCTGAAAGGCTGCTCAGCAAGGAAGAAGCCACTGCTCCAATACTGCCATAAAAAAGCCAGACTATGGTTTTCAACTGCACATGGGGACAAAGATCGTACTTTTTAGAGTAATGTCCTCTGGTCAGATGAAACAAAAATAGAACTGTTTGGCCATAATGACCATCGTTATGTTTGGAGGAATAAGGGGAAGGCTTGCAAGCCGAAGAACACCATCCCAACCGTGAAGCACGGGGGTGGCAACATCATGTTGTGGGGGTGCTTTGCTGCAGAAGGGACTGGGGCACTTCACAAAATAGATGGCATCATGAGGCAGAACAATTATGTGGATATATTGAAGCAACATCTCAAGACATCAGTCAGGAAGTTAAAGCTTGGTCGCAAATGGGTCTTCCAAATGGACAATGAACCCAACCATACTTCCGAAGTTGTGGCAAAATGGCTTAAGGACAACAAAGTCAAGAAATTAGAGGGGCCATCACAAAGCCCCGACCTCAATCCCATAGAAAATGTGTGGGCAGAACTGAAAAAACGGGTGCGAGCAAGGAGTTCTACAAACCTGACTCAGTTACACCAGCTCTGTCAGGAAGAATGGGCCAAAATTCACCCGACTTATTGTGGGAGGCTTGTGGAAGGCTACCCGAAACGTTTGACCCAAGTAAACAATTTAAAGGCAATGCTATCAAACACTAATTTAGTGTATGTAAACTTCTGACCCACTGGCAATGTGATGGAAGAAATAAAAACTGAAATAAATCATTCTCTCTACAATTTATTCTGACATTTCACATTCTTAAAATAAAGTGGCGATCCTAACTGACCTAAGACAGGGAATTTTTACTTGGAAAGGTATTTGGCTAAGGTGTATGTAAACTTCCGACTTCAACTGTATATATGCTCCTTTCTTGAAACATTAATATCTTAGCAGCCTTTATATATATAATAGACTTGTTAGTACAGTGGTGAACCTATAGGCCTTCAGTGTGTGACAGGTTTGTGATGAAAGGACAGCAACGGTAATACCAGCGCACTCATGTAGGAGGGAGCCCTTTTTGTAAAGCAGAACGGGCCAGTGGTGTAGTGGAGGGTATTTGCAGGTCTCCGCCATATACCCACTTTTCTTTCAGAGGGCATTGCATATATTCATTTCTTAATACCTACTGAGGCGTATGAAAGTAGTGTAGTGGAGGTATACGACTTATCAATGATGTGGTACAATCATGAAATCATACACAAAGTAGCCTAGACAAACGCAAAGAACGTGAAATATATTCACATGCGAGCTGCCACACAGCCTAGTTTCAGCGGAATATCATCTGCAGGCAGCAAGAGTACCCAGCTCTCAACTGGTTTTGGCATGGAGCATCTCACAGAAAAATGTAATCGGTAGCCGGTAGGTAGGAAAGACGTTTCAAGGTATGATATCTACCAGTAAATGCTAACTAAGGCAACAGCGGGTATGCAAACCAGGTATTGAAAAAGTTTGGTCCAAATCCAGTGTTTATTTCAAACAGTTTTGTTATATTTCAGTTTTCTGTGATGTACAGAAAGTGTAATATTGGGATGCAAACTTAAAATGGAATACATTTCAACTCTATCTGACATGGTACAGGTATCTTTTTTTCTAAGCACATAACCTTTTGTGTGAGCTGTATACTTTTGTTTCAAAGTAGATTTTTTTTAACTACCAAGAATCACTGTGATCATGACTTAGCCCACTGCCGTAAAAGGTTTCTTCTTGTTGAAAGTTATTATTGAAAAGGGAGAAGCTAACAAATTAGCAACAACATCCTCTTCGATAACACCTGCTGCAGCCGCTGCAAACTAGCTTACGACAAAAGATAGCTGGGAAAACTACCTGTTGGCCTTTGTGAAGGCAGAAGTTTCAATACCTCTTTTGTAAAAAAAAAACGTCCCAAATGTATTAGGTCAAAAATGTTGAGTGACAGTGGAATCAACCAATCACATTTTGACTTGTAATGGGTGGGACTCCCATTACTCCCAAGTCTAAATGTGATTGGTTGATTCCACTGGCACTTCAAAATGTGGCCCTAATACAGTTTAATGACAGATGCCTTAAATCGAGCTTCTGATGGCCTAGCCAATGGATGACTTAGCTAGCTAGATTGATCTCCCCAGAGACAAGCAAAGAAAATCCTGATTGGATCTTTTCTTCGCTTCAGTGTTAACCCTTTCCTTTCTGACAAAAACTGAAGAGATTAAATCAGAATATCATTGATAAGAATAATATTATTATTATTACTCTTATTATTATTTTATAAATCCTTAGCCCGTCTCTGAAGGCATAGAAGGCCCTCATTGTTTCCCACTGTGTTTGGGTTAGAAATTATTTGTAGTGGCTCAATTTGCCCTCAGCATGCATTTCTTTCACCATTCTGAATGTCTAAAGAATCTATATGTTCTTCTGAAATATGAACACAGAAATACTGTACATTTTGAACTCTTATTATGGTGGCGATTTGACAAAATTACAATCATGGTCTTGAATTGGACTCACATTTTTCTTTTCTCCGGCTTGACTCAGTCTCGGACCCATTGTCCACCTCATGGTCTCGGTCTTGACTCGGTCTCGTCCCCCCTCCGGTCTTGGTCTTGACTCGGACTTGATTTGCTCCCGTCTTGAATTGGTCTCGCTTTAGGTGGTCTCAAACACAACACTGGCACTAATACTACATACCTTAAGGAACATTTTAAAGATTGGAGGCAGTCTGGGAAGCCTGTCAGTCAACCAGGGCGGCCATTTTATAAAATGGCTGCCGTCCGGATTTCCTGTTAGAAGAAAATAAGATAAAATCATTCCAGACAATATAAAAATGACTTTGTAATGTTATCTTTTTTATTTCGTTTTTATTTAACCTTTAACTAGGCAAGCCAGTTAAGAAAAAAATCTTACAATGACGGCCTACCCCGGCCAAACCCGGACGATGCTAGGCCAATTGTGCGCCGCCCTATGGGACTCCCAATCACGGCCGGATGTGATTCAGCCTGGATTTGAACCAGGGACTGTAGTGTTGCCTCTTGCACGGAGATGCAATGCCTTACACCGATGCACCACTCAGGAGCCCACTAAATAAACCCCACAGATAAAATAAACAATATCTCCGATCATAAAGTACTCAAGACCTTAATAGGGGTCATATTGATGACATTTTGACCATTGTCCAGCAGCTTTGTGACATTTTTTTACTTTGAGACAGAGCCACCATATTTCACAAGGCATGTCTAAATAAGTATTTTTGACTATTTTGTTTTTATTTAACAAGGCAAGTCAGTTAACAACAAACTCGATTTACAATGACGACCTACACTGGCCAAACCCTCCCCTAACCCTGACGACGCTGGGCCAATTGTGCGCTGCCCAATGGGACTCCCGATCACGGCCGGTTGTGATACAGCCTGGGATCGAACCAGGATCTGTAGTGATGCCTCTAGCACTGAGATGTAGTGCCTTAGACTGCTGCACCACTCGGGGGGCGCCATTGCACAATAGTGCCATTGCAGATTTTGTCCATCACCCCCCCTGGCAGTAATTTCCAATATGGCTGCTGAAAAATAGGCAAAGAGACCCAGTATAGGTAACTAGTTGGATAGATGTAACCAGGGGTACTCGCCTGGGCGGGAACCCAGAGTCTCTGGACATTGAGAGAGTCAACAGGTGAAATCAACTTGGTTGATCAAGTCAATCTGAGTAGTGTGTTGCTCCACTCCGAGGGTTTTTGTACAGCTGCCAACCAGCATGGGGCTGTATTGGACACGATTCAAATGGGCAAATCTCCATCAGTATTTGCTACAGACAGCCCGATGATGACTTTAAATGTTTGAGAGGGTCTAGAAAACACAAAAATGGCCCAAAGATGCCACATAGTGCCTTCAGAAAACATCCCTGGACATATTCCACATTTTGTTGCGTTACAGCCTGAATTCAAAATGAGTAAAGAAAATAAAGAAACAAATCTCTCCCATCTACACACATTACTCCATAATGGCAAAGTGAAACATGTTCTTAGACATTTTAGCATATCTGTTGTAAATGAAATACAGAAGCATCTCATTTACATAAGGACTCACACCCCGAGTCAATACTTTTGTAGAAACAGCTTTGGAGGCGATTACATAGATATGTCAGCTTTGCACATCTGGATTTGGGGATTTTTTCCCCCCATTCTTCCTTGCAGATATTCTCAAACTCTGTAAAGTTAAATGGGAAGCAGTGGTGAACGGCAATCGTCAAGTATTCAAGTCTGGGCTTTGGCTGGGCCACTCAAGGACTTTCACAATCTTGTTCTGAAGCCATTTCAGTGTTGCTTTGACTGTATGCCCCAGTCTAAGATCATTTGCACTGCGAAGCAGGTTCTCATCAAGGATTTGCCTTAATTCATTGTTCCCACTATCCTTACCAGTCTCTGACGCTGAAACGCATCCCCATAGCATGAGGCTGCCACCACCATGCTTCACGGTAGTGATGGTGGGTGATGAGCTGTTCCTGTTTGATTTTTAACATTTTATTTATTTGTTTTACCCCTTTTTCCTCTCCAATTTTGTGATATCCAATTGATATTTACAGTCTTGTCCCATCGCTGCAACAGACTCGTACAGACTCGGGAGAGGCGAAGGTCAAGAGCCATGCGTCCTCCCTGCCGCACTGCGTCTTGACACAATGTTCGCTTAACCCGGAAGCCAACCGTACCAATGTGTCGGAGGAAACACCATACACCTGTCAGCGTGCACTGCACCCGGCCTGCCACAGGAGTTGCGAGAGTTCGATGGGACAAGGACATCCCGGCTGGCCAAACCCTCCCATAACCCGGACGATGCTGGGCCAATTGTGTGCCGCCTCATGGACCGGCCGCGACACAGCCTGGAATCGAACCAGGATCTGTAGTGACACAGCTAGCACAGCGATTCAGTGCCTTAGACCGTTGCGCCACTCGGTAGACCCGAGCTGTGCCTGGTTTTCTCCAGGCATAGCGCTTGGCATTCAGGCCAAAGAGTTATATTTGTGTCTCATCAGAGCAACGAATCTTTTGCCTTATGCTCTGAGTTCCACACGTGCCTTTTTGCAAACTCTAAGTGGGCTGTCATGTGCCTTTTTCTCAGGGGTGGCTTCCATCTGGCCACTCCCCCATAAATCCCAGATTGGTGAAATACTGTAGACTATTGTCCTTCTTGCAGGTTCTCCCCTCAGCCAAGGAACTCTGTAGTGCTCATTGGCTTCTTGGTCACTTCCCTGACCAAGGTCCTTCTTGCCCGGTTGCTCAGTTTGGTCAGACAGCCAGCTCTAGGCAGAGTCAGTTCCATATTTGTTCAATTTCCCATGATGGAGACCACTGTGCTCTTGAAAACCTTCCACACTCTAGAAATGGTTTTATACCCTTCCCCAGATATGCCTCATCACAATTCTATCTCGGAGATCTATGGACAGTTCATTGTACTTCATGGTATAGTTTCTGCTCTGACATGCACTGTCAACTGTGGGACCTTATATAGACAGGTGTGTTTCTTTTTCAATCATGTCCAAATAATTGAATTGGCCACAGGTGGACTCAAATAAAGTTGTAGTGACATCTAAAGGATGATCAAAATAAATTGGATGCACCTGAGCTCAATTTGGAGTGTCATAGCAAAGGGGTGTAAATACTTATGTAAATGAGATCATTCTGTATTTCATTTTCAAGAAATTTGCAAACATGTCTTAACGTGTTTTTGCTTTGTCATTCTGGGGTAAGTATTCAGACCCTTTGCAATGAGACTTGAAATTGAACTCAGGTGCATCCTGTTTCCATTGATCATCCTTGAGATGATTCTACAACTTGATTGGAGTCCACTTGTCGTAAATTCAATTGATTGGACATGATTTAGAAAGGCACACACCTGTCTATATAAGGTCCCACAGTTGACAGTGCATGCAAAAACCAAGTGTCACGTCTGGAGGAAACCTGGCAACATCCCTACGGTGATGCATGGTGGTGGTGGGGGCGGCAGCAGCATGCTGTGGGGATGTTTTTCAGCTGCAGGGACTGGGAGACTAGTCAGGATTGAGGGAAAGATGAAAGGAGCAAAGTACAGAGAGATCCTTGAAAACTTGCTCCAGAGCACTCAGGACCTCAGACTGGGGTGAAGGTTCACCTACCAACAGGACAACATCCCTAAGCACACAGGCAAGACAACGCAGGAGTGGCTTCAAGACAAGTCTCTGAATGTCCTTGAGTGGCCCAGCCAGAGCCCGGACTTGAACGCGATCGAACATCTCTGGAGAGACCTGAAAATAGCTGTGCAGCGACGCTCCCCATCCAACCTGACAGAGCTTGAGAGGATCTGCAGAGAAAAAAAATGAACCTACAAAAATACAGGTGTGCCAAGCTTGTAGCATCATACCCAAGACGACTCGAGACTGTAATCCCAGCCAAAGGTGCTTTAACAAAGTACTGAGTAAAGGGTCTGAAATACTTACTGTATGTAAATGTGATATTTCAGTTTAAACATTTTTATAAATCAGCAAACATTTCTAAAAACCTGTTTTTGCTTTGTCATTATGGGGTAGGCGTTGCCATGCCCTCTTCATGACTTGTGTTGGTGTGTTTGCACCATGATAGATCCTTAGTGACGTGGACACCGATGCTCTTGACCCGCTCCACTTCAGCCCCATCGGTGTGAACAGGGGTGTTGAGGCTGAACACGGCCGAACACACCCGCACAATCGCTGCACAAATGAAGCCTGTCATTATCATCAGCCATAACGGTGATGCATTTTCAATTTGCAAGACACCGAAATAAATTGTTTTTCACCTGCATTTTGAGCTGAAAGACATTCATGTTCGAAGTCAGTAACTAGGGATATATAACATGGTCACTTCTCTTGATCCCAGAGCAAGCAGAATCATACAGCCTGCCTGTATGCAGCGGAGGTTCCAGGGTCAGATGGAAAACATGATCTGTCTGTAGCCTTTTGCTTCCGCACAAATCGCAATTCATTCGTCACAATATGTTACATCTTCATCCCATATGTATTGAAGGGCAATGTTACAGCTATCTTTAGACATATAGCCAGGGCCGGTTCCAGGCGTAAGCGACATAGACGGTTGCTTAGGGTCCCAGGCCTCCAAGCGGCCCCAGACCAAAAAAAAGAGACCTGTCAATCGGACAAAACTTTGCGATAGATATGGGGTTTCAAATCAAATCAAATGTATTTACATATCCCTTCGTACATCAGCTGATGTCTCAAAGTGCTGTACAGAAACCCAGCCAAAAACCCCAAACAGCAAGCAATGCAGGTGTAGAAGCACGGTGGCTAGGAAAAACTCCCTAGAAAGGCCAAAACCTAGGAAGAAACCTAGAGAGGAACCAGGCTATGAGGGGTGGCCAGTCCTCTTCTGGCTGTGCCGGGTGGAGATTATAACAGAACATGGCTAAGATGTTTAAATGTTCATAAATGACCAGCATGGTCAAATAATAATAATCACAGTAGTTGTCGAGGGTGCAGCAAGTCAGCACCTCAGGAGTAAATGTCAGTTGGCTTTTCATAGCCAATCATTAAGAGAATCTCTACCACTCCTGCTGTCTCTAGAGAGTTGAAAACAGCAGGTCTGGGACAGGTAGCACGTCCGGTGAACAGGTCAGGATTCCATAGCCGCAGGCAGAACAGTTGAAACTGGAGCAGCAGCACGGCCAGGTGGACTGGGGACAGCAAGGAGTCATCATGCCAGGTAATCCTGAGGCATGGTCCAAGGGCTCAGGTCCTCCGAGAGAAAGAGAGCATTAGAGAGAGCATACTTAAATTCACACAGGACACCGGATAAGACAGAAGTACTCCAGATATAACAAACTGACCCTAGCCCCCCAACACATAAACTATTGCAGCATAAATACTGGAGGCTGAGACAGGAGGGGTCAGGAGACACTGTGGCCCCATCCGATGATACCCCTGGACAGGGCCAAACAGGAAGGATATAACCCCACCCACTTTGCCAAAGCACAGCCCCCACACCACTAGAGGGATATCTTCAACCACCAACTTACCATCCTGAGACAAGGCCAAGTATAGCCCGCGAATATCTCCGCCACGGCACAACCCAAGGGGGGGCGCCAACCCAGACAGGAAGATCTCGTCAGTGACTCAACCCACTCAAGTGACGCACCCCTCCTAGGGATGGCATGAAAGAGCACCAGTAAGCCAGTGACTCAGCCCCTGTAATAGGGTTAGAGGCAGAGAATCCCAGTGGAGAGAGGGGAACTGGCCAGGCAGAGACAGCAAGGGCGGGTCGTTGCTCCAGAGCCTTTCCGTTCACCTTCACACTCCTGGGCCAGACTACACTCAATCATATGACCCACTGAAGAAATTAGTCTTCAGTAAAGACTTAAAGGTTGAGACCGAGTCTGTGTCTCTCACACATGGGTAGGTAGACCATTCCATAAAAATGGAGCTCTATAGGAGGAAGCCCTGCCTCCAGCTGTTTGCTTAGATATTTTAGGGACAATTAGGAGGCCTGCGTCTTGTCACCGTAGCGTACGTGTAGGTATGTACAGCAGGACCAATTCAGAAAGATAGGTAGGAGCAAGCCCATGTAATGCTTTGTAGGTTAACAGTAAAACCTTGAAATCAGCCCCTGCCTTAACAGGAAGCCAGTGTAGGGAGGCTAGCACAGGAGTAATATGATCAAATGTTTGGGTTC
This sequence comes from Oncorhynchus mykiss, assembly GCF_013265735.2. Taxonomy (NCBI): domain Eukaryota; kingdom Metazoa; phylum Chordata; class Actinopteri; order Salmoniformes; family Salmonidae; genus Oncorhynchus; species Oncorhynchus mykiss. Next base: position 45,095,421 of record NC_048569.1, on the reverse strand, counting down.
TAGTCAGGATTCTAGCAGCCGTATTTAGCACTAACTGAAGTTTATTTAGTGCTTTATCAGGGTAGCCGGAAAGTAGAGCATTGCAGTAGTCTAAGCTAGAAGTAACAAAAGCATGGATTAATATTTCTGCATCATTTTTGGACAGAAAGTTTCTGTTTTTTGCAATGTTACGTAGATGGAAAAAGCTGTCCTTGAAACAGTCTTGATATGTTCATCAAAAGAGAGATCAGGGTCCAGAGTAACGCCGAGGTCCTTCACAGTTTTATTTGAGACGACTGTACAACCATGAAGATCACTTGTCAGATTCAACAGAAGATCTCTTTGTTTCTTGAGACCTAGAACAAGCATCTCTGTTTTGTCCGAGTTTAAAAGTAAAACGTTTGCAGCCATCCACTTCCTTATGTCTGAAACACAGTCTTCTAGCGAGGGCAATTTTGGGGCTTCACCATGTTTCATTGAAATGCTCAGCTGTGTGTCATCCGCATAGCAGTGAGAGTTAACATTATGTTTTCAAATGACATCCCCAAGAGGTAAAATATATAGTGAAATCAATAGTGGTCCTAAAACGGAACCTTGAGGAACACCAACATTTACAGTTGATTTGTCAGAGGACAAACCATTCACAGAGACAAACTGATATCTTTCCGACAGATAAGATCTAAACCAGGCCAGAACTTGTCCGTGTAGACCAATTTGGGTTTCCAATCTCTCCAAAAGAATGTGGTGATCGATGGTATCAAAAGCAGCACTAAGGTCTAGGAGCACGAGGACAGATGCAGAGCCTCGGTCTGATGCCATTAAAAGGTAAGTGCTATCAGTGCTATGATGGGGTCTAAAACCAGACTTAAGCATTTCGTATACATTGTTTGTCTTCAGGAAGGCAGTGAGTTGCAGCGCAACAGCTTTTTCTAAAATGTCTGAGAGGAATGGAAGATTCGATATTGGCCGATTGTTTTTATATTTTCTGGGACAAGGTTTGGCTTTTTCAAGAGAGGCTTTATTACTGCCACTTTTAGTGAGTTTGGTACACATCCGGTGGATAGATAGCCGTTTATTATGTTCAACATAGGAGGGCCAAGCACAGGAAGCAGCTCTTTCAGTAGTTTAGTTTGAATAGGGTCCAGTATGCAGCTTGAAGGTTTAGAGGCCATGATTATTTTCAGCATTTTGTCAAGAGATATAGTACTAAAACAGTGTCTCTCTTGATCCTAGGTCCTGACAGAGTTGTGCAGACTCAGGACAACTGAGCTTTGAAGGAATACGCAGATTCCACATACTCTCGTAAACCCAGCTCATTGGCTATCTAGGAAGCTTTGTTTGACCCCGATTGGTGCTTATTTGACAAAGTTACAGTCAGTCAAGTGAAGACCGCCGCGTCATCGGCACGCCATGAAGGTGTCACTCTCTGACCAAATTTGGTGTCCTATAGGATATACTACACTCCTAATGATATAGCGAAGTCTGGTTACATTCTAGGATCTCTGAGGAATAAATACGAATGCTGGTTGAAACAACATTTAAGGGTTAGATTTCCACAGATTCCTTTCTTTGCAAATTGAACAAGTGTAAATACAAAATCGATCTTGCATGCTATATGAACCTTTTTAGGATATGAAAAAGGATTTTATCTAACAAAACGACACTTCATGTTATCTCTGGGACCCTTTGGATGGTAAATCAGAGCAAGATTTCAGAATGTAAGTACACATTTCACCCTCAGAGATGAATTTATCAAACCTATTGCGGTGAAAGAAGTGTTTTGTTCTTAGGAGCTCTCCTCAAACAATAGCATGGCATTTTTTTCGCAGTAATAGCTACTGTAAACTGGAAAGTGCAATTATATTAACAAGACTTTAAGCTTTCAGCCGATATAGACACTTATATGTACCGACATTCTCTAAAATCTGCGATCGTGACACACGGCGCTGCATGATATACATCCCTAAGTTCATTAAAGATTTTTTTTACCTTGTCAGCTCAGGGATTCAATCTTGCAACCTTTCTGTTACTAGTCCAACGCTCTAACCACTAGGCTACCTGACGCCCCAATCTAGCCAGCCAAGTCATGGCAAAATGTGTAGAATTACAGGAATTTCTGCTTTAACCTTTTCACATGTACCAACAAACGGGTGTGATCATTCTACAGTGGTCCCTGCAGCGTACCCTCCAATTGGTGTGAATAGAACACTTATTTAGAAAGTACAGTTTCAATTGACGCAAAATTCAGCATTTGAGCTGAAACATTTTGCAGAAACGCAGTCCTTACAAAGTTATGTCCTGAATGAGACCAGTCTATTTTTGGATACAATGTTGTAGACATTCACAGAAGTAGCAACGGCATACACAGTCATCCAAACTGGAAAATGTAGGCTAGCGCTAACTGAGGAAAGATGGAAGTAACACAAGCATTCATATTTAGATAAATCTCGGCTGACAGAAACCACAAATGAATTAGCTAATAGCAATTACTATTTATAATTCATCACATCACAGGTGAACTCAACATTGATCTAAATAATTCAGTTAAACACTTTCTAGAAATCGAAAGTAATCCAGTTTGTGCACGTTCGCCATATTTGTTTTCCACGTCAACCGAAGATAAGTTTAGACAAGATTAGTTTGGTCTGTTTGCAGTATGCATGTTGAAGGGGTGTGTCTACGATCATTCACCTCCGGAAGTTTACTCGAAAGAAAAAAAAACATGGCAGATACACATACAGTGCCTTGTGAAAGTATTCATCCCCTTTGGCGTTTTCCTATTTTGTTGCATTACAACCTGTAATTTAAATGGACCTTTCTTTGGATTTCATGTAATGGACATACACAAAATAGTCCAAATTGGTGAAGTGAAATGGAAAAAATAAAAATAAAAAACGGGAAAGTTGTGCATGCATATGTATTCACCTCCTTTGCTATGAAGCCTCTAAATAAGATCTGGTGCAACCAATTACCTTCAGAAGTCACATAATTAGTTAAATAAAGTGTCACATGATCTATCACATGATCTCAGTAAATATACACCTGTTCTGAAAGGCCCCAGAGTCTGCAACACCACTAAGCAAGGGGCACCACCAAGCAAGCGGCACCATGAAGACCAAGGAGCTCTCCAAACAGGTCAGGGACAAAGTTGGGGAGAAGTGCAGATCAGGGTTGGGTTATAAAATAATATCCCAAACTTTGAACATCCCACGGAGCACCATTAAATCCAATATTAAAAAATTGAAAGAATATGGCACCACAACAAACCTGCCAAGAGAGGGCCGCCCATCAAAACTCACAGACCAGGCAAGGAGGGCAGGATTAAGAGAGGCAACAAAGAGACCAAAGATAAGCCTGAAGGAGCAACAAAGCTCCACAGGGGAGATTGGAGTATCTGTCCATAGGACCACTTTAAACCGTACACTCCAGAGAGCTGGGCTTTACGGAAGAGTGTCCAGAAAAAAGCCATTGCTTAAAGAAAAAAATAAGCAAACACATTTGGTGTTTGCCAAAAGGCATGTGGGAGACTCCCCAAACATATGAAAGAAGGTACTTTGGTCAGATGAGAATAAAATGTAGCTTTTTGGCCGTCAAGGAAAATGCTATATCTGGCGCAAACCCAACACCTCTCATCACCCCGAGAACACCATCCATGCCACCACCATGATGCTGCAACCATGCTGTGGGGATGTTTTTCATCGGCAGGGACTAGGAAACTGGTCAGAATTGAAGAAATGATGGATGGCGCTAAATACAGGAAATTCTTGAGGGAAACCTGTTTCAGTCTCCCAGAGATTTGAGAATGGGACGGAGGTTCACATTCCAGCAGGACAATGACGCTAAGCATACTGCTAAAGCAACACTATAGTGGTTTAAGGGGAAACATTCAAATGTCTTGGAATGGCCTAGTCAAAGGCCAGACCTCAATCTAATTGAGAATCTGTGGTATGACTTAAAGATTGCTATACACCAGCGGAACCCATCCAACTTGAAGGAGCTGGAGCAGTTTTGCATTGTAGAATAATAGTGAATATATCATGTCGTAACCAAAGAAGTGTTAAACAAATCCAAATATATGTTATATGAGATTCTTCAAAGTAGCCACCCTTTGCCTTGACAGCTTTGCACACTCTTGGCATTCTCTCAACCAGCTTCATGAGGTAGTCACCTGGAAGGCATTTCAATTAACAAGTGTGCCTTATTGAAAGTTAATTTGTGGAATTTCTTTCCATCTTAATGCATTTGAGCCAATCAGTTGTGCTGTGACAAGGTAGGGGTGGTATACAGAAGATAGACCTATTTGGTAAAAGTCCAAATTATGGCAAGAGCAGCTCAAATAAGCAAAGAGAAATGACAGTCCATCATTACTTTAAGACATGAAGGTCAGTCACAAAAACCAGCAAGGGCTATGATGAAACTGGCTCTCATGAAGACCACCACAGGAAAGCCTCCCTCTGCTGCAGAGGGTAAGTTCATTAGAGTTACCAGCCTCAGATTGCAGCCCAAATGAATGCTTCACAGTGTTCAAGTAACAGACACATCTCAGCATCAACTGAATCAAATCAAATCAAAGTTTATTGAGAGGAGACTTGCTTGGGCCAAGAAACACGAGCAATGGACATTAGACCGGTGAAAATCTGTCCTTTGGTCTGATGAGTCCAAATTTTTTATTTTTGGTTCCAACTGCCGTGTCTTTGTGAGGTGAATGTGTGGTTCCCACCGTGAAGCATAGAGGAAGAGGTGTGATGGTGCTTTGCTGGTGACACTGTCTGTGATTTATTTATAATTCAAGGCACACTTAACCAGCATGGCTACCACAGCATTCTGCAGCGATACGCCATCCCATCTAGTTTGCGCTTAGTAGGACTATCATTTGTCTTTCAACAGGACAATGAGCCAAAACACACCTCCAGACTGTGTAAGGGCTATTTGACCAAGAAGGAAAGTGATAGTGCTGCATCAGATGACCTGGCCTCCACAATCACCTGACCTCTACCCAATTGAGATGGTTTGGGATGAGTTGGACCGCAGATTGAAGGAAAAGCAGCCAACAAGTGCTCAGCATATGTGGAAACTCCTTCAAGACTGTTGGAAAAGCATTCCTCATGAAGCTGGTTGAGAGAATGCCAAGAGTGTGCAATGCTGTCATCAAGGCAAAGAGTGGCTACTTTGAAGAATCTAAAATATATTTTGATTTGTTTAACAATTTTTTGGTTACTACATGATTCCACAGGTGTTATTGCATAGTTTTGATGTCTTCACTATCATTCTACAATGTAGAAAATACTAAAAAATAAATAATTTAAAACTGTAAATATATTATGCTACACACATACAGTGCATTCGGAAAGTATTCAGACCCATTGACTTTTTCCACATTTTAGATACAAACTGCATTCATTTCTAAACGGTAATACAGATATGTATGAAAACACCCTCAAATAAAAGGTGACATTGTACTGTTGCCTCATATTAAACATTTGATCTCAAATCCAAAATGGTGGATGTAGTATAGAGCCAAATTAAAAGTTTTAATGTCTAAATAATATGTAGGGGAGTGTTAATTATGTTAAGTTGCTTGGCATTGCTTCAGACAGAGGATACAGCTCAAGTTTGTTGTATGTATGTTGAGGCTCCACCACAGCAGAGCTGTAGAAATTGTAACCATGACTGTACAGTAAGTAACAACTTCATTGCATCAGGTCCAGACGGAGACTGGTCTCATATTGGTGTTAAAAGGAAGGCCCTGGGTGGCTTATGTCATTAGAGTCTGCTGTGGCTCATTCATCCTAGCCAGGGTGTGGGTGACTGGGAGAGAGCAGACGTGGGGGTTTTGCTGGACAGAACTCTGACCGTAAAGTTTGATAGACACACTGCAGACACTTCCAAAACTTCCAAATGGAAAGCCTTCCCACAGACTATTTATTGTTCACTGAAAATGGCATAATCAAAACATGTATATCAGGCCTCCCGAGTGGGGCAGCGGTCTAAGGCACTACGGATCCGGGTTCGATACCTGGCGGTGTCGCAGCCGGCCGCCACCGGGAGACGGCGCACAATTGACCCAACGTCGTCCGGGTTAGGGGAGGGTTTGGCCAGCTGGGATGTCCTTGTCCCATCGCGCTCTAGCAACTCCTGTGGCGGGCTGGGCGCATGCACACTGACACGGTCACCAGGTGTACAGTGTAACAAGAAGCAGTGCGGCATTGGCGAGTTTCGCAGGACGCATGGCTCCCGACCTTTGCCTCTCCTGAGTCCGTACAGGAGTTGCAGCAATGGGACAAGACTGTAACTACCAATTGTATATCACGAAATTGGGTAGAAAAGGGGTAAAAAGTACCCCGCCTCCGAATTTTGTTTTATATTAGTGTAGCACTTGATGTTACGGTACAGATATGATCAAATATTTTCTTAGAAATTACATATTGAGATCGTAAGAACACAGCAATACTCTATGAATCCCTTGTGTGTCTTTGAGATTTCTTAAAACAAGCACTAGTTTGCACAATTTAGTACCAGCCAAGTAGTTACCAGTGGAAACAGTACCAAAAAAAATGATTAGGATCCCCATGAGCTATTGCACATGCTGCAAATACATGACGAAGTACAGAACAGTTATAGACAAGAACAACATAAGATATTACAATAAATTCAAAATAAAACAAGAGTTATACTGTATATAGGACAAACACCAAGACACAACAAAAAATACTATTTACACACTGTTCATAAGGCTATACAGTAAGGCTACAGTTAATACACGTTTAAACAAATCATTATAAAAATGGCACACACTATCCGACTTGAAGCTGTTCGAGTCATTAAAAATCAACCACACTCCACACCGCCACTGAAAGGTGCACTTAGGCAGTTAAATAACTACTCATATCATTGAAAGTAAGGATCTCAGCCCATTGAGGTGCACTTAGACAGGGATTTGTAGCACGAGAACTAACTGCAGTTAAAGTAGAGAAAGGAATGATTATATCAGTCAAGAAATCAAATACATATGCCTACAAGATTGATAAAAAAAACCATGATGTCATACACACATCCCTCATGTAGCCATGTATAAAAGTCACATAATACATTCACATTCAGGGGTCTTGAATGGTAATTATGGCGAATAACAGAGAAAGTGAAGGTGTTAAGATTTGTTCTGTATATTTTCACCCCTGCAAAAGCTGTGATGAGAAGATTGATGAGAAGTAGTGTTTTGTTTTGCAAGAGTTGGGTTCCAAGTCTTATCATCGCTCACCAAAAAAAAGGTTTTATGAACTTTTCTTGAGCCAGGCGAGTCGGTTAAGAACAAATTGGTCTTTCCAATGACGACCTGGTGATGGATTTTGTATCTTTATGTACCATAATCCTCCTCTTTAGCGACCTGAGGAAGACTGGAGTGAAGGTGGAGTGGGGGGTTTGGGGTGTGTGTGTGTGGGGGGGGTTAGGGGTGTGTGTGTGTGTGTGGGGGGTTTGGGGTGTGTGTGTGTGTGGGGGGGGGGGGGGGCATAGGGTAGGGAGGTTCGGCTGGATAAGCAGAGGAACTTTCCACCGTTTCTTCCCTCCTTATTTATTTTTTGTCTGTGTTGTTTTCTCAGTATTGCAATGCATCACTTGACATTACCCAAGCAAGTTTGAGCTGCAGTGCATCAGCTGAAAGCAATTTGGTGCCGAGCACAGCTGCCAGGCGGATAAGACGTTCCTTCTTTCGTTTACTTTGAAATGCTGCGTTTATTTTTTACATCCAAAATACACAAGGCAGCCAAATTGCTGACATGTGTGTGAGGGGCAGCGAAACCCTGCATTCTTTCATGCCCCAGTATGCAAAACTCACCCTTGTTTATTTAAAGAATAGAGAACACTTTAGCACTATTAAGAAACATGTCATATCGTAAACTAAAGGTTTCCTTCCAGGAAAAATCCCCATCCCATTTATTTTTCTTTGCAAAAAGTTATTTTAGTTTTGACTCACAAACTGCCTGGCAGTTCACAATTAAGCAATGGCGTGGTAATTGAGTTGTGTACAGGCTCTACGGCGGGACAATAACAGGCAAGGCAAACGTGGAAGTGCTGTGATTATTTGTCTGTGGATGCACCCCAAATGGCACCCTATTCCCTATATGGTGCACTACTCCAAATGGCACCCTATTCCCTATTTTAGTGCACTGCTTTTCTTGGTGTAGGGAATAGGTTGCCATTTGGGATGCAGACTGTGCGTTGGGCAGGCTGGAACTGCAGATGGCTGTGGACGAGTGCCCCCCTTGCCCGTCACTCTCTCACGGAGTACCTGAACAACAACAACACAGCACATACTAGCTTGACAGAGGAAACACCGTGACAAGGTGCGACTGTTTTCAACAAGATCTCCCTCTGTAATATTTCACAGACATAGGCTACACAGTGGAGTCCAGAGTGGTGTGAAAACTCAAGTAATGGTGAAAGGTAGATGAAAGAGTATAGAAATGTATGATATTCAATATTCACAACGGAAGGCAGAACAGAACATGTCAATGTACCCTTCTACATAGACAGATGCTTGATGGTACATTTTACAAATCTTAAAGGGACAATTCACCCAAAATTACATGTGAACTATTCGTTTAACATGCAGCCTTCTCAATTGTGTGGTGCTACTTCTTGGTTGGGATTTCACTGTTGATTCCAGCACTGATAAAAGAGCAGTGAGGTGTTTCTGTGGCGTAGTAGGCGGACTGATATAGTAGGCGGACTGACATAACATGGAGATATTACTGCATATTACTGCACATTATGTTCCTTGGATGCCATATTGGAATCTGAAATGACACCTGCGCAATTCCCCAGAGGCTAATACAAGTCCATGCTGTAAAATCATCTACACACTCCAGCCATCAATATAATCTGAAACCAGTCTGCATTCTATTCTACAAACTTCCTGGATAACAAGTGATGTCATAGTGGAGAGAATGTGGCAGATTGCACCGGATGGTGTGTGAAGGCATTTCCACTCCAGACAGTGTTTCTGAGGTGCAAAATCCTCTCGCATCCCTGCCAAACGTGGATGCAGTGTGTGTGTGTGTGTGTGTGTGTGTCTCAGCAGTGCTGGACTTTTTTCTATATCAGCCTGATGATGTGTGTTAATTCCACCAACAGGCGACAGCAGCTGCCAACCCATGGGCCCATTCAGTAAACAGGATTTCTAGCATCCCACACTATCCTGCTGTGGTTACCAGAAAAAAATATCTCCATCTCAACTTGTTGAACTTGTGGCTTGATCGCTGAGAGGGAGCTGAGGGCAAAGAATCCTAAAACAGGCAGATTCTGGATACGTGTATCCGGACACTTCAGGTCTACCCTGGCAAGGGGGGGCAAAATGAACAGTATTAAGAGAAAATCAATGGTCTATTTGTTTAGCCGCAGGTCAAAGGGAAGAGGATCAAATGTGGCAGTGGAGAGAAAGACCCTCCGGGGTGCCACCAAAGATGGGAGAGAAGGATAAAAGGGGAGAGAGGAGATGGAAGAAAAGAGGGGAAAGTGACGTGGACACCCAGTGAGGGCGGCCAGGGTTAGGAAGGCTGGGAGGGAGGTGGCCTGGGTCCGACAGTGTGACTGATAGCCCACCAAGGCCCCATCAAGCAGAGACGCAGGGAAAGACTAACCCACCTTGACATGCATAGGAAACCCTAGCAGGCTGAGCCAGCAGTCAGATAGGAACCACCGGAGGAGCCGAACTGCGCTGCAGTTGTAACGTGCCCCTTTTAAGTAAATCTGTTTAGATGAACGTACTGCAGAAGAATGCCTCCATATACCTCTTGGAAACCGCACACAGAACTGCATTAACATGACATCAGCCAAAAATGCATGGAAATTGGGTATGAGGCAACTGGGCTAAAAGGATCATATAGCAAACATGTAGCACTGCCAACTAAAGTTCTGTCACTGAGCTTTGATTCTAAATGTGTGTGTGGGAACACGTTAAAGGCTCAATGCAGTCAAAAACTGTTTTATATATATTTACACACTATGATACTGTGAAATTGTTAAAATTATAATGCCTTTTTAGCATAAGAGCTGATTTCAAAGACATGACATTTCAGCCTGTTTTGGTGGGATGGAGTTTTGGCCTGCCGGGTGAAATGAGTTAATAGACCAATATGAAACAAAGTTTCAAACCTCTCTGCCAATAACAGCTAATGTTCTGTTTTCCCATCCCTACTCAGACCTCTACCAAACAGTTTTAGCTAAATTATTGCTTGATAAATGGCTTTTTGCTAAGAAGCTATTTTTGTTTATTTTTTACCATTTTAATTGAAAACAATCACAGTAAGGTACATAAAGGCCATAAAGATCATCAAGGACAACAACCACCCGAGCCACTGCCTGTTCACCCCGCTATCATCCAGAAGGCCAGGTCAGTACAGGTGCATCAAAGCTGGGACCGAGAGACTGAAAAAACAGCTTCTATCTCAAGGCCATCAGACTGTTAAACAGCCACCACTAACATTGAGTGGCTGCTGCCAACACACTGACTCAACTCCAGCCACTTTAATAATGGGAATTGATGGGAATTGATGTAAAATATATCACTAGCCACTTTGAACAATGCTACTTGATATAATGTTTACATACCCTACATTATTTATCTCATATGTATACGTATATACTGTACTCTATGTCATCTACTGCATCTTTATGTAATACATGTATCACTAGCCACTTTAAACTATGCCACTTTGTTTACATACTCATCTCATATGTATATACTGTACTCGATACCATCTACTGCATCTTGCCTATGCTGCTCTGTACCATCACTCATTCATATATCTTTATGTACATATTCTTTATCCCTTTACACGTGTGTGTATAAGGTAGTAGTTTTGGAATTGTTAGCTAGATTACTCGTTGGTTATTACTGCATTGTCGGAACTAGAAGCACAAGCATTTCGCTACACTCGCATTAACATCTGCTAACCATGTGTATGTGACAAATAACATTTGATTTGATTTGATTTGATCATTGTTACCCAGAAATGATTTGATATTGAGATAAAAAACTGCTGCATTGGACCTTTAATAAGGATAGACGACAGCAAAAGTGGCTTTAAAAACAACTTCGCTTTAACTTGTAGACATGAAAATAAAGTAGGGGCATCATAGGATCAAAAGGTCTGTTGCTTATATCGATATCGGTTGGGTCAAATAATAGAAGTCGTGGAGAGGGAGGGAGAGAGTAAGTGGAATAGCTCTCGATGAATCATGGGCTGGAGTTTCAACAAACAATGCCGTATATGACAGTGGGGCTCTTTCCATCTCTCCAGGGTGGAGAGGAAAGAGAAATAAAAGAATTTGGAGCTCGCACGCCACAGTGGAACAGTGCGGCGATGCAATAAATAGGCCTGAGGCCAGGGCTGTGTCCCAACGGCACCCTATTCCCTACATAGTGCACTTACTTTTAAGGGGTGCCATTTGAGACTCAAAACCCAGGGCTGTATGAGTGGTATCTCAGGAGGAGTAATTAAGGCCTGGGGCCAACACAAACACAGGCCAGGGCCAGCCCTGGAGGATCTGCAGCACCTCTCAGCTGGGCTCACAAACCAACCCCCGCTTCAAGCACCCACACACCACGCACACACTCACACAGTTCATGCGTGTGGTCATGTGAGTAACGCATGCACGCATATGCACCGTATCCATCCATACACCATTCATCGTTCAACAGCTGGGTTTACCCTCACTGACACTGAATAAAATTAGGTGTCAAACAACAGACAACCATTTTGTATCCTCTGTGTTTTGGACCCAACATCCAATTATTCTGTCAGTACTGTAATTCAAAACCTAATACAGGGGCAGACTGGGATACAAATCCGACCCTGGCATTTCACACTGCCTGTGCTGGGTCCAGCAACATTCTAGGGTAACACTGTATTTTAAAGGGTCCATAATAAACCAGTTCGATGGCATTTACAGTTGCTCATCACTCCCATATTTGTAAACGTTTGTTAAGCTAAATATTCACACATGTATGAATATTTCCTTAAACATCTTGTGTAGTATGTTTGTTATTTTACCAGGTACTGGAGGAATGTCTACCATGCACATATTTTTGTGAGAAATTACACTGGTCACTTAAAACACTTATAAAGTAATTATAAAGTATAAATAGCACTCACTTGAGATTAGGGACTGCAAAAAAACTTCACTAATGATTAGTAAATGGTTCAGTAATTTGGAAGTAATGATTAATTAATTAATAATTAATAAATTAATAAATAAATGTCTTATAAATGATTTATTATAAGACAAAAAAGAAAATCACTGAATAAATGCCTTATAGATGACCATTGGCTTATAAAGTGCATTCAGAAAGTATTCAGACCCCTTGACTTTTTCCACATTTTGTTACATTACAGCCTTATTCTAAAATGTATTCAATTATTATGTTCTCATCCATCTACACACAACACCCCATAATGACAAATCAAAAACAGTTTAGACATTTTTGCAAATGTATTAAAATAAAATGCATACCTTATTTACACAAGTGTTCGGACCCTTTGCTATGAGACTCGAAATTGAGCTCAGGTGTATCCTGTTTCCATTGATCATCCTTGAGATTTTTCTACAACTTGATTGGAGTCCACCTGTGGTAAATTAAATTGATTGGACATGATTTGGAAAGGCACACACCTGTCTACAGTATATAAGGTCCCACAGTTGACATTGCATGTCAGGGCAAAAACCAAGCCACGAGGTTGAAGGAATTGTCCGTAGAACTCTGAGACAGGACTGTGTCGAGGCACAGATCTGGGGAAGGGTACCAAAAAATGTCTGCAGCATTGAAGGTTCCCAGCAACAGAGTGGCCTCTGGCCGCTCGGCCAAACTGAGCAATCGGGGGATCATTGGTTCGGGAGCTCCAGAGTTAGTCTGTAGAGGTGGGAGAACCTTCCAGAAGGACAATCACCTTTGCAGCACTCCACCAATCAGGCCTTTATGGCGGTGGCCAGACGGAAGCCACTCCTCAGTAAAAGGCACATGACAGTCTGCTTGGAGTTTGCCAAAATACATCTAAAGGACACTCAGACCATGAGAAACAAGATTCTCTGGTCTGAAGAAACCAACTCTTTGGCCTGAATGTCAAGTGTCACGTCTGGAGGAAACCTGGCACCATCCTTAAAGTGAAGCATGGTGGTGGCAGCATCATGCTGTGGGGATGTTTTTCAGCGGCAGGGACAGGGAGACCAGTCAGGATCGAGAGAAAGAATGACGGAGCAAAGTACAGAGAGGACCTTGATGAAAACCTGTTACAGAGCGCTGAGAACCTCAGACTGGGGCGAAGGTTCACCTTTCAACAAGACTACGACCCTAAGCACACAGCCAAGACAATGCAGGAGTCTCTGAATGTCCTTGAGTGGCTCAGCCAGAGCCCGGACTTGAACCCGATCAAATATCTATGGAGAGACCTGAAAATAGCTGTGCAGCAACACTCCCCATCCAACCTGACAGAGCTTGAGAGGATCTGCAGAGAAGAATAGGAGAAACTCCCCAAAATACAGGTGTGTCAAGCTTGTAGCGTCATACACAAAAAGACCCAAGGCTGTAATCGCTGCCAAAGGTGCTTTAACAAAGTACTGAGTAAAGGTTCTGAACACTTATGTAAATGTGAGTTGTTTTTTTATACATTTGCAAAAATTAATAAAAACCTTTTTTGCTTTGTAATTATATGGTATTGTGTGTAGATTGATGAGGAAAAAAATAAACAATTAAATAAATTTTAGAATAAGGCTGTAACACAACAAAATGTGGAAAAAGTCAAGGGGTCCAAATACTTTCCGAATGAACTGTATATTACCTTCTAAAAGTCTACCTAATTATTTCGAATTAGTGTCAAGTGTTGCCCTCCTACCCACTTAGCTACATGTAAGTGTTTAAATATTAGGCTACATATTCACTGAATAAAAATATAAACGCAATATGTAAAGTGTTGGTCCCATGTTTCATGAGCTGAAATAAAATATCCCAGACATTGTCCATACAGGTGCACCTTGTGCTGGGATTTTGTCAAATCTGACCATAATTCTATCCTCCTGATTCCTGCTTACAAGCAAAAACTAAAGCAGGTAGCAGCAGTGACTCGCTCAATACAGAAGTGGTCAAATGATGCGGATGCTACACTACAGGACTGTTTTTCTAGCACAGACTGGAATATGTTCCAGGATTCATCCAATGGCATTGAGGAGTATACCCCCTCAGTCATCAGCTTCATCAATAAGTGCATCGATAACGTCATCCCCACAGTGACCGTACATAAATATTCCAACCAGAAACCATGGATTACAGGCAACAGCGGGACACTAATCCGGACTCTTATAAGAAATCCCGATATGCCCTCAGATGAACCATCAAACAAGAAAAGCCTCAATACAGGATTAAGATTGAATCTTACTACACCGGCTCCGATGCTTGTCGGTTGTGGCAGGGCTTGAAAACTATTTTGGACAACAAAGGGAAAAACAGATGCGAGCTGTCCAGTGACGCGAGCCTACCAGACGAGCTAAATGCCTTTTATGCTCGCTTCGAGGCAAGCAACACTGAAGCATACACGAGAACACCAGCTGTTCTCGACGACTGTGTGATAACGCTCTCGGCAGCAGATGTGAGCAAGACCTTTAAACAGGTCAACATTCACAAAGCCTTGGGGCCAGATGGATTACCAGGACATGTGCTCAAAGCATGCGCAGACCAACTGGCAAGTGTCTTCGCTGACATTTTTAACCTCTCTCTGACCGAGTCTGTAATACCTACATGTTTCAAGCAGACCCCCATAGTCTCTGTGCCCAAGGAAGTGAATGTAACCCGCCTAAATGATTACCGCCCCGTAGCACTCACGTCGGTAGCCATGAAGTGCTTTGAAAGGCTGGTCATGGCTTTCAAACAGCATCCTTCCAGATACCCCAGACCCACTCCAATTCGCATACCAACCCAACAGATCCACAGATGACACAATTTCAAACACACTGCCCTTTCCCACCTGGACAAAAGGAACACCTATGTGAGAATGCTGTTAATTGACTACAGCTCAGCTTTCAAAACCATAGTGCCCACGAAGCTCATCAATGAGCTAAGGACCCTGGGACTAAACACCTCCCTCTGCAACTGGATCCTGGACTTAGTGACGGGCCGCCTCCAAGTGGTAAGTGTAGGCAACAACATGTCTGCCACGCTGATCCTCAATACTGGGGCCCCTCAGGGGTGCGTACTCAGTCCTCTCCTGTACTCCCTGTTCACCCACGACTGTGTGGCCAAACACGACTCCAACACCATCATTAAGTTTGCTGACGACACAACAGTTGAAGGCCTGATCACCGACAACGATGAGACAGCCTATAGGGAGGAGGTCAGAGACCTGCAGTGTGGTGCCAGGACCACAACATCTCCCTCAATGTGAGCAAGACAAAGTAACTGATCGTGGACTACAGGAAAAGGCGGGCCAAACAGGCCCCCATTAACATTGACAGGACTGTAGTGGAGCGTGTCAAGAGTTTCCAGTTCCTTGGTGTCCACATCACCAACAAACTATCATGGTCCAAACACATCAAGACAGTCATGAAGAGGGCACGACAACACCTTTTCCTCCTCAGGAGACTGAAAAGACTTGGCATGGGTCCCCAGAGCCTCAAAAAGTTATACAGCTGCACCGTCGAGAGCATCCTGACTGGTTGCATCACTGCCTGGTATGGCAACTGCTCGGCATCTGACCGTAAGGCACTAGAGGGTAGTGCGTACGGCCCAGTGCATCACTGGGGCCAAGCTTCCTGCCATCCAGGACCTATATACTAGATGGTGTCAGAGGAAAGCCCCAAAAATGGTCAGACTCCAGATACCCAAGTCATAGACTGTTTCCTATGCTACAGCACGGCAAGCGGTACCGTAGCGTCAAGTCTAGGACCAAAAGGCTCTTTAACAGCTTCTATCCCCAAGCCATAAGACTGCTGAAGAATTAATCAAATGGCCACTGGACTATTTACATTCACCAGGGTCTTGACCTGACTGCAGTTTGGCGTCGTAACCAACTTCAGTGGGCAAATGCTCACCTTCAATGGCCGCTGGCACGCTGGAGAAGTCACAGATGAATTCCGGTTTCAACTGTACTGAACAGATGGCAGACTGTGTGTATGGCGTAGTCTGGGCGAGCAGTTTTCTGATGTCAACATTGTGAACAGAGTGCCCCATGATGGCGGTGTGGTTTATGATATGGGCAGGCATAAGCTACAGAAAACTAACACAATTACATTTTATCGTTAGCAATTTGAATGCACAATTTGATACTGTGATGAGATCCTGAGGCCCATTGTCGTGTTATTTATCCGCAGCCTCATGTTTCAGCATGATAATGCACAGGCCCATGTCGCAAGGATCTGTACACAATTCCTGGAAGCTGAAAAGGTCCCAGTTCTTCCAAGGACTGCATACTCACCAGACATGTCACCCATTGAGAATGTTTGGGATACTCTGGATCAACATTTACGACAGCGTGTTACAGTTCCCGCGAACATACAGCAACTTCACACAGCCATTGAAGAGTAGGACAAAATTCCACAAGCCACAATCAACAGCCAGAACAACTATTTGCGAAGGAGATGTGTCGTGCTGCATGAGGCAAATGGTGGTCACACCAGCTACTGATCGTTTTTCTGATCCACGCCTACTTAAAAAAATATATATATCTGTGACCAACAGATGCATATCTGTATTCCCAGCAATGTGAAATCCATAGGGCCTAAATAATTTATTTCAATTGACTGATTTCCTTATTTAAATCTTTGAAATGGTTGCATTTAGATTTTTGTTCAGTATAATAGAAAGTGGAGACTCTCACAAACAAGATGATGTTCTTCGCTTTGCGGGACTCGTCTAAAGGTAACCCATACAAATGAATGGAAGTATGGAGGTAGTTTTGTGTTCCGTGTAATTCAATTAAAGAAAAAAAGAGAGACTGCCAGTCCCTTAATGTTTTGGCTACATTAAGGAACCGGAAGTCCCCCCCCCCCCCCATTTTCTTCTATTGAATTCAATATACAACCTTCTACGTTTGTCAAAGAACGAAGCCGGGTCTAGTTCATGTGGATGCGGATAGATTTCCAGCGTTGTGCTTTGTTTGACAGTATCTTTCTGCCAAGAAGTGATGGGCCTTTCAGTGAATGAATTAAGCGGGAGATAGGCGGGATTTTCCAGCCTTCAGTGGCGGTGTAATCCAATCCGACACGAGTCACTTGTTACTGCAGCTGATAAACCCACTCGCTGGGCTGAAGTGACAGATTCACTAGAAAATAAAAATGTATAAAACAATTAAAATACATAGACAGTCCCCAAATTGAACTTTATTCTAATATATGATGACTAGTGCTTAGTAAAAAGCACTGTATAAATGTCTAGTACACGGTTTCCAAAACTCGGTCCTGGGGCCCCCCAAAAGTAATTAAAAAAAGCAGGCCCATGAGCTACCGGCCATGTCCATAAATGTTTTAATATATATATTTTTTTAAATAGACAAGCCCACCCCATTAAAAGATGGTCCGGCCCATCTGGCATTTGCCAGAATTGCCAGACAGCCAATCCACCCATTAACTAATATTACTCAATTTCTCACATGGACAAATACAAATCCTCCTGATAGTTTATGAACAATACCCTGGGGTGTAGTAAGAGGTTACCAGGACCACACATGCATGCGGGCAGTAGGTAGCCTAACGGTTAGTGTGTCAGTGGCGATACATCATGTACGGCAGGTACCACCAATATCTAGGAGATTTGCATGCAAATGTGTTATTTAATGTCCCAAAAATATCATATCAGTAAACAAACAATTGTATTTATTTTTTTTTTTTTAATGCTTGATCTAATAAAGCATACGTGGTCCCTTTCCTATTGTATTGTTGTTTTGTTAAATTGAGTTGAGTAAGAAAGCGCCAATATGCAGCTGTTTTAGCCTTACTCTGTGATTTCTGTGGTGGATGGGCAGACAGAGAAATTATAGAGCGTAGGCATCGTTGATCTTCTCTGGTTGCATGTGATTGGCTCAGGTCACCACAGCACCTGCTGGAAGACCTAGCCAGCAAAAGTCCATGTTCAGTTCATTGATTTACAATAGAAGCACAGTGCCCGCCCAAGAAGGCTCGTTGTCATTTGCCACAGATAAATCAACGTATTATGCCCGGTAACTGATTGGACTGAAGTGTCAACTTCATAGCTAGCTTGTTGTTAACCCATGCACTGTTACCACATCTTCAAGCAAGGTAGCTTAGCTAGCGGATACATGTCGACTAGCTTAGCTACCTTAACTTTAAAATATGGCCATCCATTGAAATGAAGCAAGCTGGAAAAGAAGACTAAAGTTGAGTGGTTGGTGGTGGATCATGGAGCAGTTTTGAGGTAGGCTAGATGTCTGTAATATCCTATACGCTACATGTCATATTGATGTTTGATGGCAGACTGTAATACCCTTGGAGCCACATGTAGAAGAAGGGTTAGTTAGAAATGTATTTGATGGAACTGGAACTGTGCAATAGATGAAGCAAGGGAATCGTTGCATATTGTTAACCGGGCCCCTTTGTGTAAAAGGGAGGCAAGCGCAGGTAGACGCACGCATTGTCACAATATTGCAGACCGATTACTAGCTAGTTTATTCTATATAAGTATGCTCGTCTCCCGTGCAATACAAGCTAAAGAAATGGCGAGTAACCATAAACTGATCATAACCTAAATGTTATAACGTTTGTGTGTGTGACTCAAAACTAGACTGGTTTTTAGTGCATTCAATGTATAGACAGTGTAGTGTACTGGTTTCAATGCACATGAGCTTTGTTGATGGAGTTTGCCCCACCAATATGCTCATGTTAAAATCACCACTGTAGAATGTTGGGCCAGTAACCGAAAGGTCGCTGTTTCGAATACCCGAGCCGACAAGGTGAAAAAATCTGTCGATGTGCCCTTGAGCAAGGCACTTAACCCTAATTTGCTCCAGGGGCGCCGTACTATGGCTGACCTAGCCCGAGATGTACTCTTAAGGAGCCTAACGTTACCGTTATTCCTTAAGGTCCAAGGCGGACCTTTTGTTAATTTTCAGAGGTAGACTGGCTCTGGCAGCCAAAACAACCAAATTCTATCTAAACGTACATCGATATTCAATTGCGATACGGTTCTTGAAACATAAAGCACATATCCCGTCAAATGAATTTCAGATGCAGAATATACACTTGCTGTACACTGTTTTAACACTGTATTTATCACCGTAGCCTAAAGCATTTTACAGTAACAACACGTTTCTGGCAGCCTTCTTCCGGCGCGCACAAATGTTCTGAGACAATTAGCACAGGTGGTCCCTCGGTGGTCCGTCTGTCGTCTGTAAACAAGCGCCATAACATGGAGATATGGCCGTGTGGGACCGCTAACCCAAACAAGGTGTGCATCATTTGAATGTTTTTACAGTACTTCTCGCTGATATGAAAGATCACGCTTCCAAATCCGTACCGCAACCGATGCGTGTGTTAATGTTCAGACCGAGCATCGATGCTCTTAATAACAAAACCACCCATTGTACAGGAGACGCCATAGGGACTTTTTAAAAAAGTCTGTCAGCTTTTGTCATTCTTTGTTTTTATCCTCATGTTTGTGTAGTAGATCTGTTTTTATTTTCATCGTTTTTTCTTGTGATGCGCATGGTGTTGCATTCATGTCAGAAATGTGCTATGTAAATCAACCTTGATTTGATTTGGGATGCAGTACCACAACTCATGGAGTGCTAAGCAGTGAGACAACACCCCGGGGAGAAATAGCAGACCTTTAGACAGATCATGTCATCGCCCACTTCACATTAGACCGATGCACAGATCTAAAAACACATTCTACTGATCCTGAAGAAGAAAGGTGTTAAACACTTACAAATATATTCACCAGCACAGTGCTATTCAAGGACCGAAATACAAAACTAAGATACATTTGTTTACAGTAAATATAAAACAGTTTATAAAATTCATGTTTGTTCTGATCCTGAAAAAATGTTAATAGAAAGATATCGGACTGGGGAATACATACACACAATTTTTTATTAACAGTTAAAAGTTGTTTTTATTTGTAGGATTCCCGTTTTCACGTACTGTACATAAGACACACTAGATCTATAGAGGCACCTGAGCCAGAGTGCCGTGATGCGAAGGCTCACCTGTGCTGTCTTGTCTTTGCCCTGCTCACACCTAGCTCGCTGAAACACACACACAGCAGTTGCTAAACGTTAGCTGAACCAAAACATTCATGGGAGTTTTAAAAACACTGGAGGTAAAAGGCTGTATGTAAAGCTACTAGAGTGCAAATGGAGATTGTCACTTTAAAATAGCTCTGTCACCAGCTACGATTCCATCTTTACAGGGCTCAGGTATGTGATCATGTAACACATTCTTTTCTGACTAATTGTTTCTTTTATATGGTATTTGTACACATCTCTAATATACCCAGCCACATTTCTGTATACCCAGCCATCTTTAAAAGGACCCTGAAACAACAAAACTTTGGAAGGTTAAGATCTGGCTGAAAAGTTGAAAAGTGTTAACTTTACTTATTAATTCATTAGAACAACAGGCCTCCGGGGAGACTAGGATCTTGAAGAAACAGTTTAGTACCCAGTAAAGTTATTTCTCTGTTGGCCTAAACTGGCTTGGTGCACTGATTTCTATAATTGGCCAGGGGATCAGTGGTTTGGGTGGTTGTGTGGGGTTTGTAAAATAGGTCCCTCCTGTCAAACACATGACAGTAATCCCATTAAAATGCAAGAATTCTCCATCTGCTAATCATGTTCATGTTATGGTTCATGTTTTGCATTTCTCCAAAAATATGCCAGGATTTTTCCAACTTCAGCTGAAATACATTAAGAGCTAGGGCCACTCTTTGGGCTTGAAGAGCACATCTAAAGTATTTGAAATGATTTCAAATGGTGTTTGAACCCAGGTCGGGGCTTAACGAGAAATAGGACCAGGGCTTATTCAGACTAGACTGATGGGGATCCAGTCTTCCAGGGCTCTTTGTACTCTACGGAATGACAATTCCCATGAGTGGCAGAGTCAGACTGTGTATTAAGAAACATGAAAGCTGAACTCCGCTCAACAGCATGTACAGATCAGAGAGCTCAACAGAAGACAAGAGGATAAACAAATCAAACACATCCGCTTGACGAGGTTCATAATGGTATTGATACTTTACATTTTTGCAAGACAGATTTTTTTATTAATTCAATACCCTAATAGCTAGGAGCAATCAAGAAATGTCTCAAATCAAGATGATTATGTTGAGCAAAAAGTGATTTTGCAGGCGCATTACTACAACTAACAATGAATGATGGTCAGTTAATATACCAAACACTAAAAAGACCAAAGAAACGGTGCCGATGTGACTTCCCTTCACACCTCATAGAACTCCATCCCAGGGCTCCAACACAGATGACCCAATGACTGTGAGAGAAAGAGTCGGGCAGCAACTGACTGTTTGTACCCACGAGCCACCACCACTTCAAATATTTATTTGATTCTGCCAAAGCGGTGGGCTAAACAATGGGAATATTGACAGTTGGGAACGTGAATTAGCTGGTTTGTTTAAGTGTTTTAGCACCGCAGTCTCCTGTCCCGAGCAGGCTGTTCCTTTGAGAAAGTCCTGTATTGTATTTCTTTCCTCTGCCAGAGTGGGTTTCCTGTCAACTGACGGTGACCCCACCCCCTTTTCCTGTATGGGGCTCTTAGCCCGGCCCGTCACAAGCCCCGTGGCCCTGCTGCCTCGAGCCTCTAGCCTGCATTAAGCCCCCCCCCATTCAGCACCCCCTTCCATCCCTCCACTCAAGGCCCGGCCTTGTGCCACTCCATCCCCTCTCGACCTCTCCCCCTCCATCCCTGCTTAGTCCCTTCCCCCTCCATCCCGCTAAACATCTCCCAGGTCAGAACCACCGATGTCGGACGCTTCCTGCACGAGCCACTGTTACAGACCAGAAACCACACCTCAGGGGATCATCAGGGGACTTCTGCAGAAGACAGAATTGGCTCCGACAACAATTGAGTTTCCCTATTTCGGGGGGGGGGGGGGGGGGGGGGGGGGTGGCATTCCAAATAGGGCAGTAGAGGAAAAGAGTGTAGCTATCACAGTCATGTCTTCCTGGTTTAAGAAGTCTTCTGAATTCAATAAATCTGTTATCGGCCTGTATTTGGAGTGCATCATCTCCATACTAGGCTGCTCTGTCTGAAGTAGGCTATAGGTCTCATCTGTGAATTTGTTTTTTAGAGGATGGAGTGGAAACTTGTGAGAAAAATGTAAAGAATATACAGACTGTGTCCCCGCTACGCTCAAGATTGAAGATTGATTAATATTTTCACGTAAGCAGTGACATTAGAATGTGGGTATCTGTAGATGTTAACATTTTACATTTACCCTGTATCAGTAGGTTCACTTGGCCACAGGGTTTTTGGAAAGAGGCCACTTTACATAATTTAAAAACACCCCAGGGCCACATAGTTGCGTTTTAAGTCTGAGACCTGTCAAACGTACAGTCCTATTGGTCCCTATAGAAATTAACCACATGGCATAGGTTCATTCTCAGAGTTGTGCCTTAAGCTTTAAGGGAACATGAAGTCAAACCACAAGGCCCACCCTTGAAACCCTTTCTCCAACTGTTCCCCACCTCCAACAGTCAGGGGGTACATGCTGATAGGTCAGAAGAAATAAATCGATTTTACAATGGTGGTGTGACAGGACTGAGTCGGAGGCTACGCACCGACTGTCTGCATCCCAGTGGTGCACTACTTTTGACCAGATACCTATAGGGCCCTGGTCAAAAGTACCAAACTAGGAATAGGGAATAGGGTGCCATTTGGGACTGAAGCTAAGACTCAAGGAGCAGTGTTATGTTTCCCTTGATGTGATACCCTGAGCAGCCCTGGGGCTCTGAGGCCCGGCTGGTGCGCTGTGATGCTGGTAATGTCCCAAATCGCACCCTATCCTCTATGTAGTGCACCAGAGCCCTACAGGAGCTCTTGTAATAGTAGTACACTATGAAGCGAATAGGGTGCTATTTGGGGTGCACATCTGTATTCCTGGCAGACAGGCCCTCCCTGGTCGGCAAAGGCAGCCCTGCCTCTCCCCCTGCCAAAGAAATGTCAGGCCAAATCCACCAAAGACCTCTCAGACTCCACACTGCTCTGACATCAGCCCATACAGCTGAAGAAAGCAAGCTAGGGAATGGGAATGACATGAAACCACTATTGACTAGTACTGTAGGACCCTATCAAATGTTATGTCTTGCCCACACACATTGAGAAAAAAGTACAATAAAAGTACAATATTGGGTTTTTCCCCATGTTTGGAATGGTTTTAGCTAAGTATTTACACCTCTATAACTTAACTTTTTTTTGTATATATATACTCGTTAAACCGTTTTCCTTTGTCAGTGTTAGTGTGGATATTGGCACAGCGGTGTTCTCTCCAAATGGCACCATATTCCCTATATAGTGCACTACCTTCGACCAGTTCTTTTTGAACGGGCTGTCTTCCCAGGACCCTGAACCCAACAAGACAATTACGCAACAAAGTTGATGACTACACTTCCAAGATTTGAGGTGGGAGATAGACATTGGTCCTGTCTGCACAATCAACTTAGTGTCTCCTACCTACAGTTCGTACCAATTTAATTGTGTTATTTCTAACAAACTCAAGACGAAACATTTCAGCACAACATTTGCATGAAATGATTTGGGAATAGATACAGGCCAAGTTGTGCAATGGACCAGATCTAATGTGTGATATAATGTACTAACTACTAGACAGGACAGGAGAGTTCTAAACAAGTTTAAATTAAATATTTTTTTATTTCACAACAATAAACACATAGGTTGCTTTTTGTTCAATCCTTAACATTTCTACAACATAGGGATTGGAGAGCTGTACGATGGCTGGTGCACAAAGAAGTCCCTTCCTGTCCGAAGAGGTCTGAAGATAGTGGGTGTGCTGGAGGAGACAGCAGGCAAGATGAGGCTCTGAAGGACTGCCTCTTGGTGTTGGGTGAAGTTGCTCCTAGATGCTGATCTGGGGTCAGTTTAGCGTTCTCCCCACTAATGGTTAGGATTAGGGGAGGGGAAGCTGATCTTAGATCTGTACCTAGGGGAACTCAACCCGGGAGTACTGACTACCTCCTTTACCAGCTCCAGAAGAAGAGTCGACTGCCGTGCTTTGCTGGCTGCAATTGGCCCTCGATGACAGGGTTGGGCTCCGGCCGGGGTCTTGAGTGGTAAGCATTCTCAGGAAGGGGCCGAGAGGTGTCCACCTTTGTCACCTGAGAAGAAAAACATAAGGGTTTAAACTTCAGAAAAGACAAGATGAGGGAGAAAAAAAGGCCGGTTTGTATACTATGCGTATGTAGAGTGAATGTTTTGCGCTTGAAAGAGAAAGCATAAACCAAGTAAATCGGCTCAATTAATATATGTGTCAACAAGCTTCAAGCTGTTTTCAAAATGTGAGATAGTACTGTTTACCCTAACCTTAAAGGGATACCACGGGATTGAGATTTAGGTCATTTTCCTACTTACCCAGAGTCAGACAAACTCATGGATACCATGTGTCTCTGCATGCAGTTTGGAGATAATTGAAGTTAGCATATCGTTAGCTTAGTACAATTTCTGGTAGTCTCCAGGTACAGTAGCCAGCTCCTTTCAAAAGCAGGGAAATAAACATAGCTACCCCCCCCTCTTGCTTTTGTTCTTTTCCATTTGAGCTAATCAGATGTTGTGACAAGGTAGGGGTGGTATACAGAAGATAGCCCTATTTGGTAAAAGACCACGTCCATATTATGGCAAGAACAGCTCAAATATGCAAAGAGAAACGACAGTCCATCATTACTTCAAGACACGAAGGTCAGTCAATCTGGACATTTTCTTCAAGTGCAGTCCCAAAAACCATCAAGCGCTATGATGTAACTGGATCTCATGAGGACCACCACGGGAAAGGAAGACCCAGAGTTACCTCTGCTGCAGAGGATATGTTCATTACAGTTACCAGCCTCAGAAATTGCATCCCAAATAAATGCTTGGGAGTTCAAGTAAGACACATCAACTGTTCAGAAGAGACTCTGTGAATCAGGCCTTCATGGTCAAATTGCTGCAAAGAAACCACTACTAAAGGACACCAATAAGAAGAAGAGACCTGCTTGGGCCAAGAAGCACGAGCAATGGACGTTATCTCCACATTACACTGGTGGAAATCGGTCCTTTTGGTCTGATGAGCACAAATGTGAGATTTTTGGTTGAAACTGCAGTGTCTTTGTGAGACGCAGGTGTCCAAACACACACACACACACACACGCATATATATATTTAAATTAAAGTGTTATTGAAGTATTGTGGTTGCAGGTTCACCTGCCTCATCTGAAGCCTATTATTTTAGGGTGTTGCTTTAAGGCCACCAACTGCTAACAGTCAGTATCTAGATAATGTGTGTGAAATGCTTGATAGTGTGTGATGTTAACAGAGGTTTATTTTCTGGGTGACGAACATTGACTGATTAGCAACTAGCTGTCCTCTCAAGAGGAAGCTTCTAACTGTGACGAATGCCTGTAATATGACTCAGATCATCACTCAACCAACTACAGTGCATCCCAATCGTATTGGATCTGTGACACGCAGCACTGGAAGTATTTGTAAAATGACTTATGCCAATTGTTGACAAGCATGCACCTGTTTTTTATTTAACTAGGCAAGTCATTTAAGAACAAAATCTTATTTACAATGACGGCATACCCCGGTCAAACATGGACAACGCTGGGCCAAATGTTTTGCTCAGTGAAACGACCTGTCCTGATTGGTCATAGACTCTTGCTAAAAAAACTTTAATGAGCAAGCCTTCCTTCGTGGCCTCTGTAAAATGGTATAGAATCAGCTTGATCCTCCCACTTTGTTGTAGACTCTTGGTCCTTTTAAAAATATTTTCAGTGGTATTGTTAACAAACACACCCCCATAAAGAAAATTAAAAACAGGTTCCGCCCCTGGTTCGACCGTGATCTTGCAGAGTTACTCCACCTCAAGAATTGCATTTGGCGAAAGGCTCAGCACAAGCATACTCAGGCTGACTGGCTCTCGTTCAGGCAAATGACAAATAAGTGCACTCTGGCTATCCGGAAGGGCAAAGTTAGTTACTTTAAGGAGCAGTTCTCTCTCTGTGGGTCTAACCCCAAGAAGTTCTGGAAAACAGTTAAAGACCTGGAGAATAAAGTCACAACTGCTCATGTCCCTTAATGTTGATGATGTGGTTGTTACTGACAAGAAGCACATGGCTTAGCTCTTTAAAATCACCACTTCATTAAGTCAGAATTCCTATTTGACTCAGCCATGCCTCCTTGCCCGTCCAACATTTCCTCATCTCCCACCCCTTCGCCCTCTTTTTCCCCTGCCCCGCTACAAAGTTTCTCCCTGCAGGCAGTCACTGAGTACGAGGTGCTAAAGGAGCTCCTGAAATGTGACCCCCAAAAAACATCTGGGTCAGATGGTTTAGACTCTTTCTTCTTTAAGGTTGCTGCACCCATCATCGCCAAGCCTCTCTCTCCTTTCTGGGGAGGTTCCCATTACTTGGAAGGCAGCCACAGTTTGTCATTTATTTAAGGGGGAGATCAAGCTGATCCTAACTGTTACAGGCCTATTTCTATTTTGCCCTCTTTATCAAAAGAATTGGAAAAACTTGTCAATCAACTGGCTGGCTTTATTGATGTCTATAGTATTCTCTCGGATATGCAATCTGGTTTCCGCTCAGGTTATGGATGTGTCACTGCTACCTTAAAGGTCCTCAATGAGGTCACTATTGCCCTTCATTTTAAGCAATGTGCTGCTATTTTTATTGACTTGGCCTTTGACACAGTAGACCATTAAATTCTTGTGGGCCGGCTAAGGAGTATTGGTGTTTCTGAGGAGTCTTTAGCCCGGTTTGCTAACTACTTCTCTCAAAGAGTGCAGTGTATAATGTCAGATCTCAGCCACTGCCTGTCACCAAGGGAGTACCCCAAGGCACGATCCTAAGCCCCACACTCTTCTAAAATTACATCAACATCATATCTTCCTACTGCCTGAGCTCTCTCATCCATTTATATGCAGATTATACTTGCCCTCCCCAGATTTTGTGTTAAATGCTCTACAACAAAGCTTTCTTAGTGTCCAACAAGCTTTCTCTGGTAAGAAGAATGGTCCTCTCCCCACAGGTGTGATTACTACCTCTGGGGGTTTAGAGCAAGTATTTGGGAGTATGGCTAGATCGTACACTGTCCTCCTCTCAGCACATATCAAAGCTGCAGGCTAAAGTTAAATCTAGACTTGGTTTCCTCTGTCGTAATCACTCCAGCTGCCAAACTAACCCTGATTTAGATGACCATCCTACCCAAGGGTGCTCTCGAACGGCTAGATGTGCTTTACTATTCCGCCATCAGATTTGCCACCAATGCTCCTTATAGAAAATATCACTGCACTCTATAATCTGGTCATTCCTGTATACCCGTCGCAAGACCCACTGGTTGATTTATTTATAAAACCCTCTTAGGCCTCACTGCCCCCTATCTGAGATATCTACTGCAGCCCTCATCCTCCACATACAACACCTGTTCTGCCAGTCACATTCTATTAAAGGTCCCCAAAGCACACACATCTATGGGCCGCTCGTCTTTTCAGTTCGCTGCAGCTAGCAACTGGAAAGAGCTGCAATCAACAATCACTCAAACTGGACAGTTTTATCCCAATCTCTTCATTCAAAGACTGAATCATGGACACTCTTACTGACAGTTGTGGCTGCTTTGTGTTATGGATTGATGTCTCTACCTTCTTGCCCTTTGTGTTGTTGTCTGTGCCCAATCATGTTTGTACCATGTTTTGTGCTGCTACCATGTTGTACTGCTACCATGTTGTTGTCATGTTGTGTTGCAACTAGGGTTGCAAAGGGCTGGAAACTTCCCGGGAAATTGCTTAAATTCATTAAAAAAAGTTAGCTTATAACAGGGAACCTTTTTTGTGGGACACACATAAGGCATTTCTAGGTCTTGTGGCATATTGTTTTTAAACTATCCCCAATTCAATGTAATTGCATCCCTCTGCATGCACAATGCATTCTTCCATCACATGTACAGCTGATTCTCAAAATTTTGCACACGAATGAGATGCTATTGAGCCCACACTACTACACTGTCTGAGCCAAGGACTACATGCTTTCTGGTAAGTTTTGATTACAATACTGGGTGGGGTGAATATATTTTATGACATACATTATTTTTTTTAACTAGTAAATAGTAGCCTACAGCAAAGTGTGTTTAAATCATTCTAACTTGTTAATTTCTGCGAGTTAGTTTTTGCTACCATTTGGGTTTTAGTTTGCTAACTGAGGAGTATTAATTCACCTGTTTCCATACACATTTAATTTTAAAACATTTATCTTAAAGGAGTTATTTAATCTAACTGCTTAACTAGTTATCTGTACATGGAATTGTATTCTTTTCTTTTTTTTCTAATCTTTACAGGAAAATGCCATGGGCACTAACTGATGTGCGGAAACATTTCACTGCAGCTAATGTAGAAGGAAAAGCTGTGTACATTTGCAAATACTGTGCCAAATCATATGTGAAAAACGCAACAAAAGATGCAGAATCATCTAGCCAAGTGCATAAAGTTCCCTCGGCGCTCACAACAAGCAACCTCGGATAAAAGTATATTTGAGCTGAAAATGATGAATCAGACACCTTATCAATAGCAACAGCTCATGGTCCTCTTGGACTACAATAAAGTAGTAAAAAGTTGAATTCTAACTTCATAAATTGTAACAAACTTTCAGTTTTGCATAAAGCATAAAGATGTTAATAATATGACGACCCTACCCTAAATTATTGGTCTTAAGTTACTGTAATTGTGTATTCTGTACTGCCTCATGTGTACTGCCCACGTTTGCATAGTATAGCATTTTAATTTCATACATTTGTATGATTTTTTTTTTGAATCAATGCTGTTCTACATCAGCCCTGAAAATGTCATAACAATATGACAACCCTATCTTGAGATACTGGACAAAACGTGTTGAAAGAATTGAGACAGGTGATTTGGAGCCATTTTTGAGTAGGGATTCAAATTGACCAGTCCGTGACCTCTTCGGATCACTTGAAAATAAGACCTCAGCAAAGCCTATCCTCATGAAATAAATGTTCTGTGTTCCTGAGAAGCTTCTCTATAACATGGAATACAAAGTATAACACCAAAACCACAGTTTCATTTTGATCCCTAGTAATGTATTTTCGTTATGTGTCAGGCAAAGTTTGATTTTGGAAGAAGCTAGCCGCTTACCTAGATAGCGAACTAGCTACTAAATTAGCACAACAAATGCACAACAGCAGAGCATTTATCAAATTTTAGACAGTTAACTTAATAGTTATAAGATACCTAGCTGGCAAACAATTAGCTGTAAATGCCATAGACCACCTGGTATGTGCTGTACAACAGCGAGTGACTCAAAAGGCTCCGGACTCTCATGTGTGCTTGTAAAAAAACCGGGGACTACCGGTAAAGTTCATAACGAAAAATTTGGTGACAGGTGAAATGAAGTACGTGATCTTCTTTATCGCATAACGTATTGCACATGTTTATTTTTTTTATGTTTATTTTTTGTTGAATTTTACCCCATCGCTACAATTTACGGGCTTGGAGACGAAGGTTGAAAGTCATGCGTCCTCCGATACACAACCCAACCAAGCCGCACCAATGTGTCGGAGGAAGCACCGTGCACCTGGCAACCTTGGCACTGCGCTCGGCCCGCCACAGGAGTCACTGGTGCGCGATGAGACAAGGACATCCCTACCGGCCAAGCCCTCCCTAACCCGGATGACGCTAGGCCAATTGTGCGTCGCCCCGCGTTACGACAGAGCCTGGGCGCGAACCCAGAGTCTCCGATGGCACAGCTGGCGCTGCAGTACAGCGCCCTTAACCACTGCGCCACCCGGGAGGTGTATTGCACATGTTGATTGCATGTATTTACTTAAAAAGTAGCTACAAATATTACAATTTTAAAAACGCGGACAGTAATAATAAAAACAAACATCCCGTGGCCATTTCCAAATACCCCAGTATAACGTAATGACGCCACAAAAAAAATACAGCGCTAAACGAGCAGCACAGCATTCCCAATGCCCAGAACTAGCATAGGTGCTGCCACTGGCGTCGGCTAATGGAGATCTCAATCAAATAAAATCTACTCCAAAGCTGGGTGGTTGGTCATTCAATAGTTAGTAAATGTGTAAATTTGACTGATACTAGATTCTACCCACTTCCTCATTCTGACCCGTTGTCGCATAGAGATCGCAACGCTATATTCATCTCAATGGCGCTGCCCGTGCGCTCACAGATACGTTGCGATTTCTATTATCAGTAAAAATGAACAAATTTACAAAATATTGATTACTATGTGTAGCTTTTTAAGGCTGTCTGACTGGGTAAGTAAAAAAAACAATCTAAATGTCAAACTCTCGCAGTATCCCTTTAACACTGCTGGAGGACTGAAAGTCAAGTATACAGCAGTATACAGCTAGTCATTCAAAAGCTAAAAATACTTCATAAGTGGATTAACTGTTGCACGTCAGGGGCATAATATATCAGAAATCTTTTTCATTACAAAGGTTATTGTTAAATGATTGCTAGTGAACTTGGGGCTTGGTGTCACCCTATGAGAGTTTGTCACATTCCAAAACAAGAAATCTACAACAACACGCTAGCTAGCTTATCTTGCACTGTAGGGTATATCTAACAACAGTAGATGTTAGAGACATCTGCTTGTACGTCCCAAACAGAGACTGTTGCACAGAAATGAAAAGCTAACGTTTGCTAACTAGCTAGCAAACACAAGCCAACATTTTAATCCCAGACCATATCGGGTTATTATTAAATGATTGCTAATGAACTTGGGGCTTGACATCGCCCTATGAGAATCTGTTACATTAACGACATCCCGGGTGTTACTGTCGAGTAACTTTTAAAATGCCCAGAACTATACCGGGAGGCAGTATAGCTGCAGGCATTATACCTCCGGGGGACTCACCTTGGACAGTTCTCCCAGGTTGGGTCTCTCCCAGCCAAGCTTGTCCAGCACACAGCTGTCAAAGGCCTGCTGATGCTTGCGGCACTGACGCAGCTCCACCAGGTTGGAGTAGTCCAGGCAGGTCCAATACTCTGTGAAGGACTCGGCACAGCTTCCTTTTATCTGCCTGGAGGAGAAATTGAAGCACGCATTTGTAAAGGACACACCTTTTTTTTTTAAGGTGACAATTCAATTCCCCGGGCAGCTGTTGACTAAATTACTTAAAGAGTGACTCCCTTTAAAAAGTGACTCCCTTTGTAAAATGGCCTATATGGCATCGGTGAGTCATTAACGGTTATTCTAGTGTCATTTGACTACATTGTACAGTGCCTTTGAAACATGTTCAGACTAGGGATGCACAATATAGTCGGTGAGAATATCAGAATCGGCCAATATTAGCCAAAAATGCCAACATCAGCATCGGCCCGATGTCTAGTTTAACGCTGATGTTAAAGCTGAAGTGCAAACCTATATAGCGTAGCTAGGTGACGTAATGACGCCACAAAAAATACAGCGCTAAACGTGCAACACAGCATTCCTAACCTGGCCCACAATGTCTGCAGTGTGGATCGATTTGGAAGTTTCAAAGGAAGATAACAAGAAGGTCATACGCAACGCAACGTTTGTGCTGCTGTTATTTCCTGAGGGGAGAAAGTGAAATCTTTCAATACCACAAACCTAATTACTCATTTGAAAGTGCATTACCCCCAGACATTCATCGACTACTTGGAACAAAAGGAGAAATAAAAACTAAGTGCACACTTCCAACAACTAAACAAGTTCAAGTCAAGCAGTCATTTGAAAGAGTAAGAACATTTCAGAGAGACAACTCAAAGGCGAAATCCGTTAATGCCAAGATAATGGAATTCATTGCCCTTGACAATCAACCGCTCTCTGTTGTGGATGAGGTTGGCGTTCGAGCCCCGGTACACACTACCAAGTAGGCGCTATTTTTCAGATGTTGCCCTACCGGAGTTACACAGTCTTGTTGAATCGCACATCCACAAGCTACTTGCTATGGGCGTCACTGCTATTAGCTTTACGACTGACATTTGAACCAGCGACGTCAGCCCCATGAGCATGCCGAGTCTGACAGCACAGTGGGTCGACGAGGATTTCGTATCGAGGAAAGCCATATTGCATGCTCAAGAATGTGCTGGTTCTCATACCGTTGCTGCCATTTCAATGGCATTTGAGAAAATGTTTGAAACTTGGAAAATCCCCAAGAACAATGTACACGCTGTGCTACGTGATAATGCACGTAACATGACAAAAGCTTTGGAAGAATGTGGAGTTGCCTGTTTGTCATGCGTGGGACACACACTGCAACTGGCTGTGAACGAAGGTGTTTTGGCCCAACGCAGCATATCTGACATAGTGGCAACAGGAAGGAAGATAGTGGGTCATTTTAAACACTCACAGAAGCATACAGCCGCCTGCAAGCAATACAGGAGCAGCTTGGAGTGAAAACAAAAAGGCTTAATTATGCAAGACATTTCCACCAGATGGAACAGTACTTTTTACATAATCGAGCACCTGCTGGAACAAAAACGAGTGCTTGGCGTGTACGCAGCTGACTGAGTTACCTGCAATAATCAGTACAAACCAGTGGACTCATTGAAAACATGAACACACTCTTAGCTCCATTCGAACAACTGACTTGAGAAAAAGTTATTCAACTGCGTCTGCAGCAGACGTGATACCCTCTGTCATGGCACTGAAACACCTGCTCAACAACAACTTCCGACACAGACCGTGGGGTTAAAACTTGCAAAAGTACTCTACTAGACGCTGTGAACAAGCGATTCGGTGGCATTCTCTCTGAGCCTCTACTGTGTCGCCACCGTGCTTGATGCTAGGTACAAGGACCGCTACGCCGATGTAGACAAGAAACAGGGTTTACGTGAAACGTTAACAGACACAGCTGGACAAGATGGAAACGGACACAGTGACGGTGCGCACCGAAGAAGAGGACCCACGACAGACAGGGATGAAACGTCACTGCTTGACATGCATGATGAAATCCTGGTTGAGAATGAAACGACCGAACAAAAGAACAAAACAGCACAGCAAGTAAGTGAAAGAAATAGGTTTTGATTATGTTTTACTGGTAATGGAGACATACGTAAATGCCAACAAAATAACTTTGGTTAAATAACTTTTGGTCAGAGTGTGTGTGTGTGTGTGTGTGGCGGTGTATTTTCATTTTCTGTTACTGCACCGGCCAACATTTGCTAATGTTGATCTATGCCTAATGATCCTTTGGAATGCAAAAATAATGTATTAAAATGTCCTAACCCCCCCCCATTATTTGCAGATACTAGGATACCTGACAGAACCTACTATTCCCAGGAATTAAGATGCACTTGGACACTACAGAAGTAACAAGCACCGTTTCCCGATCCTAGCTAAAGCTGCGCGCATGTATCTTGGTGCTCCCTGTACTAGGGTGGACAGTGCAGCTTCACACATTGTAGACGAAAAAAGAAACAGACTCTCGTGACAAAGCCGAGCAGGTCCTCTTTGTGAAGAAAAACCTCACCCAAATGTTAAAATTGTAAATGGGCAGTCATATTGTAACCCAGCCATCTACAGCCACTGGAAACATGGTTACTAAGCCTAATGGCTTTTCTGTTGTTCATTCATGTATAGGTCAAGATTTTAAATTTAATACAAGGCAGTATTTTTCCCTAAATGAAAGATTAGATGTGTTGTAAATTTGCTCTCATTTTATTAATCAAATCAGCTGAGCACATTTGAAAAGCTTATGTTGTGTCATTTTTAGCAATTTGACAGCCTAGAGACAGTAATTTTTTAAAGCAGCTAAAGCTAAAATGATGAACTGCATTTTAGTTTAAACCCATATTCCTTTCAAAGCATACGGTCAAGATTGGATAGTAAGAAGAGCCACCAGCAACTTTGTAATGCGGGGCAGATAAAATATTTGTCATGAATATCTGTGTGATAAAATACATTCATGGAGGTGTAATTTTTCTAATTTATAAGTTATTGAACAATCTGTTCCCAACTTAACAAATGAACATATGACACTCTGTTCTAACTATTTAACTGTACTAGAATGCTTAAAATGTTAAATATCGGTATCGGGGCTTGTTTTTTGGAGGGGGGGCAAAGAAAATATTGGATATTGATATCGGACAACTATCATATCGGTGCATCCCTAGTTCAGACCCCTTGACCTTTCCCACATTTTTTGTTATGTTACAGCCTTATTCTAAAATGTATTAAAATTGTTTTCCCCCCTCATCAAGCTAAACATAATACCCGATAATGACAAAGCAAAAACAGTTTAGACAGTTTAGATTTTTGCTAATTTATTAAAAATAAAAAAGGGCAATATTAAAATTTACATAAGTATTCAGACCCTTTACTCAGTACTTTGTTGAAACACCTTTGGTGGCAATTACAACCTCGAGTCTCCTTAAGTATGATGCTACAAGCTTGACACACCTGTATTTGGGGAGCTTCTCCCAGTCTTCTCTGCAGATCATCTCAAGCTCTGTCAGGTTGGATAGGGAGCATTGCTGCACAGCTATTTACAGGTCTCTCCAGAGATGTCCGGGCTCTGGCTGTGCCATTCATGGACATTCAGAGACTTGCGTCGAAGCCACTTCTGCATTGCGCTTAGGGTCGTTGTCCTGTTGGAAGGTTAACCTTTGCCCCAGTCTGAGGTCCTGAGCGCTCTGGAGCAGGTTCAAGGATCTCTGTAGTTTGCTCTGTTAATCGTTCCCTCGATCCTGACTAGTCTCCCAGTCCCTCCCTCTGAAAAACATCCCCATAGCATGATGTTGCAAACACCATGCTTCCCAGTAGGGATGGTGCCAGGTTTCCTCCAGACGTGACGTATGGCATTCAGGCCAAACAGTTGAAACTTGCTTTCATCAGAGCAGAGAATCTTGTTTCTCATGGTCTGAGAGTCCTTTAGGTGCCTTTAAGCAAACCCCAAGTGGGCTATCATGTGCCTTTTACTGAGGAGCGGCTTCTGTCTGGCCACTCTACCATTAATGCCTGATTGGTGGAGTGCTGCAGAGATGGTTGTCCTTCTGGAAGGTTATCCCATCTCCACAGAGGACCTCTGGAGCTCTGCCAGAGTGACCATCGGGTTCTTGGTGACCTCCCTGACCAAGGCCCTTCTCCCCCGATTGAGCAGTTTGTCAGGGCGGCCAGCTCTACGTAGTCTTGGTGGTTACAAACTTTTTCCATTTAAGAATGATGGAGGCCACTCTGTTCTTGGGGACCTTCAATGCTGCAGAAATATTTTGGTACCCTTCCCCAGATCTGTGCCATGACATAATCCTGTCTCTGAGCTTTATGGACAATTCCTTCAACCTCGTGGCTTGGTTTCTGCTCTGACATGCACTGTCAACTGTGGAACCTTATATAGACAGGTGTGTGCCTTTCCAAATCATGTCCAATCAATTGAATTTACCACAGGTGGACTCCAATCAAGTTGTAGAAACATCAAGGATGATCAATGGCAATAGGATGCACCTGAGCTCAATTTCGAGTCTCATAGTAAAGGGTCTGAATAGTTATGTAAATAAGATAAGATTTGTATATATTATTTATATATATTAGCAAACATTTCTAAAAACCTGTTTTCAGTTTGTCGTAGGGGTCATGTGTGCAGAATGCTGAGAATGTTATTGTATTTAATTGATTTTAGAATAAGGCTGTAAAGTAACTAAATGTGGAACTTCACTACTATGGCCTATTTATTCCCATACCTCCTCACGCCATTTGCACACACTGTATATAGACATTTTCTATTGTGTTATTGACTGTACGCTTGTTTATTCCATGTGTAACTCTGTGTTGTTTGTGTCGCGCTGCTTTGCTTTATCTTGGCCAGGTCGCAGTTGTAAATGAGAACTTGTTCTTAACTGGCCTACCTGGTTAAATAAAAGGTGAAATAAATACAAATTTAAAATAAGACTTTTTAACAACTTTGTAGACATTGCTTCAGTAAATGCTTTCATTCTCCACAAGCAGATGGCCAAAGCTAAAGTTCAAACCCCTCTCTCCCAGTTGACCTTCGAGAGCAGCTGGTGTTGGAAATGGCTGAATTGGGGCCCAACGCAACCTCACAACCATCACAAGACCCTCCCTCCCACTCAAGGTGAGCGCCACTATCCAACACACATGTCAAAAGGAAGAACTGAAAGCATTGCACAAAACACGGGGAGGGGGGGGGGGGGGTGAAATGCCAGACCTCCAGTCCAAAATGTCAGTTCGCTTTTTGTTTCCTGGCAGAGAGGGACTGCTTCAAAGACTATCATGACATGCACAAGCTACGGTGAAAGTGAAGTCTAATCATCTACACCTGGGATGTAAAACAAACACGAATTCCATTTGTAAAGAGTTGATTTCTATTTTTGCACCTTTTTTAGTGAAGGACATGTGTGTAACCAAGTTTGTGTTTGATAAGACGTAGATATATATCTGTTGATATCTGTTGCTTTTATACTGTAAACAGTTCATTTGTATGTGGGACCAATACATTGGATATGCCTAGGCTAAACGTTCAGGATGTCCCCTGTATGTCCCCCGACACCACCACGTTTGAGAGCGGTTGTTGTAGAAATTTATTTTTTATTTATTTATAGTGAACAATAACTTTTAGGCACATCCAGTGTGCAAAAACAGTGCAGGCTGTTTGGAGAGGTTTAGGGACACCATGACCACACCTGACCACTTACTAAAACATCAGCCCATTTCTAGTTAGGTCTATCAATCCCATTGTCTTCTGATATTGTTAACGTTGTGGAAGCCATCTGATGCGTTTCCAGCTTTGGGCATCAATGAAAAGGTTTCATCAGACCAGAGAATCTTGTTTCTCATGGTCTGAGAGTCCTTTAGGTGCCTTTAAGCAAACTCAATGAAAGATGACTTTCAAAATAAATAAGTTATTTGTGTGTGCTTGATCTTGTGTATTCTGAACGATATAACTCCTATCTTCTGATCTTTTCCTCAATCTCCAAGATGTCTTCTTTCCAAATATAACAAGTTTTGGCATGTCAGAGTCATGTAATTACACATGAATAGCAGTTACTTTTGGTTATGTCTATTTAGGCGGAAATCTACATTTTGCCATTACATTTGAGGTTAAGACAACACGTTTCACATTTTTTTACTTGAGAAATACTGCACCAAACACCTTAGATGTAAAACTGAGCAATGAGATTTGAGTTATCTTCATTTTGGGGACTTTGAGGAAGTGAAATAGGCTTCTGCGTCTACAGAGTCTCATGGAGGACAAACATCATTAACCAAACGCAGAATCGGTCAGGAAACATACCTCCAAGACAGGGTTTTTGTTAGAAAAATGTGGCGCCAGACCTCTGACTGGCAGCATTTTAATTTTACCGGACATTTGAGAAACCTACCGGACTCATATGCAATGGGTGTATTACCTGATTAGGGCGTCCATCCACGGTGCTCAGAATGACAAATCACATTTAGATTATGGTAATTAATATTAACAGAACATGCAAGTCGAGGATGGTAAGCTTGCTGAGAAAGAAATGGCCTATTCCAAAACGGACTATGGAACAATTGTTGAATATTATACACTACCGTTCAAAAGTTTGGGGTCACTTAGAAATGTCCTTGTTTTTGAAAAAGATATCAAATCAAATTGATAAGAAAAACAGTGTAGACCTTGTTAATGTTGTAAATTACTATTGTAGCTGGAAAAGGCAGATTTTTTATGGAATATTTACATAGGCGTAGAAACCAATTATCAGCAACTATCACACCTGTGTTCCAATGGCATGTTGTGTTAACTAATCCACGTTTATTATTTTAAAAAGGCTAACTGATCATTAGAAAAGCATTTTGCAATTATGTTAGCACAGCTGAAAACTGATGTTCTGATTAAAGAAGCAACACAACTGGCCTTTAGACTAGTTGAGTATCTGGAGCATCAGCATTTGTGGGTTCGATTAC
Organism: Oncorhynchus mykiss; assembly: GCF_013265735.2. NCBI lineage: Eukaryota > Metazoa > Chordata > Actinopteri > Salmoniformes > Salmonidae > Oncorhynchus > Oncorhynchus mykiss. Next base: position 45,057,322 of record NC_048569.1, on the reverse strand, counting down.
AGGCTCAAAATGGCCAGAAACAAATAACTTTCTTCTGAATCTCGTCAGTCTATTCTTGTTCTGAGAAATGAAGGCTATTCCATTCGTGAAATTGCCAAGAAACTGAAGCTCTCGTACAACGCTGTGTACTACTCCCTTCACAGAACAGCGCAAACTGGCCCTAACCAGAATAGAAAGAGGAGTGGGAGGCCCCGGTGCACAACTGAGCAAGAGTACAAGTACATTAGTCTCGTTTGAGAAACAGACACCTCACAAGTCCTCAACTGGCAGCTTCATTAAATAGTACCCGCAAAACACCTGCCTCAACGTCAACAGTTAAGAGGCGACTCCGGAATGCTGGCCTTCTAGGCAGAGTTGCAAAGAAAAAGCCATATTTCCGACTGGCCAATAAAAATAAATGATTAAGATGGGCAGAATAACACAGACATTGAACAGGGGAAGATTGGAAAAAAGTGTTATGGACAGACAAATCTGAGTTTGAGGTGTTCGGATCACAAAGAAGAACATTTGTGAGACGCAAAAAAAATGAAAAGATGCTGGAGGAGTGCTTGACGCCATCTGTCAATCGTGGTGTAGGCAATGTGATGTCTGGGGGTGCTTTGGCGGTGGTAAAGTGGGAGATTTGACCAGGGTAAAAGGGATCTTGAAGAAGGCTATCACTCATTTTGCAACGCCATGCCATACACTGTGGACGGCGCTTAATTGGAGCCAATTTCCTCTTACAACAGGACAATGACCCAAAGCACAGCTCCAAACTATGCAAGAACTCTTTAGGGAAGAAGCAGTCAGCTGGTATTCTGTCTAATGGATTGCCAACACAGTCACCGGATCTCAACCCCATTGAGCTGTAGTGGAAGCAGCTTGACCGTAAGCCAACTTGTGGGAGGTGCTTCAGGAAGCATGGGGCGAAATCTCTTCACATCACCTCAACAAATTGACAACTAGAGAACACCAAAGGTCTGCAAGGCTGTAATTGTTGCAAATGGACGATTCTTTGACTAAAGCAATATTTATAACTTTGTCAACGTCTTAACTATATTTCCTATTCATTTTGCAACTCATTTCATGCATGTTTTCATGGAAAACAAGGTCATTTAAGTGACCCCAAACTTTTGTGTGTATGTATATAGCTTAAAATGTTGATTAACAATTTCATCACATTATAAGTGCAGTAGTGTAAACAAGGCAGTAGGCTGTGTTCGTTCCATAATGCAATTACCGGGAAAGTTGTCAAAAGCACACCACACATGCAAGAGGTTTCATGTGACAGAATGAAAAATATCCATTAGAATTTTTTCAAGAGGGGATATCTAATATGCAACAACTAGCATGGGTTGCTAATATGACTAGGATTGTGCCTACGTCTCTACTAACTTTGCACAACGAGACTGCAATATTTGCCAAATTCTTCCTTGCAGAATTGTTCAAGCTCAGTCAAATTGCATGGTGACCGCTCATGGACTGCACTCTTCAAGTCATTCCACAGATTCTGGATGGGATTTAGGTCGGGGCTCTGACAAGGCCACTCAAGGACATTCACCTTCCTGCCTTCAGCTGCTGTACGGTTGCTTTAGCGGTGCTTTGGGTCATTGTCATGCTGAAACGAGAACCACCTTCCCATTTTCAACTTCCTGGCAGAGGGATGCAGGTTCTCCTCAAGAATCTGTAAGTATTTTACACTGTCCATTTCCCCTTCTATCCTGATAAGTGCTCCAGTCCCTGCTGCAGAGAACCCCCCCCCCCCCCCCCACACACACACACACACACAACAGGATGCTGCCAGCGCCGTGCTTTACTGTAGGCATGGTGTTCCTTGGGTGGAAAGATGTATTGGGTTTTCGCCAGACATATTGTTTTGCGTTCAGGCCAAAAAGTTCAATTTTGGTCTCATCTGACCACAACACCTTTTGCCACTTGGCCTCAGAATCTACAATGTATTTTTGGCTAAGCTCAAATGAGACTTGATGTGTCTTTTTTTGAGGGGTGTTTTTTTTCATGCCACCCTCCCATAAAGGCCAGATTTGTGGAGCGCTTGTGATATTGTGGTCACATGCACACATTGACCAGTCTTTGCCATAAAGGCCTGAAGCTCCTTCAAAGTCTCCATTGGCTTCTTGGTAGTCTCTCTGATCAGTCTCCTCCTTGCCCGGTCATCCAGTTTGGAGGGACGGCGTGATCTATGCAGGGTCTGGGTGGTGCCAAAACCTTCCACTTCTTAATAATGGTCTTAACTGTGCTCCAGGGGATAGGTAAAGCCTTTGCACAACTTTATCTCATAGATCTTCTGAAAGTACATTTCCACCCATTGTGGATTTTATGCTTTGAATTGCACCACTAAGCAGTGGAGTCCTCTAAGAACAACTGATTTTATTCTGAACTAATCAATCACGACAATTGATCACAGAAGGAAGACAATTTGCTTGATTTGTGATCTGGAAGGTGGTTGGTTATACCTCAGCAGGTTTGCAACTGTAATTGGATATTGTGGGTTACTGTGCTACTTTGAAGCAAGACATGCCTCATAAAAAGAAGTAAAACATTTAGGTTTCAAACAATTAAGTATATGTTTTCAAAATGCATACTGCCTCCAGCTCATTGAAAAGTGGTGTGCGACACGCTGGAAAAGCCTGCCTTCCGTTATCTATGTATTTGCTGTTTTAGATGCTGTAGCAGCACATCTTGTGCTGTCTGACAGAGTCTCTGATGAAACTAGGCTCTGTATCTGTATGATAAACAAGATACATAACAAACATATACTGCACAGACATGTACATTTAATTCCACAATTATGCAAATTAACCTATAAACGAATAAGCATGACAAGTCATATGAATTTATCGACTGGTATTTACATAAATGAATAGGCTTTAAAATAATTATTTCACAATGAGATTTTTCTTCTTCTCCCAGACAATTGGCCAGTGCTCATTTAATTTACCAGCTTTTCTATCTAAAAAATGCGGCCAAAAACGGGCTATAACCGGCAAACGGAAAACTCTGCTCCAAGACTTAAATCTCGTTTTTCTCATGAGCAACAGAAAAACACACGTGGCAATCGGCGAGTTCAGTTGCTCTTGAAGACTTTTGCTCCTATCAGGAGAATAGGCCACTGACGAATATCCCAACTCACACTCCGACAACTCCATCTTACCCAGGCAACTAGAGTGAGTTCTAAATGTATCCCTTTCCAAGCACATGCGTTGACTTTCTTATTGAGAAATTAACAAGTGGGTTCATAATAATAAGGGAACCAGATTTTGTTAAAAGACATTCCAGATGCATGTACTACTATCTAGCTACGCCTAGGATTATTTACATTTGCAATGCGAGTGAGCTACAACTTTGAGGTGGGTGTAGGACCTCCAAAGCCTAAACAACCAGGTGTAATTATAAGTTTGTCAAATCTGGCACCATTAAAATAATTACATGCATTAACATTCTCAGAAGCCCTATGTTTACATCTTGGACCAGAACTGTTTATTGGTTCCTGCTTTGGAAGTGGTGCTATTTGTGGACCTGACACAGAGAGAGCCTGCATGTCAAGCCCTGCCCCATTCAGTGACAACTACCAGTCACTGCAGAGGTGTGTGCCTGTGTGTGCACGCACGCGCTCGTCCGGTTGCGTTATTAGTGCACAGCAGCCTTATGTAAACACAGACACCATGCCCCACAGTGAGACAACCCAGGCAGACCATTTCCATCTATATCCCAATTATGACAGAGAAGCAGCAGCCTATAGTTATCCTATAGCTACAGCCTCCCTCTCTTGACTCTTGTTGGTCAGTTGCACAACAGAAGTGGAAAGGTAAACATGTGCTAAGTTTAACCCAAACATAACATACACGTTGCCTTTACAACGGTGAATAAGTTCATGTCAAAACACCCTGGTAGAGTTTCATTGGATGAAAACAAAGCGGTAAAAAAAAACCGATAAATTAAAACAGCAGACCTCAAAGATTAGCACGCTATTGTAGAGATGAGAGCTGAATGTGGATCAGCAGTTTCATTCATAAACATACAGGGGTAAAAAAACAAAACAACAACATCTAATCGCATCACATCTATCACTGATTCTTTAATGACACTAAGACAGTCTTGAAGTGGCTCAAGTTAAAAACAGACCTACCTTTATCCCTTGGGTGTAGAGTCACTCAACACTTTGATTGCCTACCTGAAGAAGTTAAGAGCACACTCGTTGACTTTCCTCCCTTCATTCAGACACTTTCTTGGGTCCTTCTCCTCCCAGCGACAGAGCATGAACTCCTTGTTGGCCTTGTCACACTGAGAGCCATAGTGGTGGGCAGCTCCCTTCAGCACCGCAGACGACACACTGATCTGCACATGAGCAAGGGAAGAATATGACAATATTTAACACAAACACACCTGCTGTATTTAGACACGTCTATCCTACTTCGATATCAAACATTAACAGCCTAATTTAGTTGCCTATTGCAAAATAATTCCACAACACGCTAGCTTGTTAGCTTATCTTGCACTGTAGGGTATAGCCAACAACCCTGGGCATGTTAGACAGCTGTGTTTGTACGTCCCAAAAGCTAGCAAACTTTCTACCCAGATCTTATCGCAATCTAGCTATGCGTATACAATACTTTCCAATCACCACAAAAGCTGGCACACGAAACCTAGCTACTAAACCTGTTGGGAAGCCAGTACAATAGTAGCCTATTTAGAAAACGTTATAACTACCGGTTTCCAGCCTGCTAGCGCTATGCTAGCTGCAATTGCAGTTGATTTAGCTAACTACCAAGCTAGCTAGCATTGCCAACCAGATTGTTCCTCAATACTAGGATTCGTGCTTACCTCCTCAACATTCAAGTCGTTAAAAGTGGGAACCTCCACCGAACCCGGCATAGTTCGGTTTATGTTAGAATAATCGAAATGAGAGAATAAAGTGCTGAACTCCTCAACACACTCAAGGTCCTCGTCTACCTTCAGGACGAACCCGCACAAGGAAGGTCAGTGTATTGCGCATGTCTGCAGGTTTCGAATGCATTTCAGTGACGCAATTTCTTTGCGACACACAACTGAGAAAATGTGAGCCATTTCGTCTCTTTACTCGATTTTTAGAGCAATTTGCATTGTCTCAAGTATTGAGTTAACAAGCCTTGGGTTTTTTTCTCAGACAAGAGATAACATGCTCGGCTTCTTTAAGCATAATAAACTTAATGCAAATGGTGAAATTGTCAAAAAGACACAACCCTAGCTTCACCGTTTCCACGGCGACGTGGTCAAACAAACACCCTGCAGGCCTAGTTGCAGATATTGGTTCCCACTAGATAGCACAGCGACAAAATAAAAATTGGCCAAATCGTAAAAGTGAAGGAAAATAAAATGTGCTTTTTGGTCTTAAATTAAGTTCAGCGGTTAGGTTTAAAAATCACATATTAATACGAGAAATTGTTTAAATATGCGGGGTTTATGACTTTAACTAATGACGCCCACAGAAACCAGACAGCTATTAGCTAAACTAACCCCAGTTGTTCTATGTAGCTTTTAATAAAATAACAAATATGGAGTTCACAGGTAGCAGTTACACTGGAGGCTTCAAGAATGGCAGGTAAATGAATCACTATTTTTGTCATAGAAATTTAGCAAACTGGTCTGTGTCAAAATTGTAATGTTGGGAAGCTAGCTAGCTTGCACCAGTTCTTGCACAAGTTGAAGTTCATTGTTCTCATCTCACCACTGGTGAATTAGATATGTCATTTTCTCTGTTCTTCAGGATGGAGGGAGAAGGAGAGTATACATTCCCCACAAAGACCAGATATGTTGGGGAGATGAAGAATGATATGTTCCATGGAAAAGGTGTACTCCATTTCCCAAATGGAAGCATATATGAAGGAACTTGGGAGAAAGGAATATCCAAACAGGTTTGTAGCATACTGTGTGTGTGTGTGTGTGTGGGGGGGGGGGGGGGTGTAGGTCTATGTGTGTGTTTCACATTGGTTATAGTGGACATTACATCTGGTCCCCTTTAGCAATGATATACATTAATTGTCGCAATTATTACGTTGCTATACCTCTCCCCCTACATGTGCTCTCTGCATGCTCCACACAGGAAATACATTCCTTTTTGGTCAACCGTTCATTCATGCGTATCTCAGCCATAATAGTAGCCAGTTCGATTATTATCATGATTACTACGCTCCATTAGACATGATCTAGCAAGCAAGCAAGCCCATGACCAAACACACCTTACTCCGAGCCAGCGCAGACCCTTTGTTCATGGTAAAAACTCCACAGGATATGGAACATAGCCTAGATCTCTTAACAAATGATGCATGATTAAAAGACAATTCAACCATATTGACATAGGCCTATGTTGTGGTAAAATGTAATTCCCCAATCCAAACACAAGTTTGTCTCTTTTTTTGCCTAATATCCCTGTTTTGCCATTAGATGCAAGTTTCTGACTGAATATAAACAGTTTGATGCAGGGTACTACAGTGTTTAAATCACGGAAACTACAAAGTTTTTAATCCACAGGGAAAGTATACTTTCTCTGATGGACTGGAGTACCAAGAGAAGGACTGGGAGTTTTGTGATGGCTATGACAGACAGTTCTACACTGAGAGGTGCAATGGACTCAAACCTGCAGGTAAACTTTAGCTTATTTTCTCTGTGAAAATCTTCCAGAGAGTGTATATGAACAGATTTTAATAAGATATAATGGTGCTAAAACAGTGCCAGTTCATCTTTAATATAAGCAGACTAAATCCTCAAATCCTTAAAGTGGCAATATGTAACGGGCGACCTGACCAAATTCTCATAGAAATGTGAGTTGTAGATATATCATTTTACTTGAAAGTCTAAGAAACAGTAGATCTGTTCTTTGTGCGCCATTTCTATACTTCCCATTCTTAAGTTTTGTTTTTGCGTCTTACTTTCGGTTTTGTACACCAGCTTCAAACAGCTGTAACAACAATCATTTTGGTTATCGAAAATATATTTCACAGCGATTTAGATGGTACAATGATTCTCCACACCTGCTTATTTTGTCACATGAACTGAAATTAGGGGAGCTATTAGAGTTTTAGCAACCAGGAAATGGCAGAGGGATTTCTGCATAGTGCAACTTTATTTAAAGAATTAGGGTAATCATCTATTTAGTCTCTATACCATAGCAATGGAATATAATATATTATCTCAATGGTTTTTACCACAATCTGTCTGTCTTTCTTAAATTATGTCACTTCTTTTGTTGTTGTTTGTCTCAATACATATAACCAGTCACTTACTCTCTCTCTATCTGACCTGGCAGGGGAGCCTCAGCTGACAGACTCATTGCGTGTCATCCCAGATGGTTGCTATGACTGTGGGGATGGATTCTATGACCCCAACGCCAGGGTCATCACTGACTATGAGCATCACTTTCTCAGAAACGCAGGTGAGTGGAGACTGTTGGAGCTCACTTCAAGGTTTTTGTGAGAACAGATCCTGGCGTCTTGTATCACATATGTTTCTAACCTCCAGCTCATTAGAGCTCAGTGTGCCACCATGTCTCCATTACAATTTGACTTTGACATATGTCTTTCTTATCTAATTGTTGGACCTTACAAAGTAAAATGTATTCCTTTATCATAATGTTCAGGGTAGATATTAACCCATGAGTAAGCGTCGGCCACCGGGGAAACATTTTGATACTAAACTGAAAAAATACTATACTGGTGGATTACTCAGATTCTCTAATATAGTAGATTATTTTAGTCAGATACTTTGCTGAGGCAGCCTTATTACTCTATAACTCATCATCTGCTGGTCCTCTCAGCCAAGCTTGCCTCTCCACTGCAGTCATTTTAGTTTTGTTTTCAAAGGGAAAATGTAAAACACATTTTTTTCCACCCATTGAGTGCCCAAACGTGGGATCTTTGATTTGAAGGCAATGAGGTATGTCAGGTTTTCCGATCACAATTCCAATACCCGTGCCAGTTTTTCATAGTTTTGCATCACCAGACAATGTCATGGTTTAGGAATGGTTATGGATCTAGTCGTATCTCTGTGAATGGGATGCATGGTGCTTTATGGGAGACTGCCCAGCTGTGAAATAATGTCCTGTGAAATAATAGACATACTGTATGTTATCTTTTGGCATAGGTTGCAGCCAAGGCAGCATTCTTTGGAAACAGTGAGTGTAGCTTAGCCTATACATACACATACAAGAACTGAAAAACAAATTATGATTTGAACATTTATATTTATGATTTTTCTTTGATGAGCACACCACAAACAAAGTGTGTATATTTGGATGATCGCTGACAGGCAGACAGCGGCCTATGATTTACTAGTGTCCCAGCCAAACATAATACATATAAGAATCCGCATATTAATCACTGTGTGATCCGGAGCATGGAAATCTAATTCATGTGTATAGACAAAAACAGACGAAGAGATGCACGTCCTGAACAGATGTCTTGAACATACTATATGTAATAAGAATTATGTTCCCGATTTTCCTCGCTTTGGGTCCTTCATAACAGTTCTGGTATTGATCAATGAAACGGAGGGAAAGAAGTGTAGAGTTGAGGAGAAAAATAGGAGGAGCTTTAAAAACAATACTGTTGTTCCAATAGTCTGATTCAGATTAATTGGGTCTGTCTGCTGTTTGTTCTGTGATTTTTTTTTTACAGGACATATTTCATTCCTTTTGCACTGATTTGTGATTTCAAACTCAACATTATAAATCTCTCAGATCCATTATCATCTCCTTGATGGATTATTGGCCCCTTATCCAGATACTTCTATAGTGCATAATTAAAAATGTAATCTGCATATGGGTTTTTTAATGGAAACATCCAGTGTTTGTGTAAGATGAACTGTGTACGAGTGGGATCATTGGGCTTCGGGCCCATATGACGTGACAAGGAAAACACTCTGTGTCCTCTGGATTTATTTTCATCTTTGAGAGGTTGAAGGTACATTTGTCAAAATGGGTGTGAAGACAGAATTTATTGCCAATGGCTTCCATCCAGGAAGGAGGAGAGCAGAGGGTCCCTGCACTTACTGTACATCCAGAGGAACTGCTCTCCCTGCGGGGACGACGTGTTTTGAGGAGGAGAGGAAAGAGTGCACTCACAGCTGTGGTACAGGACAGAAGAAGGGTTGTGTGCCAAATGGCACCCTATTTCCTATATAGTGCACCACTTTGTGCACTATATAGGGAAGTGGGTGATATTTGGGACACAATCAAGAACAGAAGGGGAAGATAAGAGGCAGGGGTAAAAGGGCAGGGGGACGGGGGAGCGGAGCAGGGCCCTCAGCCCAGAGAGCTGCTGCTGGGCCGGGAAGGAAGAGTCAGGGAAATGCCCAGGCTTTGGGCCAAGACCTGAGAAGAAGTACAAAAGCAGATGGGAGGAAGCCCTGAGGAGGAATCTCTGAGTCTTCACAGCAGCAGCGGAGGAGGGGCGGGGCGAGACAGATCATCTGGATGTGACCCAGCATCTCTCAGGTCGGTCCAGTCCGGGGAGTGGATTGGTGGTGCGGGTGGAAGAAAGGAGTGTCCCCGTCCGCCTGACTGTCAACCAACGCCACATGGAGCCCACAGTTGGCTGCCTCCCAGGTATAATCGACTGTGTCGTTGTATCCTCCTCTTTACCCTTCCCTACTCTCCCCTGTCCTGGCAACACACACACAAACACACACAAACACACCCCAGCACTGCTCTGTCTCCAAAAAAAAAACAACCTAGGAATCACAGATATATAGAAATCGAAAGAAATCTTGAGACTTTTGTAAATTAAAGGTTATTTTCCTGAAACCATCGGAACACCATTCATAGTTAGAATTCGAATGAGTGCTTCTAATTCTATGAGGCCATAGGGGCATTTCAAGGGGAAGTGCAGGACACTGGAGGCTTTGTAATCTGAAGACTGCTGTTGCCAAAGCCAAGCCCTCATCATTATCTTGATCATGTGTAATAACACTGGCTAGGAGAGCCTTGTGTATGAACGAGGTTTAGGAACTTCACAGAGCGTCTTCCATGGAGCAAACCGCACAGAGCCGAGGTGGCAGGCAGGCAGGCAGTGATCCACTGACATCCCAGCTAACAACAAACGTTCCCGCAACTTTAGAACATTTTCCCTAAAGAGTTTCATTAGGTCATTAACTAACGTTTTTATAAGAATGTTCTTCTGCTGCAAGGAATATTTCAAAGAGACCATTCCCTTAATGCCAGCCGCATACCACTGCTGGCTTGCCTCTGAAGCTAAGCAGAGTTGGTCCTGGTCAGTCTCTGGATGGGAGATCAGATACTGTTGGAGGGCCAGTAGGGGACACTCTCCCTTTGGTCTAAGGTGATCTCAATGCCCCACCACCTTTTAATTTAGTTTTGTCATTTTCATTTTTCAGAGGGTGGTTACAGGTACAAAGAAAATCGAATAAATGCATATGAAGATAACCCTGACCCGTTCACCCCCTCAGTCCCCACTCATCCACCTGCCCACTTCCTCCCTCTCCCCATCCAGAAACCATTCTCCCCACCCCGCTATGCACTTTACAATGTATTTCATAACTTTGCCCCAGAAGCATTTAACTACAGGGCACTCCCACATCATGAAGGAATATGCTTACCTGTTTAGGTGACTCAGTGAACAGTTGGGAGTTGGGGACAATTTCATCATAAAACATTTCCTGGGTGTTAAATACAGTCTGTGAACAAATTTGAAATTTATAAATTGATGGTTCGGATTACGGGATGCCAGGGTTATATTTTTTTCCACATTCTGTTCCAGTTAAAGCATGGAACAGATTAAATTAGATCTGTAGACCATACTTCTTTAATGGCTAGCTCAGATATTATGTTTAGATATTGTAGAGATCAGTCCTTTCGGGAGCCCATGTAATTTATTTATAAATCCCATCAATGGATGTTTTGGTAGTTGGGTTTCCCAAAGGACTCCATAGGCCAGCATTGCTGACCTAAGTTCTAAATATAGAAAAAAGGAGTTGCCCATTAATGTGTATTTCAAATCTTGGAATGTTCTCAAACCATTACTGTCCATGATATTGGTAAGGGTACGGATTCCATATTTGGACGATTGGGGGGTTCCGAAGGCTGCCCTCCAGAGGCATTATTATGAAATATTGGAGCATGGGCATATCACTGAAGGGAAATATTAAGGGATATATCACTGAAGACCACCTCTTCCAGGGCAATAGGATACACTATATTTCTCTTGATACTCAGCCATGGGGCAGAAGAATCTAAACCAATATTAGGATGGGGCAAAATGCTAGAGCCTGGAAATACAACTTACAGCCAAGACAACGCAAGAGTGGCTTTGGGACAAGTCTCTGAATGTTTTTGAGGGGCCCAGTCATAGCCCGAACTTGAACCCGATCAAACATCTCTGGAGAGACCTGAAAATAGTTGTGCAGCTACACTCCCCATCCAACCTGACAGAGCTTGAGAGGATCTGCAGAGAACAATGGGAGAAACTCCCCAAATACAGGTGTGTTAAGCTTGTAGAGTCATACCCAAGAAAACTCCAGGCTGTAAACGGTGCCAAAGGTGCTTCAGCAAAGTACTGAATAAAGGGTCTGAATACTTGCTGATATTTGTTTTATTTTTTATACATTTACAAAAAAAAAAAAAAAGCCTGTTTTTACTTTGCCATTATGGTGTATTGTGTGTAGATTGATGAGGGGAAAAAATGATTTAATCCATTTTAGAATAAGGCTGTAATGTAACAAAATGAATACTTTCCGAAGGCATTGTAGGCCTCTACGAGTCTGTATGCTGGAAAACCTTGGTTGCGTGTGAATTGTAGTTGGTCTTGTTAGATTTGTCCGGCATGTCCAAAATGGCTTACTGTCTGTCCCAATAACCAGATGGCATTCAGTTCATTCTAACAATATGCTGTTCATCGAATACAAAAAACAGGGTCATATGAATTTGGAGCATACATTAATAAAGGCAATTTTCTTTCCATTATGGATACATTTAAGGAAAGTGATTTTGCCTTTTTGGTATTCCCCATTAATCCAGATGGTAATTTTGAGTTTCTTATGTATCATTATTAGTGCTGAGCGATTAACCTAAACTTCTATAATGTTCTGTTTTTTTTAAACAACTAAATGACCAAAGTCGGTTCAGTTTTTTGAATTCCATTTCCCTCATTTTTTCCCCCCCTGTGAGCTCAATGCGCACATCACAGTTTCTCGAGAGATAAATCAGATCCAGCCTGAACTGTGAGGTTGTAGGGAGTTGTAGTTTCTGACAGGCCACCAGAAAGCCTACATTTTCATGGTTGTTTGAGCAATAGGACTGTAAAGTTCCCAAATGTAAGAGAACTCCCATGGTGTTGACATATTTGCAGAAATCCATTCAGGTGTATGTTTTGGCGAATGCGTTTTAATGATCCAAGTCGCGCTGTTGCAACTGCCTGTAAACACACAGTCCAGTTCAAATTGAATGATGGCAGGCCCATGTAGCAAATGGGTTATTTGTGTCAAGGCTTATTGTAGCTCTGATTGGCTATGATGCACCGGTCTGCATAGACTCTGTTTCTGGATGAGACAGATGTTTTATTTACTGCAGTGTCTATTAACTGTCCAAATGCACGGGCGGTTTCCCACTCTATATTGCTATAGAATTTTCACAAATGCCTTAGTATACGTAATTCCCAAACAGTCTAAGAATTTATGAAAACGTGAAAATGACCATATTCTGTCAAATTCTTCCTGGAGGTATATATAAACAGATATAAATACGATTTCACGTTGCTAAAATGCTGTCAGTTTCACTTCAATTATGTTATTATTATTATCTTTGATATAAAGCCCATGGATGTGAAACATCCCCCCCCCCCCCCCCCCCCCCCCCCCCCAGTTCCTGGTGGGAGCCTGATCTACAAAATTTCAAAAGCAGCATATTTGTTTTATGGTCTTAAGGTATTGAGAAAAATAAATAAAGTAAAACATAAAATGATTAACCATTTACCCCTTCAGACCTTTAAATGTAAGTATGCAGACGTCATAAATTAGGGTGGGTAATGATGGGGGGGGGAAAGTCGGCTAAATATAGGAACAGAAATGCAAGCGTAAACAATGAAATATCCTCATTATTATTATTATGAGCAATATGCTCTAAATGACCTTAAACATAGGAAGAAGAGGAGAAAAAACAAGCAAAAATGAATTGTGTGGAAGACTATATGGGACTGGTCATCTATCCTAAACAGTTTAGCCCATAGAGATGCAATGTGATGTTAAATTGAACTCGCCCAGAACGTAGTTACCATGTTCTCAGAACATAAGAAATGGGAACGTTGCAAGAAAATTCATGTGTTTCCTTTTCGGAGGGTTAGGAGAATATGCCATCAACGTCCCACCAAACATACTCAGAACATAGGATATTAATGTTCTAGACACGTAAATGTTCTATTATTCCATCAGCGTCCCACCAAACATACTCAGAACATAGGATATTAATGTTCTAGACACGTAAATGTTCTATTATTCCATCAGCGTCCCACCAAACATACTCAGAACATAGGATATTAATGTTCTAGACACGTAAATGTTCTATTATTCCATCAGCGTCCCACCAAACATACTCAGAACATAGGATATTAATGTTCTAGACACGTAAATGTTCTATTATTCCATCAACGTCCCACCAAACATACTCAGAACATAGGATATTAATGTTCTAGACACGTAAATGTTCTATTATTCCATCAGCGTCCCACCAAACATACTCAGAACATAGGATATTAATGTTCTAGACACGTAAATGTTCTATTATTCCATCAGCGTCCCACCAAACATACTCAGAACATAGGATATTAATGTTCTAGACACGTAAATGTTCTATTATTCCATCAGCGTCCCACCAAACATACTCAGAACATAGGATATTAATGTTCTAGACACGTAAATGTTCTATTATTCCATCAGCGTCCCACCAAACATACTCAGAACATAGGATATTAATGTTCTAGACACGTAAATGTTCTATTATTCCATCAGCGTCCCACCAAACATACTCAGAACATAGGATATTAATGTTCTAGACACGTAAATGTTCTATTATTCCATCAGCGTCCCACTAAACATACACAACATGGTTGCCATGTTCTCAGAATATAAGATATCAATGTTCTAGACATATTTCATGGGAACGTTGCAGGAACATTCTGTGTATCAGTTGTCAGGATGTCACCTGATGGTCCCAAAGAAATGTTCTCCCCCCCCAAAAAAGTTGAATTACACATCACACCTTTTTACTTTTGCAGAGCCAATGATAAATCAATAAACCACATCCATTCATAGCTCTTTGTCTGTTGGCAAGGTTAGGGATACACACACAGTGCATTTAACATAATGTTTTCAACTTACATATTTGACATAGATGATTAGATTGTGCATGTTCATTTATACTGGTATTATGTCCTCACCTGGGATTTGAACTTTCCTACAGTACTCTGATCTTCCCTCTACGCCTCCATGTCAGTTATTGTTTAGTCTGACCGTTCTAATTATTGATTTGATTGACTTATTTGAGTGATATAAGAGCTTTCTGTAAAGTTGTCTAATGTACAGTTGTCTAATAATATTTTGCTAAGAATATGCGAGTAGGGTGATTACCATAGCGGATCTTAAACCCAGGACACCTAACCTAACCCTAACCACTGTCCCAATAAGGGATATCTTTAGGACAAGTGCTTATTGGGCCAGTATAGTTAGGCCCTGTCCAGAAGAAACTTTCCCTTTCTCTTTCCCTAGAATTGTGAGCTGAGTTGCTCTCATTTCTCCAGCTCTGCCAGACCTCCCATGAATAGCCTATTTAAACAGCTTTTTGATGCCAGAGACACATTAAGTACATGATCCATAGTATAACAGAATATACGCTACAAACTGAACAGAGTCGATAGTGGAAAACGGGAGCAGATTGAGCTGATACACACTACATCTCTGCACAGTCCTATCAGCACCGAATTCTTCTCTATCTTTTTTTTCTGTTGGGTTTTCATTGTTGATATGTTTCACCCTGGCTGATTCGTTTTCCGCGGGGCAGTGGACATCGACCGACCGTAGGGAGTTTTAAATATAGATTTTTCTCTCACCCATCTACACACAATACCCCATAATGACAATGTGAACATTTTTGCAAATGTATTTACATTAGTATACAATACTTTGTAGAAGCACCATTGGTAGCGATTACAGCTGTGACTCTTTCTGGGTAAGTCTCTAAGAGCTTTCAATACCTGGATTGTGCAACATTTTCCCATTCATAATTTTCTGAATTCTTTAAGCTCTGTCAAATTGTTTGTTGATCATTGCTAGACAACCATTTTCAGGTGTTTCCCTAGATTTTCAAGTAGATTTAAGTCAAAACTGTGACTCGGCCAAAATTCACTGTAGATATGGCCTTCGGGTTTTAGGTTATTGTCCTCCTGAAAGGTGAGTTAATCTCCCAGTGTCTGGTGGAAAGCAGACTGAACCATGTTTTCCTCTAGGATTTTTCCTGTGCTTATTAGCTCCATTCTGTTTCTTTTTTTTATCCTGAAAAACTCCCCAGTCCTTAATGATTAAAAGCATACCCATAACATGATGGAGACACCACTATGCTTGAAAATTTGGAGATTGGTACTCAGTAATGTGTTGTATTGGACAAAAAGTGAATTGCTTTGCCACATGTTTTGCAGTATTACTTTAGTTCCTTGTTGCAAACAGGATGCATGTTTTGGAATATTTTTATTCTGTACAAGCTTCCTTATTTTCACTCTGTCAATTAGGTTAGTATTGTGGAGTAACTACAATGTTGTTGATCCATCCTCAAGTTTCTCCTATCATAGCCATTAAACTCTGTAACTGTTTTAAAGTCACTATTGGCCTCATGGTGAAATCGCAGAGCGGTTTCCTTTCTCTCCGTTAACTGAGTTAAGGGCACCCATCTTCCAATAGGTGCCCTATCTTTGCGAAAGCATTGGAAAACCTCCCTGGTCTTTGTGGTTGAATCTGTGTTTGAAATTAACTGCTCGACTGAGGGATAATTGTATGTGTGAGGTACAGAGATGAGGCAGTCAATTAAAAATCATGTTAAACACTATTATTGCACAGAGAGTGAGACCATGCAACTTATTATGTGACTTGTTAAGCAAATGTTTACTCCTGAACTTATTTAGGCTTGCAAAAACAAAGGGATTGAATACTTATTGACTTGTGTTGTTGTTGCGGAAAATAAATAGGCCTATAAATGTTGAAATGTTGGCTACAGAGGAAGTTGGTATGTTTTGAATTTCAAGTTATGAATTATGAAATGTAATTCAATTGTTTGCTCTTTTTGAGGGTGGTGGCGAGTGGGTGCTGCCCTTGTTTTTTAACTTTTATTATCATTGCACCTGCCCCCCCACCCCCCCAAAGGTCTGCAAAGCCCTGTATCCCACTGCCAAGGAAAACACCCCTGGCTTTGGCTACTGCCACTCTATTGTGAGTCCAGGTGTGCATCCCAAATGGCACCCTTTTCCCTATAAAGTGCCCTGTTTTGACTAAGGCTCATATGGCTCTGGTCAAAAGCAGTGACTATAAGTAGCCTAGAGAATAGCGTGCCATTTGGAACGCAATCAAGCTGAAGCTTTTTCCAGAAGATACAATCAGTAATGTTCATGTTTGCTGTAATATCACAGGGTCCTTTACTTTACACAGGGTCCTTTATCTCCTCTCCAATTGTAAATCCACTCAGATTATTTTAATTCCAACAAATAATCTCTCCCAGAATAATGACAACTCTGACGTCAACTATATTCAGGCGTTAAGTAACTAACCTGGCTGGTTGGCTGATCTATTGGTCAAGCTGATCTGACAGGCATTACGTTAATTTAACGCTGTTAAGTGTTTCTGCTGCATTAGTTGACAGGAAACACCTTTTTTTTTATGTTTTACAGGGAGCCATTATCGTTTCCCTTTTACATTTCTGCTCGTGGGTGAGCCTCTCTGCGAGAGAGTTTGGGTAACGAGTTATATCCAGTTATAGACACCGCCAAACAGTCCCAGTAAGGGCCAGGGGGGGAAAGGCAGAATTAGTATGGGAAGACAACCAACAAGATAATATTTGTAGCATTAATGTCATGTTTATGATGTGCCAACTGACATTTAATTAAGCAATAAGGCCCGAGGAGGTGTGGTGTATTGTCAATACACAATGGCTAAGGGCTGTTCTTAGGCACAAAGCATACAGTTTTTAGTCATGGTATATTGGCCATATACCACAAACCCCCGAGGTGCCTTATTGCTATTATAAACTGCCTACCAATGTAATTAGAATAGTAAAAAAAAATCTTTTTTTGTAATACCTGTGGTATATGGTCTGATATACCACGGTTTTCAACCAAACAGTATTCAGGACTCAAACCACCAAGTTTATAATATGCAATATAGTCTACATGTAGGGTGAAGTATGTATGAGTGGGACACTTTTTGGTGTTTTTATGTTTGCTCCTTCTCAAGTCATGTTTATTTCAAGTAAGGTCTTGTTCACATTTTTTGGGAGGAAACAACTTGATCATTTATCATTCAGTGGATGCTACAAACCCCTAAAACAACATCACACCCATACTTTTGCTAAAGCGGGGCGGCAGGGTAGCCAAGTGGTTAGAGCGTTGGATTAGTAACCGAAAGGTTGCAAGTTCATATCCCTGAGCTGACAAGGTACAAATCTGTCGTTCTACCCCTGAACAGGCAGTAAACCCACTGTTCCTAGGCCATCATTGAAAATAAGAATTTGTTCTTAACTGACTTGCCTAGTTAAATAAAGGTAAAATACATTTAAAAAGTGTGTGTTAGTGGGACACTTTAGTAAATTAACTGGGACACAATTTTTTTCATTAGTAATACATTTGTGTCCCATTTCACACTTGTTATGAACTCATCAAAAAGCCTTTGTAGAAGCTTGTAAATAACACTGTTTTAAACATTTTGTGACAAACTTTTCCTTTCCTCGCCTTTTGTCACTCTAATTCCTTCCACCATTGTCCTATACTGCTTATTTGCTATATATAGCGTCTAAAATCGATTCAGAGCTGTTATGAACAACTAAAACAACATTTCAATGTATTTTAGAAAATCTAATGCGGGATTTTTAAAAATGGATTTAAAGCTTAAATTGGTGCATTTGTTACAGCTGAAAAGTACTATAAATCCAATTTTCATAACCATTCATGTAAACAGTTATATTTTATTATATTTGAAAGAACTTACTAATAACTATTCATTTTAACACACGAAGCTAGATTGTGGAATTATAATTGACAGAATGACAACATTATCATTGTAGCGCAAGGATTCATATCTATGGGGGTTGTTCATCAAATCACATGTATTTATAAAGCCCTTCTTACATCAGCTGATATCTCAGTGCTGTTTCAACTGGTCACCCCATCTAGGAAACCTGACCACACACACAAAACAATGATTTCACCCTAACCAAACCATTTTTTCATGCACAGAACACATTCAGCAACAACCCAATACACATTTTTGTGGTTTGCAATATTACCATAGTACAGTACTCTAAAACACACATTTACCACTAGGCCTACACCTAATGTCCCACTAATGCTGACATCACCCTAGTGTAAAATGTGTTTTTTAAAGTTCATCTGTCTTTCTTTTTGTTACATGACAGTCATGTGTAGACGAATGAACAAAACAATTCAACCATGCAGGCTAAAATAATTTGGATCTGGTGGATAATATTTTTATTATCCATTTGGTTTTTAAAATTTATTTTTTACTTGTGTGTAGGCAAAATTATTTTCCCAATAATTAATATATGCAAATTAAAGCCCCTAAACTATTTCGAGTATTCATTATTGAAGGCTTTGTGGCAGGTTTAAATAAGAAATCCACAGTAGGCAAAGAATTTAAAAACACATGAAGTGTTAAATGTTTAGATTCTGAATTTCCATTTATTTCAGATTGCATCGAACTATGGTGGCCACCTGTGCCCTCAAATAGAATTGTATTAAGGTATCAATTTAGCATTGACTTAAACGCTCTGTGAAGCGATCACAATCCTAAGAGGGGAAATTACAGCAAAAAAAAAATGAAAATGTGTGAATTCTATCTCATTACCATAAGCGCTCAGGGAAACGGTAATTGCAGTGCTATGGCCTCGCCACCAACAGAAACCGGTGCAGAGGTATTAATTGGTTTAAAATAGTGATGAGATGTCCTTCTTGACGGTGACCTCCGTTGCAAAGAGGGGAGGCAACACAACGCGACAAAAAAAAAATGATGGATAGCCTTCGTTTCGTATGCAGCTGCTGTGGTGCCTGGTGCGGATCCGGGCCAGGGCGCAACTGTGATTTCAATTGCCGAACGCGTGAGCCAGGTAGAGTGGCGAGAGAGCCGACGGAGTGGCTGTTAGGACTATCGCAGGCAATTACACACAATCAGGCAAGAGCTTCAGACCTGTTCCCAACAATGGGCCCGGCGCACACTGTTCCACAGGGTGAGCACTCAAGTGTGTGCAGCTGCGACGCCCGGATTCAGTCCCAACAGAGAAGCTGTAGCCTCCTAGGCTACCCCGTGATCTGCAACGATTACCTCATTTCAGTTTTAACGATATGAAAACCAATATATTATCTGTTGTTTTGGTAGTCGAGTCATCCTTGTAAAAAAATGTTCGTACATTTCTTTGGTGTGTGTGATTTAAGAAGTTATTTTCTCCTAATTGTTACCTTGATTTGACGGAGATGTGAACGGGACTTATAAGTTGAATGTGTTCGTTTCAAAAGCTCGAATTGAATGACAATGATCTGCTGCTTCCAGTCCAGAGTCTTTCCCCCCGTCTCCCTTGATTAAATGTTCAAATGATTTTTTATGAACTAGGCTATTAGAATAGGTTATTTGTTTATACTAGCTTTGTAGTTGTTAGAGGAATTGACTGTTTAAAAATAGTTTTAAAAGGTTGTTGCTTTATTCTGACCCTATTATTATTATTCTGACCTTATTTCTATTTTCCTGCAGATGACTATGAACATGAGTGGATTGTGTCCACTTGTCGGAAGAGCTGGGACGAGATCGTTGGACATTCACCTGAAAAACTAGGCCACATTTCAGAACTGGACATTGAGTTGCAGGCTTGAGCGGGAAAAAATAAATAAAAGGCAGCTCATTTATGGAATGTTCAAATGTGGTGCATACAGGCCTACCTGTGAATTATATTTTGTGAAATCTGAAATATCCTACATGTTTGTTTTTATTTTAAATAGGTTTAATTTGACCAGATGCATAAAAACAAAATAGGGAAACCTATTTCAGATGCACAAAAACACAGTGAAGCACATGTGAGCTACTGAAATGAAATATGTGGAGGAAGTCATGCTAGAAGAATATACTCATTTAGTCAAACATTTTCATGCAGCGTGAGAGAACCCCCCCCCCCCCCCCACCAATCCTTGATTTATAACTTGTAAACCCTTTTGTTTACTTGTAATGTTTTGTCCTTAAATGTCCCTGCTCTGCTCTCTGCATGGTGCCGAAATGACTGTACTACCAGTGCAGGCCAATGTAATCAGTGTCAGATTGTTCTCTCAAGTGTCCTCGAAGACTCAGCAGCTTAATGGATGCAAATGAACATGAAATATGACTCCCTCTTATATAGGCTATGCAAGATATCCATCAGCACAATATACTGTTGCCGATAGGCTTTGTTTCAGTCAGGCTTCTATTTAGGTGCCTTACTATATTTCTCAATATAAGGCTTTGGATCCAGTAATTGCATTTTCTACTATAATGTTGTGCTGTAGTGTTTTTGCCCAGACAGACAAGCGTATATTTGCGAGTGAGACGTTTTAGTCTGTCTCGGCTAAAGCTGCCCTTTGAAACAGGACCTAGGTTAGAGGATCAATCTCACGATGCAGCCTGACAGTGGCTTCCTGTCTGTGATGGCGCTCAGCTGGGCTTGCCGGACGAATCAGCTGCAGAGTGGTGGAGAAGAAGAGGGGAGGAGATGAGTCATTACTGCGCACACTGACCCATGAAGAACCCGCCAGCTCAGCCATCGGCCTGTGATTGCTTCCTGCCCAGCGCCGGGCACACACACTTTTACACACAGACACACAAATTGACACACCGAGACATGCAAGTATGCACACACACAACCAGGTACGGACCGGACATACCATAATACTTCAAATAATAGCCCGGGCGTTTATTTGCTTTTCAATCACTGAACACAACCTCCAGGTGTATATTTCCTTAATGCACACAGCTTTTGCTCAGAAAAATGTTGGGAAGTCTACCATACTGTTTATTGTGACCGGTATAAACATTATAATAACACACCCATTGCTCTTTATCTACTTTTGACCACTCTCAATGGTGCTCAATAAAGTTCACTCGTGAACAACAACTTTAGACCCAGCATTTATTTGAAACAGGCGTTTATTTGTTGACAACGAGTGCCGATTATTGGCTATTAAATGAGACAGGCGGCTTTTTGAGACTGGAAAATGCACACACACCAGAATGACCCGCAGAGGCCTACAGTGCCATCGGAAAGTATTCAAACCCCTTGGCTTTTTCCACATTTTGTTACATTATAGCCTTATTCTAAAATTGATGAAATAGTTTTTTTCTCTCTTCAATCTACTCACTATACGCCATAATGACAAATGTTTAAAAAATAAAAACAGAACTGACACATTTACATAAGTATTCAGACCCTTTGCTTTGACACTTGAAATTGAGCTCAGGTGCATCCTTTCCATTGATCATCCTTGAGATGTTTCTACAACTTGATTGGAGTCCACCTGTGGTAAATTCAATTGATTGGACACTTTGGAAAGGCACACACCTGTCTATATAAGGTCCCACAGTTGACAGTGCATGTCAGAGAAAAAAACAAGCCATGAGGTTGAAGGAATTGTCCGTAGAGCTCCGAGACAGGGTTGTGTTGAGGCACAGATCTGGAGAAAGGTACCAAAACATTTCTGCGGCATTGAAGGTCCCCAAGGTCACAGTGGCCTCCATCGTTCTTAAATGGAAGAAGTTTGGAACCACCAAGACTCTTCCTAGAGCTGCCCCCCCTGCCAAACTGAGCAACCGGGGGAGAAGGGCCTTGGTCAGGGAGGTGACCAAGAACCCAATGGTCACACTGACAGAGCTCCAGAGTTCCTCTGTGGAGATGGGAGAACCTTCCAGAAGGACAACCATCTCTGCAGCACTCCACCAATCAGGCCTTTATGGTAGAGCAGCCAGACAGAAACCACTCCTCAGTAAAAGGCACATGACAGCCCGCTTGGAGTTTGCCAAAAGGCACATAAAGAGTCTCAGACCATGAGAAACAAGATCCTCTGGTCTGATGAAACCAAGATTGAACACTGGTCTGAATGCCATGCTGTAGAAAACCTGGCACCACCCCTATGGTGAAGCATGGTGGTGGCAGCATCATGCTGTGGGGAGGTTTTTCAGCGGCAGGGACTGGGAGACTAGTCAGGATCGAGGCAAAGATGAATGGAGCAAAGTACAGAATGATCCTTGATGAAAACTTGCTCCAGAGCGCTCAGGACCTCAGACTGGGGCAAAGGTTTACCTTCCAACAGGACAATGACCCTAAACACACAGCCAAGACAATGCAGGAGTGGCTTCGGAACAAGTCTCCGAATGTCCTTGAGAGGCCCAGCCAGAGCCCAGACTTGAAACCTGATCGAACATCTCTGGGGAGATCTGAAAATAGCTGTGCAGCGACGCTCCCCATCCAACCTGACAGAGCTTGAGGATCTGCAGAGAAGAATGGGAGAAACTCTCCAAGTACAGGTGTGCCAAGCTTGTACCGTCTTACCCAAGAAGAATCAAGGCTATAATCGCTGCAAAAGGTGCTTCAACAAAGTACTGAGTAAATAATCTGAATACTTATGTAAATGTGATATTTCAGTTTGAATAAATTAGCCAAAAATGATAAATTACAGTTTTTGCTTTGTCAATAGTATTGTGTGTAGATTGATGAGGGGAAAAAAACGATTGAATACATTTTAGAATAAGGCTGTAATGTAACAAAATGTGAAAGAAGTCGAGGGGTCTGAATGCTTTCTGAGTGCCCTGTATATACAAATGTACAATGAGTAGCATAATACATAGCGAGCATACAGAGATCAGTTGTCCAGCCTCTCAGGATCACTTGATACCAACCACTGATTTCCCCAGATCTATTTCTAAATTGGCTCTAAATTGGCTCCAGTGTGTGTGGTTTGTGCGTCCTTGCTAGTGGATTGTTTGGGATTAGGGGCTTAAAAGGGCTTCTTCCATCAAATTGTTAGTCCAAATAAAATACAAATGTCACATTTTAAAGTCCATTTTATTGCATTTAGTACACAAAACATTTATGTGATGCACAGTCAATCAAATAAACTTTCGATTTCATTTCATTTTTTTTAATAAAACAAGACAATGTTGACAATTTCCGGGGAAAAAAAGTGCTTACAGGCTATTGTCTCAATAAATACGAGAACATTGAGGTCTTGTCTCCCTTAGTCCCTTTGTAAACACAGGATCCTATTCCTCACTGACTCCACTCCACAGCCAAGACACAAAAGTTACAGTTTCACACAATCTCCCTCTCCCCAGGCTGACCAGCTAACAAACGTCTATATACACATCATATCCCCAGTCCGCTGTACCACATCTCCGTTTCACCCCATAGAAGTGAAGCACACATGCTGGACTAATTGTAGAAGACAGTAACAAAAACACTGACTTGACATGGGTCCTGCACAGACATAAATGATAATTTAGTGACAGTACACCTGGTTTAGAAAAAGGGTAGGGATTACATGTAATGTGACATGTATCGTCTTTTAGTCCTTCTTTACAAGTGGAGGAACGTTATCGGGTGACACATTTCAGACCTCCCTCTCTTTCTCTCATACTCAAATGTGATTGTTCAACATTTAACAGAGGTATGTCAATGCCAAACGCCTCACAAGGCTGTTACTGTAAATCCTAATTTTACAATTTGGAGTGTCAAATGATTGAAATATCCATATTATAATAATACATTTATATTTATCTTTGCACATGAGGATATGGTGAAAATTAAAATCACCCCCCCCCCAAAAAAAAATGATTGTATTTCAATATTTTCACCAGTAAAAATTTCAAGTTACACCTTGCCACTATTTTTTTTAAATCATCCTAATAAATTTGAGTTTTTCGTTTTCTCTGTTAATTGTGGTGTTTTACCTCAGCTGACTGGAAATGAGTCATAATTCAAAACAACCGTATTAGGGTCGTTCTGTTTGCTTATCATGGATAAGATAAGGCACACAATCTACCCTCATCTGAGGCTTATATCCTGTACAGAAGGCTGCTGATGACAGTGTATTAACGAAGAGCTGATTACCACATGATCTCAAATAATACCAATACTAACAGCTGTGACTTAAAAAAAAAAATCGTACTAATTTTAAGTTCGAAGCAGATTCCACAACAAAACTCAGTTATTTCGCATTCCTTCATGGTATCATCATAGAGAGAAAGGAGGGAGGTTTCTTACCTCCGTGTCCTCTGTAAAGCTCACAAGTCCAATCCCTTGCCGTTTTTTCCCCCCCTCATAGGTAAATCTTTAGAAATTTGACAGCGCACATGAGGCTGTATTCCTGTTAGCCTGGTCCCGTCACCCCCATCGGAGGATGGAGAGAGGAGTCCTTTCAGTCCAGCTCTGCACAAGGAGCTCATGGTCTGGTTCAATGTGTCTTGGCCTTGAATAAGTCCCAGTGAGCAAAAGGAAGGGCTCACATCCTCCATGACAACAGTCAGACTGGCTGTATAATCATAATCCTGTTCGTGGGAAAAGAGTCGATGAGGCAGTCTCTCTCTCTCTTTCGCTCTCCGTCCGAGTGGTTAAGGGTGAGAGGTCAAGAGTAGAGAGCTTCTCAAATCTTGATCCTCTCTTTAAGTCATCTTGCTGATGGGAGGTCAGGATTCAAGGGTCAGAGGTCGGGGGAGGGGGGGGGGGGGGGGGGGGGGTGGCAGCAGCAGCGTACATTAGTTAGCGGCTGAGGGGTAGCTGGGGCAGCGACATGGCTTGATGGGGGTTCAGGCTCTGTGTCGTTAGAACGGAGAATGGGTGGCCTGGTGGAACAGAAGAGAGGGACACACGTGAAATATTATAACTCAGTTCAGCACAGTATCAAGATGGGGGAGCGGTAAAGGAACATACTCAAGCACAGTACAATTAGTTTTATTGTTAGAAAGCGTGAACTATTGACACAGTGAAACACAGCCACTGCTGAGTAGACAAGGACAAATCCCTCCTCTTTTATCGCTCTTCATACCTCTATCCGTCTTCCTGTATTTCCTCGGAGAGGAGACGTGAGGAGGAAAGTGCAGAAAATGGAGTTGGTGAAGCAGAGTAGAGGGCTTTGTGAGGATGTAGTGAAGAGACTAACCAACGTAACACTCACTGTCGATGTATCCGTGCAGGGCCACCATACGCGCCCTCTCAGGACTGCCAAAGGGGGAGTAATGCAGGTCGTCGGGCAGCGAAGGGGGCATCCGGGACTGGGGGTGGCCTTGCGAGGGTCCGCTGTGCTGGGGGGTATGCTTTTTGTGTCTTGCTCTGCAGTTTTGAAACCAAACCTATGAAAATGCAATGTTACCAGCTGTCATATGACATGTCGCTATATTCTCATTGTTTTTACCACCATGAGTCATGTGACACTTAGCATACACTCCAAAGCAACTTACAACTTATTTACATCATTGCTTTGAGACGGCGTGAACGGACCCTCACCTGTATGACTCTCCTGCTGAGACCCGTCATGTCCGCCAGCTTCTGCAGGGTCTGTGCATCGGGGTTGTTGTCCTGCGCAAACTGAGCCTGCATCACCTGGGAATTGTACATAAGTTATTAGAAATATATGACCTCACTGTCTCAGCTATTTTGGCTGTATATCAGCAAATAGCGGAGTATCAGCGTCCAGAAATGACAATGTAACACCACCGCAGAGCTAAACGACAAGGAGCCCATTGAAATGAACGAGACGCCAGACCACATCGGACAATGTTGCCAACGACGACCATTAGAAAGTCACTAAGACAGAGAAATCATATTCCCCAGCCTATTTGTAAAATAATTCGAATTTGTTATTGACCTATTATTGGAAATAGAAAATGAGGAGACAGGGACATGTGGTTCCCTCCTCTGTGACTCACCTGCAGCTGCTCAGCTGTGAAGGAGGTGCGTGCTCTCTTGGCAGGCTTGGGTTGGCTGTCCTGCTCTGACGGCACTGCCCCCTCCAGAGTGATGCCGCTGCCTGAGACACCACGGCACAGAGACAGGGGGAAAGAAAGGCGAGGATAGGGAAGAATGAGAGAAAGACAGAAAAAAAAGAGAGAGGGGAAAAAGCTACATTTAGAGTTTTCCCAGTGAGAATTGTTATCCCCACAGTTACATCACAGTGTTATGTTCCAAAATAGTTTTTTGGGCTGTCCCCATAGGAGAAACCTTTTTGGTTCCAGGTAGAATTATTTTGGGTTCCATGTAGAACTCTTTGTGTAAAGGATTCTACATGGAACACAAAAGGGTTCTAGCTGGAACCAAAAAGGGTTCAACAAAGGGTTTAAGAACCCTTTAAGGTTCTAGATAACACCTTTTTTTTAGTAGCGTAGTGTATCCTACAGTGTTGTGTAGCTGTATACTATATAAAAGTGTACACGTACAGCAAGTAGGTTATCGTTTTGACATCAACTTTAGAGAGCAGGTTCTAGAGAGAACACTGAGATAGGACGCCCTAGACCAGTGAACCCACACTCAGAGCAGGTTCGAGAGAGCCCAGTGACTCACCACTCTCGGCAGCCCGTTTGAGGTTCTCCACCATGGTGTCGTAGTGGATCCTGCAGAGCACCTTGTCCTCCACCAGGCCAAACTCCTCCCCCGTGGACAGCTGCCTCTTGCAGGAGAAGCAGGCGAAGCACGCCAGGTGGTAGGCGTTGCCCCTGGCTCGACGCACCCAGTCGCTGGCGTAGATCTGGCGGCCGCACCGGGCACACTTTGTACCGAACTTACTGTGAGAGAGAGAGAGAGAGAGAGAGAGAGAGAGAGAGAGAGAGAGAGAGAGAGAGAGAGAGAGAGAGAGAGAGAGAGAGAGAGGAGAGGAGAGAGAGACAGAGAGAGAGAGAGAGAGAGAGAGGAGAGGAGAGAGAGACAGAGAGAGACAGAGAGAGAGAGAGAGAGAGAGAGGAGAGGAGAGAGAGACAGAGAGAGAGAGAGAGAGAGAGAGAGGAGAGGAGAGAGACAGAGAGAGACAGAGAGAGCGAGAGAGAGCGAGAGAGAGCTGTGGCATCAATATTCTGCTATAGAGGAGGACAAAAAAAAACGTAATAAAAAAAAAAAGGGTCTATAACCAGACTTGTTGTTATGTCAACTTTATGTACAAAATATGACCGTGTTTATAGCTGAATTGAACTAGTCAAATCCATGCATTTAAATGGATGTACAATGTGAAAAGCGACATTCGGACTGGACCTTTAATAAATCAGGTACCCCCACCTTCCAATAATTTGCAAATAATTCAATAAATGACCTCTTCCATATATCAACCTTAAACTTTTTTTTAAAACTTTCAACACTTGTTCCACACTGAACCAAATCAGCTCTTCTGAGGGCACTAACATTACAGATGTGAAGCAGAGCCTGGCTGATTACTTGTTCAGGCCTGATTTTAAGAGAGGGCAAGAGAGAAGAGAGAGAAAGACAGAGAGAATCATGCTGATGTATTTTCTAATAGATAGCCTACTGTAGATCACTTGAAAAAAAAAAAGGTCTGTCAATATTGCAGAATTTGGTTTTTGCTTGTTCAGTCCATCAGTTTACATTATGAGTTGAATGGAAGTGGAGAATTATTTCATTTCAAACTAATAGGTTCACTGCATTTCTTGGCCTCGCTATCCGGGCTCCATTTTTGCCAAAGTAAATGTTCCTACCGTCATGATTTTGACATGAAGAATATTTAGCCAATTTGATGTTTTACACCAATATCACAGCTGTTAGCCACGTAAGTATATGCAACGAGGGGCACATATGACAAACTAAAGTACTATCAATGAAGTACTACATTTAGTTGATCGTTTCTGACTGGCCTTGTCATAACCTTCATAAAAGAGGCTTTTGAGAGATCAGGTGTAAGTTTGTTAGAACTGGACATGTCCAGCCTGTTTAGATCCAGACATTCGGGTTGACCCAGTCAGTGTTTCAGGGGCAGGGCGGGGCCGATGTGGACGGACAGAGAAAGGCTGTACTAATGGTCTGCAGATGGCCCCTAGCCTGACCATCTGTGGGTGTGTCCGCGCTTGCGTTCATGCGTGCATGACAAGGAGAGTCGAGTCAGTCTACTAAGAGGAAACGACCCCCGTCTCCAGAGCTCAGAGATCTCTCACATAAACACAGTGACATAAGCATGGTAACAACCTCAAAGGGATAGAGACGAGGGGTGAAGGGCCAAGTATAAGGGGCTGGGGGAAGCCAATCACCAATCATAGCCGACCAGGCAGGGAGCAGCAGACTGATTTGGTAGAAGGCAGCATCTCCCCGGCTCAATGCCAGGCGTCCCAAATTGTGCCCTATTTCCTACACAGCGGCCCTGTAGGCCCCGGTCAAAAGTAGTGCACTATATAGGGAATAGAGTGCCATTTGGGATATCCCAGTTCCAGAATGACGCCATGAGGTTGAGTCGGAGTTCTTATGTGCCTGGCTTCCACGCTCCACTGACTCTAGTGCTGAAAGAGAAGCACTCTGGGATACGTCCACAAATAAATGACACAACAACGCACTAAGACAGGTCTGAGACTGACTGTACAGACCTGGCTGGCTGGATGTCTCAGCCTCTTCCCTGGGAAAAGGTACCACGGTACACACACACACAGTACTACAGTATACACACACACACACCTCTCCTTCCCTGGCCCGATCACCCAAAATGCTCTGTTCCAGCTACATCCCTTTGAGTAAATAGATAGGACTACTGAATGATGAGGGTAAGGGCCGGAGGCACAGTATACACGTCATTATGCAAGAATACACACCGCTCACAACAAAAGCCTACTCAGACTTTGTGAAACCATTCCAGAGTTTATTGTGTACTTTAAACCCGACTATCTATGGCCCTCTTTACTGAGAATACCGCGTGTTGATTAATGATGCATTGTGGAGGACAGTTCAGAAAGAAATGTTGTGGAACGGAACAGTAATCTACCATGACAGTTTGTCTGCCTCAGACTCTACGACACAACACAGAAGTGTGTGTGTGTGTGTGTGTGTGTGTGTGTGTGTGTGTGTGTGTCTGTGTGTGTGTGTCTGTGTGTGTGTCTGTGTGTTATTTTGCACAGCATGCACGCATGTGTGTGCATATCATCATCTTTCTTCATCTTCACTAGCTTTGTAGTTAATTATGCCTTTGTATCAAAAAGCTGGTGTTTATTCTGGGTGCATGCCAATCCCCTATCACCTTTAGGAGAAACATTCTCTCCACAAAGCTTTCCTCCAGCCCTCCTCTCTGCTCCGCTCAGCTCCACATTCATCTACCTACAGCCGAAGAGAAGTATATTCATCCCCAAGACTATTGAGCTTGAACGTAGTACTGAAGATGGGCAAATTTCTTATTGAAATGTCCATGTACATTTTCTTCCGCAAGTACTATTAGGAAAGCATTCCAACATGCATTCCTTATGAAGACCAAAATTACCATTGTATGAGATATAGGCATATTTTCTTATCCAAACAGGATACTTACCCTATTTTCCTACCAGGTAAAAACACCTAATTTCCTCCTAAATCAGTAAAGGACAGACACATCCTGATGTCCTGAGCCTCAGTGTGTTTGTTTACCTTCCTGACTTCTCCTGTCAGACAATCTGACATCTCAAGTCTCTTTTGCCTCTACCAGGTCTGGTTTCACTCACGGCATGCTCCTCTCAGTTTCTACGGAGACCTCATCAGTGCCTGGCGGGAAGCAGGCTGGCAGCGGGGCGGGTTGATGAGGACGGCTGGATAGGCTACATACGCCCCCCCCACCCCCCCACCCGCCCCCCCAACCTCATACACGCACACACCTTCCGTCCCCTAGCACCGCTGACCGCCCCAACCCCAACGCAGCGGCGAGGACGGCCACTCAGGTTACCGTGTCAGCATCCCAGGGTGCCCCTGATTGGCGGTGCTTTGCAACTTCCTGTGTGGCCTGCGGCTCACGGCAGCTCACGGCTCGCTGTGTTTCTGTTTCGGGGCCTGGCTGACAGAGGGGCTTTAGTTACTACAGCGTCTGCTCTGTCCCATGCCCCTCTACCCCTCTGCCCCTGCTCCTCCACCACCCCCCTTTAGGCAGAGTAAACCCACTCTGATTTCCTGCTATTACGCCCCATTACAACAGCTGTCAGTCCAGAGCCAGATGAGAGACTGACACAAATGAGAAATATCTCCTTGTTTTTCTCTCCAGAGCCAGAATGAGGAATGAGTGACGCCCAGCTCTGTCTGGTCCTCAGAACTCACGGCAGTCTAACCCTTCCTACAGGCCTAGCAAGTACACTGGTGTTGAAACACCACTGAGGTGGAATGTCAAGCTGCACAGTGGAAAAGGGAGAGAGAGGTTTCAATCGAACCCTCTCTGCAGCAGAGCAATACATTCAGTTTGACGGTTTTGTACACACCTGACCAGTCACTGGTTAAGATGGTTGTAAACAAACGAACTCCGCATATGGGGATGCTTCTGGTCCCAACCACAACAATGCCCCATCATTCATCACTATGGCTTCCAACCATGTCCATTTCACAATACAAAATCCTCCATGTTTTATTTTAATTGCTGCCCCCCACTGGAGGGAATAGAAGTATTTGGGGTTTCAGGGTAAATGGGGACGGGGCCAAGGGAGCCTTATGTTGATATGGGTCACATATAACATTATTGTGTAGCAGAATGCATACACTATTTTCATGTTGTAAAAAACTTCACCTTAATGACTGACGGCTGGTCTTTGTGTGGAAGTAGGCACAGTCAGTTTTACATAAGCAGGTTCCCATGGCAGGCACATACACACGTGCTCGCACACTGATGCACACACACAACACACCCGTTGTGGACAGAAAGATCAGGCATTTTCCCTAAGCACCTTTTGGAACAGGAGGCTCAGAGACATAGTGTTCCCTGTGTGTGTGTGTGTGTGTGTGTGTGTGTGTGTGTGTGTGTGTGTGTGTGTGTGTGTGTGTGTGTGTGTGTGTGTGTGTGTGTGTGTGTGTGTGTGTGTGTGTGTGTGTGCGTGTGTGTGTGTGTGTGCGTGTGCATGCGTGTGTGCGTGTGTGTGATGTATAGTGAATGCACGTGAATGCGTGTGTGCATGCATGCGTGTGTGTTCCTGCGTGTGTGACAGGAATCACATTCAGAAACACGTTGACCCGGACAACACTGGGTGCTGGGCTTGGGGCTTTAATTGCTGGTGATTATAAACCTCAGACCAGTGGCTCTGTATCAGGTTACCATCAGAAAAACACCAGGCAGGCAGACCCAGCTCACAGCTCACTCCTCCTCACAGCTCTGTTCTGTGCTGGTGTTGTTGAACCCTCACAGCAACAGTGCCAGTATGGACCCCACCCCCCCTCCCACACATCACACCCCCCTAAGCAGGGTCACTCCCTTCACCTCTCTGGCGCAACCACACGCACCTGCACACACACACGCACCTCTCTTTCTGCGGGACCTGTTGCCATCCACTGAGGGATTGGAGTCCGAGCAGGGAGATGCCACCGTGCCCACTGACTATGACTTTGCCTGGGGTGCGAAACTTTTCACACACATGCACACACAAGCATGCACGCACACACACATACAGAGATGCCGCTGTGCCCACTGACTGTCGGGATAAACCGTTCCCAGGCTCCCTCTCTAGTGCCAAGCTCCCTCTCAAGCTTGGAACCATTAAAGCCCTTTCACTATGTCCACAGTAATACGTTAGACAGTCAATCACATTCTGCCTCTAGTTATGTTCCCAACATGCCACCATACTCTTGTGGCAGCGTCTTAAATGTAACCCTATTCTCTACAGTGCACTACGTTTGACCAGGGCCCATGGGGCTCTAGTCAGTGCACTACTTTTGACCAGGGCCCATGGGGCTCCAGTCAGTGGACTATTTAGGGGATTTGGTGCCATTTGGCACATAATATTGCATCCCTCACCAGGAAAAATGTGTCTTTAAGATGTGGAATTATTCCCGAATGAAATAAATAAAACTAGAAACGAGCAGTTTAGAATGTTTGGGGGAAATGACGAAGGAGAAACACTGGAGGTTCTGTGGGTTGCATTGTGTTCAGTGTTGCACTCCTCTTTCCAACAGCAGATGGGCGTAATTTCTTACAATAATGGGATTTTAAAAACGTGGCAACGGTTAAGTTTCCAAGGCTTTTTTGTTCAAGTTTTTGAATATCTTTTTGAACACCATAACACTACACGACCCGCATCTCACGTGAGTGGACACTCGTTATGAAGGAGAAATGCTGGAGGTTCTGCCCGTTGTATTGTGGGGGTGTATGGCGGACTCCTCTTTCCTACAACAGATGGTCAGACTGTCTGTGTATGGCTTACCATATTAAACTTTACCAGATGAATGTCCAACATGTTTAGATCATCTGGAAAACCTTCCATAAATATCAACCAATATGTAAATTAGAATATTTCAACCTATCGGCCAGGAAATTAAATTACAGGCAATTTTCTTCTGCAATGATCTCCTTTTTAAATAAATGGCCTTGCTCAGCTGTAAAGCAATTTCCTCTACAGTTTATTATGAATGGGACAATATAACAATTCTGAGCCAAGAGTTCAATATAATTAGTTATTGATGACAAACTCTGTGTGATAATCTCAGGATGCATACAGTTTTTAGTATTTTAACTCAGAAGAACATTACCTCTAGCTATTAAATAAGAAGCTATAGTCAGATGGTGTTTCACATTTATCCTGCATTATGAGAGACCATCTCATGGCTCATTTGAGCTTTGCAATCATAGTAGCTCAGTATCGATCATTTTCTCTTGTAAACACATTACATAATCATCATATTTACAAATATATATATATATATATATATACCACGTTTACACTCCCTGCATGTATCTCTGATGGTGTTCATCTATTACTAAAGTCAAGTAATACATTCTTGGTTGACATTGACTTCTTTTAGTTCTGTAGTCTAAGCCTTGATGCTGATCTGATAAGTACACTCCACGCCCGCATTGCGTGGACACAAGTGCCGATGTTCCTATCTCAATAGATCCACTGTGCTATACAGGGACCGGGTCTCTCTGTGAAGGGCTTTAGATGAAACATCTTGTGAAGCATCACTTCAGATTATTAGCCTAACACAGAAAACAAACCTTCTGAGGCAGCGGCTCCTAAAACACAGTATCGACTTTAAAGGGCCAGTCACTTCACATTGACTGGAAATGGATGCGGAGGAGAGGAGGCCTGGCCAATTGAGAGCTTGCATTCAGGCTCTGTGTTGAGTGCTCTGCAATCATGACACACTGGAGACGCGCATGCTGCATGAGACTTCACAGTTTAGCTTTAGCCTCGGAGTGTTATTCTTACTCGGCAGTGTGTGTAGTGTGTGCGTGCGTGGGTGCGCGCGCGCGCGCGTGCGTATGTATGTAATTACAGGTATTTGTAAATATTGTGTCAAATGTGTTATATGAATGGAGCTGGTGAAATATAAATATATATTAATATAGAATATTATAGAAAATATAACCGCATTGGCAGCATTGAAAGCAATTTTGTTTGATGTATATTTTGTGTCTGTTAAAGAGTATGTGGAAGAGTATGAAACCATCAACAAATATAATAGCATTGCAAGCAATGATGAATGGTGTTATTGTGTTATTGTGTGTAGGAACTGTAGAAACAGTGTGTAACAACATGCTATATGATAATAGCCCAACAAATTGTAGTCTTGGGGGTAGCACTGATTAGAATCGTTATCAGTAAGTGTTCCTGTGAATATCTTCTCATGTCTTCATATCTACACCTGTTGTGTTCAGCGCATGTCACAAATAACATTTGATTTTGATTTTGATTAGATTTCTGTTAGACAATCTCATGAAATTAGTCCAGAGATTAGTCTTGATTTATATTTGGTCATAACTCATATATGTTTTGGTATGTATTAGATTTTGTTTAGATTAATAAACAATAGAATAGCAGTTTAGATAAGAAT
Organism: Oncorhynchus mykiss; assembly: GCF_013265735.2. NCBI lineage: Eukaryota > Metazoa > Chordata > Actinopteri > Salmoniformes > Salmonidae > Oncorhynchus > Oncorhynchus mykiss. The sequence continues at coordinate 45,023,097 of NC_048569.1, read as the reverse complement.
AGAATAAAAGATTGTATACTACAGTATCCCCCCCCCCCCAATAACACCTGCTAAATGTGTATGCGATTATATAATTAGATTGTTATTAGTTGATCTCTCTTTGCTTTTTGAATCAAGAGACAAGCTGAGCTGACGATCCATGGACGAAAATTTAAAAAGTGTAAACCTGTACAAATTAACTCGTGTTGTATGTCGTAACATCATTATTACTGATGTGGTGTTGGCGTTGTTGTTATAAGGCCTAGTGGCCTAGGGCTTTTGCAATCGCAATGTTTGATGATTTAATACATTTGTTATTCAAAACTGCAAGGCAAAGAATCAGTGTTATGCGCTTTCTTATTTTATTTAACTAGCCAAGTCAGTTAAGAACAAATTATTATTTACAATGACGGCCTAGGAACAGTGTCTTGTTCAGGGCAGAACGACAGATTTTTACCTTGTCAGCTCAGGGATTTGATCTAGCAACCTTTGCCTAGGGATTTGATCTAGCAACCGGTTACTGGCCCAACGCTCTAACCACTAAGCTACCTGCCGCCCAATTGATGTCATCTTCATCATTAAATGCGCGTATAATATACCAGCAATTTATAAATCCTGCAAAACACGTCTCACTACACGCCCCATAACAAAAGCCTATACCAGCAGAATTACATTTATTTTACAGCATCTCAATATTTAGGCCGACGATGTAGCCTCAACAATGAGATTCATAAAAAGTTACTCCTTTTACTCCTACCCTTATTTTGCTTATAAGCTTTTGAATACCTTTTTAAACACCGACACAATTATGCGCATGTCCACTGTTACCCAAAGGAGAGGCAGGTTTTCGCATGGGAGGCGGCAGGCGGAAGCATAATATTTAATATAATATAATATAATAATATTTTGAAAACAAAGTCAAAAACTTACCCTACCTGAAATAATCCATTTTACAGAAGATCTCTTTGTTTTTGATGTAACAGCTGTTGTGTTGACGTAACGACGTCCGGCAGACAGAACACTCCAGACACCTCACGTGCCAGATCAAGTTATTTACCTGCAAAACAAAACAGTGGTAAAAAAAAAGAAGCTTAAATAATAATAATAATAATTATCATCATCGTCATCATATTAATAATAATTATAACAATATAACAATTATAATAATTATAATTATAATAATTATAACAATATGTCTGTATGTAGCCTATGTGAAATCAAATTGAATCGTTTAAATTTCATTATTGCTCAAATAGTAGCCTAGGCTAAACGATTTAAATTAATGAACATGTCAAATAATAACAACAAAATAAACAACTGTAAAAATAGCATAATTCATATAGGCTATTATGCACTTTGCAATTGATTTTGTTCCAATAAAAAAAAACATCCATGACTTAGTTGATATTTTGGTGGAGCTACAAAGACAGTAGGACTTTTATAATAAATATGTTTCCCTCTATCCGGTAACTTTCAATTTGATTGCGCACGTTAAAAAAAATGTATACAACACGTATGGCCATTGGGCCATTTGACGTCAGCTAGACTGTATATTCACTCATCAATTGTGCATACATACGCAGACCAGGCAAAAGGTTTGAATATTGTTTGATTTCATTATTGCCTTTAATGTTAAAATGATTCCTAAACCGTACAGTTCGTTGAAGAATAGTTCAAATGTAATGTCAATGTAATTAATATATCTCATAATTGTTTTGTTCTTCTCGATGTTTGTCCGTGTGACGTAGGCCCAGCCTACCAAGTAAAGGAAACTAATAAAATGTCAACATAAAGATATACACAAATATTATTTTATTACTTCGTTCTCCATATAAGAAAATGGGCCATGTGCAAAATAAAGGGGTATGTCCTTGCATCATTAGGCATATAGATTATTAAACACAAAATATATATACAGCGAGATTTGGTGGAGTGGACCACTGGGTCTGTTCTATGAGTGGATTTCATTTTTTTTATAGAAGCAAAATGTTCAAACCATTTAAAGATAAATAGCCTATAAAGAATCGATTTCAAAAATTAATATAGCTATTCATTTAAAATGAACATGCATCGCTTCCTGATAAAATAGTTTCCACATGTATCGCTTCCATATAAAGACTTAAAATAAATGGAGCACAGATAGCGGAATAATGATCCCCTTAGATTTAAGTAACACACACTTCCTGCAACTCTGAAAAACACTCCCAGACAGTTGTTTTTTACTACGGAGCACGCAGAGCGAGGCTGGGCGTTGTTCTTGATGTGAATTTGAAAGACATAAAAAACATAACACGATGTATGACCCTGGCCTATCTAGGCTACTGTCCTTTCTTTTGTTTTATAAATAACATAGTATGTTCAAAACAATGGAGCTTCAGAAGATCAACACTTTAGCCTTCTAAATTATTTCAGGGTTTCATAATTCGGAGCATGATTTCATTTATATTCGTATTAATATTTAAGGAAGATAATGAAGTCAACGTGGATGTAGCTCTGGCTAAATACATCAAACATGTTAGTAAAGTTGTAAAAACTAAAACAAGTCAAAGGGATTTTCCATATCTGTTTTACATTCGCAAAAACATAAATCCTATGCTCGTGCGGTTTTAGCCTTTTCATGACCAATAACGCGCGCACTCGCACCTTGAGTAGGTATCTGTCCAGGATCTCCAAACCACAGCTCGCGCACACGTTCTTCCCGGTGGACGCCACGGAGGAGGCGGTGGAGATAGGCGAGCAGATATACGGGGTAGAGGGGGGACTCGGGGAGGAGCGCGTGTCCTCCCTCTCCATATTCGATCGGTGCGATTCTCCGTCCGAGTGAGACTGCACGAGAAACAAGTCAAGAATAAGGACAGGGATACATTTTAAGCGCATCTGGACCAAAATATTTGACATATTACAGCCTATAGGCTACTTCATGACCGAAGTCATGCTTTTAGCATAGAAAAGCATATTCAGGCACGCTATCAGCGTCACCATAAATGTTGCATAAATACTTGACAGGCAATAGACAACTAATAGCAATAACATTACATTTTACGCATGGCAATCATTTATCCTTCAGATGCTATAATAATAAACAGCAATGCACACATTGCAAATAATGCATTAAAACGTTTACATAACTTCTCACCATGACGTGTGTGTATTTGGCTTCCACGCAGCGCGAGGCACCCGGTGTACTCTGCGGCGTTTCTGGAGAAATCACCTACAAGACAAGATTCAACAGCAAGTCGAAGTCAACTCGCGGCTAACGTACTATCCATCTCCAGCCATGAAATCCTTGAGAGACATTGCAGCTCTGAAGCTATATAAAGCGTTCAAACAATAACTCCCGATTTGAACTGTTGTGGAGTATTTAGGGCCCTGCAACAAAAGCTGCCGTTTTAATGAAGCTATTTCAATTTGGATTGATTTTTTCTCTGCACTTAACCCATGGCTCTTAAAGTAATCGTGTTTTCCTCGCAATCCAGGGAACCGAAAAAAAACTACCTGCAATTACAAATAGCTTGAAATGCGCACGATAAGAGGAGACCCGGAGTGTCAATTTCAACTGTCAATCAGAAAAGGCAACGGGCCACCCAAAGAATGGCAAATTTGATTTTTAATGGCACTAATTAAAATCTAATTCTTCTCTAGCGAATTGGCATGTTGAAGAGGGTGGACTGCAAATCACACTCCATAATAGACGCGCTTGTCTCTTCATGGCGCGAGGCGCAGCTGATCTTTGTACACAACCAGTGATTCTTATGATATCAATTTAAGACACATAAAAACAGTTGCAGTTAAGAAAGCAACATGATGACAGCAGATAGATTACCTGTAAGATCCTAGTGTAGTCTATACAATGGTATCAACCAATACTATGTGGGTATCTTAGACATGCATGCTAAACCAGAAAGCAATCTTTAATATCCAAATTATATTTACGCATATATTTTACGCATAAGCTATTATTGTAGGCTATTGTTTTCTTCACATTACCTGTTTTGAGGGAATTCCTTCGGATAAAAACTTATTTCCCTCTGGTAGAGGGGCCAAAACCTCATTTTTCCAATACATGAACGCACTTGGGATTCTGATAGAACGTAAGTCGAGTTCCCTGCCTTTCCCAAGCTCGGAGTTTGAACTGATTTCACTTTCATGCAAGAAAAGATGCGCATCTATTGTATTCTCCGTGCCATGGATTTGCAGGGTTAATTACACTTCTTGTTTTGAACCCACGGCGTGTTTTTACTTCTACCCACGATCGATGCAACGGCCTCCCAGCACACATGCGATATAAAACATGAGAAACAGTTATGGCATCTATACGATGAAGCTCGTGGGTGTTGCAGACGGACGACCAAGTGGAGGTTGCTCTTCAGAACGCCTTATTTAGAACACTTAGAAAATGCTTCCTTCCTTTTTTTTTCTCCCTCTGTTAGGGATGGAATTGCTGACTACAGGAAGTAGATGGGTTGGCAGGTTTGCTCGAGATCTGCAAGAACGCGAGACACAACGAGTGAGAGCAGGTTAGGGTACCGTCTCTCCAAGCGCAATTCGTCTGGAGTGAAAGTTTAGTTGCGCTCCAGGATTGGAGGGGGGAGGGTAAACTTGTTGTATTATGGCTGCGAATAGGGTACGGTTCATGGACACCAATTTTCTGACACAGCACCGCTATAATGGAGTTTTGGCACTTGTCAATTTCTGTTATGGGTCGTAATAAATAACCTATTTCCAAATTAAAGTAAGTCTGATGTTGGATAATGTGGGTTCAAGTCAATCCTTTATGATTTAGGTTGAATTGAAAATAACTATTTAGGTGTTGAATAGTTCCTTTTAATGTGTGTTTATTATTGCATATTTAGATTCGCCTATTACTTCTGCATTCCTCACACAAACCATCATACAAAACGAAGTGTCTCCGGGAAGTGATTTAACTGGCTATCTTTCTTGTAAAGTCATTCTAAAGAAGACAGTCATTAGAAACATAGCACCTCATCGAATCATGTTTTTATTTTATTTTTTAATTGCAACATAATTATGCACCATAAAGGTTTATTAAGGTTAAATTATTCATGCTATACTTTATTTAGGATTCTTTCACTTTGCGAGACTATAGACGAGAAGATTTCAAACGAGACACACAAAATAAAGGTCGTTTATTTACAGTCCAATTTATTATTAGGCCTCTAATGTCAATGTATTATTATTATTGATACCTTGACTATTATATTAAATATTAATATTAGGGATTGTTTCTTATATCCGATTACTGACGGATTAAAATCTCAACGGGAAAGTTTGATTCTGCAAGAGGATCTATGGAAAATTTGACACAAAATTAACATGACATCTCATTCTCACCCCAAATTTGGTGTTTCTAGGACCTTGAAGACAATATGCTTGTCTCATTGACTCATGATGATCATCCTAAAAACGCCTTTCTATCACAGCATCAAAAATACCAACTAGCAGTAATTAATTTATTAATGATTGAAACGATGGATAATCATGATTTCCAATATACAGACTACTATCTTGAGACCCGCGCGAGTAACTGGAACTTTGGCAGTAAATATGTCACGGTTGCAGACATAACTGAAGACGCGCGGATCTCCCCTTCAAAATGATAACCATGTTGAATGCTACCAAGAGTTTGTGATTTCCCGGAAGCTGTTTCAATCATATCAGGCATTAGCTATGTCACTGTAAAAACATGTTCAATTCACAGGAAGATTGCTAAATAAATCATATTGAAGAATGTTGCAAAAGGTCAAATATTCTGAGGTAGGCCTACTCTTTTTCTTACCATTCAGGTTGCAGGCAGAGTAACCATGCACCACTCATGTGGGCATCAATCGGACGCCCACATTTCAGATGCACTTAATGGGAGCGGGGTGAAGAAGCCCAATGTGATATCAAGCCAAATTTCTTGATTGAAGAAAATTCTATTCGTGTTTTTTTATTAGTCAGACTATGAGGACTGGTAATATATAAACCTCATTGAAGATAGAGATGATATCCCGTGCACAACATCGATGAGGAGTGGTAAATAGATATGGGAATCTCCTGCTCTAGTTGAACCAGATTCTTCTAAACATTTGGCAGATCTACAAATGATGGGATACATAAAATAACCATGTACAAACTTCAAAAACAACACGTAGACAACAATATAGGGCGGTATATTTACATTGAAATAAAAAAAAATACAAATATTATTTGTTTTCAAAGACAATTTTATGATTGAACAATGTAATCTACGAGTTGAGTTGCAATGTCGTTTACTGGGTGTCATAGCATAAATAAAAATAGTTATATTGCCCAAAGTTGCTCAACATTCTCCACTTATGATGACCCTCAAATCACACTCAAAACATAGCCACATGTGTTATGAATAAAATCCATTTAGCGTAACCTTTGATCACAAGAAACACAGAATGGTGACAACCACTCAGTTTTAAAATACATGATTTTATGCCTTGCCTTCTTTTTTGTTACAGACCAACATGATAATGTCGGTCTGTAGCTAATGATAACAAGTAACTCAGAGCATGTGGGAAACGTATTATATTGTATTAGTCCACTACATCAGGTCAAATTGGAATTATGAAGGGTAATAATGCCAAACTCCCAACACTGAACGGCAAAGACAGAAATGAAACATTACAATAACAGTGTAGTTGAAAAAAATCCAAACAGAAAAACAATAGTAAGATAAATGGAAGGTGTGATATTCTACACATCATACAATACATATAGCCATTAAAAATAGTTTTGGCTGAAGTTGTAGAAAAGTAGATTACAAAAAAACAAAACCTTCCTTGACAAAAAAATTATAATTCCTCTTCCAAGTAAACACACAATAGGAAAAAAAATTAATGGCTTGTTGCGCCATCTGTCCAAACCTGAAGTCATACAGTTTGGTGGCCTGACTCCCACTATAGCCTGGTCCCAGATCTTTTTGTGCTCTTGCCAACTTCATTGCAGTCATTGTCAATGAGTGACAAGGAGTTGGGATAATAGCACAAACAGATTGGCATCAGGCAACTCCCACAACACTACAGTGTAATAATAATTTAACAATCTGAGCATATTCCATATATACGTTCGCATCATGGTAACGTTCATTAGCACTTCAATTGTCTTGGAATCTGTTAATGTATTACAGGAGACCGCTGTAGAGGAAGTCACTGAGCCAGTCAGGTATTGGTAGGGTTGCAAAATTCCAGTAACTTTGTAAAAATTCCCAAGTTTTCCAGAAATCCTGGTTGGAGGATTCCAGATGTCCTGCTTATTCCCTTCTGATATTGGGAATCTTCGAACACGGGGAATCTTCAAACAAGGAATTCTGGAAAACCTGGGAGTTTGGGGAAAGTTACCGGGGGAATTTTGCAAGCCTAGGTGTTGGATGTTCGGTCCCCTGTGTGTCATCTCCTGAACTTGCGGAAGGGTCTGCTGTAAGGCTGTTGGCGTTTCTTCTCCGGAGGCTTGTTGTACATGTAGGCTGAGGGGCCCTGGTACTCCTCGTCTGGGTTCTCCTCCATCATCTGAAGCTTGGCCTCGATGGCACGAATCTTCGCACTCGTACTTTGTATGGGAGGGAGAAGAAGAGAGAGTGAGTAGGAAGGAGAGAGCAAGAGAGGGAGAGAGTGTGACTGTGAGAGAGCTATAGAGTGAGTGACTGAGTGGGGAAGTAAACAAGGGAGAGCGAGGGGTGGGGGGGGTGCAGAAGGAATAAAGGAAACTCTTTTTTCTCTTCCTCCACACTGACTGGTCTATGGTTGGTGAGTTTGTGTTATTGAAGTTTATGGTACATTAAATTAAATGCACTTTCCTGAGGACTCTCCCTTCAAGTAGAATTGAACTTTTTTACAAACAAATCTAATTTTCTGATGTAAATGGCATGTTATAGAAGGGTCCAGACACTTTGGTTGTGCAATTTTCACTTGTTTTTGAGAAACTTACCTGCACCAAATATGTCCTTTTAGAAATGGAAATGCTCTCAGCAAGGTTCGTACAGACAGTGACAAGTCACATTCAAGGACTTTGAAGTACTTTTTCAAGCACAAATATTTATTTTCAAGGACCATAGGATAATAGTTCCTATTTTGCAATTGTTTCTAGTCACCACCAGATGGCAGTATACTGCCACAACCAGATAAAAAAAATAGAATTTACTAATCATCACTACCTTCCTTACAAGTTTTACTCAATATTACGTTTCACTACTTATTTATTACATACATACATGAGTGGTAAGTCAGTACTGATGACGTCGACTGATTTTCTTATATGAACTATAACTCAGTAAAATCTTTGAAATTGTGGCATGTTGCGTTAATATTTTTTTGTTCAATGTACCTGATAATATTACATTGTCTTTATATTTAAATGGTCTTTATATTTCACAAAATCTTAGGTCCCACAGGCTGTCCCAACACATTGACATAAAAGTGAATTCTAACAGTGTAAAAGGCCCCTAGTTTACTCTCAAATGTTATATTCTATACCCATTTGAAGAGAAACAAGTTATTCATGTGTTTGATAAGATTCTCTCAGGGGACCCTATTTAACATTTTAAAGAACCCCACATGGGTCCCCGACCCCAAGTTTGGGAACCACTGTAATACTAACCTCTCTCCTAACTTGCTTCAATGCGTCCTCTCTCTGTGTATCTCCTTTGCGTCCTTCCTTGCAGCCTCCATTCAACATTAGTTTCTAACTTCATCCTTCTAGCCATAGCTAGCTACCAGATTATCAACCAGAGCCCTTCAGCTACATAAACTAGCAAGACATCTGACTGAAATATCAGCGACTATTTACCAGATGTCCACTCATTCTTCCGAGTCAGGGAGGTTTTTGTTTGGGGGATCTGTTGACACAGCCGAGTTTCCCGTAGGACAGAGAGGTGAATGAATATACTGCTAACAAGGCAAATCCGGGGGAGCAGGCGAACATAACGAGCATACATTAATAATTTGCAATTAGAACGCAGATCAAGAAGGCTTCTGAGCGTTGATCAACGCTGGGGATGCAATTATAAGTGCGTAAACTATAATTAACAAAATAAAAAGGTGCGTAAATGGCGTTTACGTGCGTTTAACCTCAAATACATCCCTGGTTGGGTCGCAAAACCCCTTCATAAACGTCAATTTAATCTACCTGCACATGACCATCTGATCATTTATCACTCCAGTGTTAATCTGCTAAATTGTAATTATTCGCCTACCTCCTCATGATTTTTGCACACAATGTATATAGACTCTTTAAAAAAAAAATGTTTGACTTGTTTATTGTTTACTCCATGTGTAAACTCTGTGTTGTTGTCTGTTCACACTGCTATGCTTTATCTTGGCCAGGTCGCAGTTGTAAATGAGAACTTGTTCTCAACTAGCCTGGTTAAATAAAGGTGAAATAAAAATTAAATTAAATTTTTAGCTATCGATGTGACGTTTGGTGGTGCCTGATCAGTCAGTTCTGTACCTGCCTGGCTGAGTGGCAGCGTGGGTGGAATATCTGAGTTTGCCTGGCAACCAGAGCGCGAAACACATGAGGAAATAAAACTCTGTAGTCTGCCTGGAAATTCATTTGTAAGACCAATGCATTTTTCATATTAACATATTTGATCATTTTTGAAGTACTAACTTGAGAAAATTCTTATTTTCAAGATGTTCTAGTACTTGAATTTCAGAGTGCCAAAATAACCCTGTCTCAGTACAGTGGTGGTCTTTAGATGTAGACCACATGAAATGATGTCATTCCGAACTTTGTCCGCAATGTAATATTCCATTTAGTTTGCGACTCAAGCGATACCTCTCCGTCCATTCTAGCAGAAGGCTACACAGACAATTGAACAGCTGGACAGGGGTAACAGCGTCGAGTCGCAGAAAATGGAATTCAATGTTGCGGATAAAGTTTGTAATGACAATTTCATGTGTACAACATCTAAAAAAAACCTGCATGACTATAATGACAGCATTTCTAAAAGGATGCATTTTGGTGTTTTAGAGCATTTGTTCATGATTTTCCAAAACCCCCGTACTACACAACAAAGATGACGAAGTGAATCGCTGGTTGGGGTAGGTTTCTAAAAAAAATAAGTGAAATCGCAAAAAGAAAATGGAACCTTCTATAACATGCCATTTACATCAACAATTGAGATTTTGTTGTAAAATAGCAAAGTTCTCTTTTAAAGTCCTTCTTAGACATGGTTGTTTCATCAATAAAATAAAAAAGTGTTGCATTTGAGCTCAAGAGGCCATTTGTTTTTATAAATGCTACTTTCCACGTTTTTATGTATAAACCCACCTCAACCACTCCTGCACACTGAATACGGTACTGACACTGACTTGTATATACTGGCATTCTCGTGTTTCTTTAACTCACATCGTAGTTCCTGTGGGGTTTTATTCGTACTTAAATGTTTTATTCTATTTTGTATTATTATCTACACTATATATACACACACAAAAGTATGTGGACACCCCCTCAAATTAGTGAATTCGGCTTTTTCATATGTATATATTTTTTTAAATCTTTATTTAACTAGGCAAGTCAGTTAAGAACAAATTCTTATTTACTATGACGGCCTACCCCGGGCCAAACCCTAACCCGGATGGCGCTGGGCCTGTTGTGCGTCACCCTATGCGACTCCCAATCACGGCCGGTTGTGATCCAGCCTAGAATCAAACCAGGGTCTGTAGTGACGCCTCTAGCACTGAGATGCAGTGCCGTAGACTGCTGCACCCCGTATTTCAGCTACACCAGTTGAAAACAAAACTAAAATGACAACAGTGGAGAGGCAAACTTGGCTGAGAGGACCAGCAGATGAGTTATAGGGTAATTAGGCTCCCTCAGCAAAGTATCTGAATAAAATAATATATTACAGAATCTGAGTAATCCACCATTATAGCACTTAAAACATTTTTAGTGTAACATGTTTACCAGGTGGCCAGAGCTTACTCATGGGATAATATTTGCCCTGAACATTATGACAGAGGAATAGATTTTATTTTTCCACATTTTGTTACGTTACAGCCTTATTCTAAAATGGATTAAATAAAAAAATGCCCCTCATCATTCTACACACAATACCCCACAATGATAAAGTGAAAACAGTTGATTTTTGCAAATGTATAAAACATTTTATTTTAAAGTGGCCTCCATAATTCTTAAATGGAAGAATTTTGGAACCACCAAGACACCACAGACACCTAGTTGCCTGGCCAAAGTGACCAATTGGGTGGCCTTGGTCAGGGAGCTGACCAAGAACCCGATGGTCGCACTGACAGTTTCTGACAGCCCAGTGTTTGCTAAAGGACTCTCATACCATGAGAAACAAGATTCTTTAGTCTGATGAAACCAAGATTGAACTCTTTGGCCTGAATGCCAAGTGTCACGTCTGGAAGAAACCTGGCACCATTGCTACGATGAAGCATGGTGGTGGCAGCATCATGCTGTGGGAATGTTTTTTAGTAGCAGGGACTGGTAGACTAGTCAGGATTGAGGGAAAGATGAACGGAACAAAGTGCAGAGAGATCCTTGATGAAAACCTGCTCCAGAGAGTTCAGGACCAAGACAACACAGGAGTGGCTTCGGGACAATGTCCTTGACAATGTCCTTGAGTGGCCCAGCCAGAACCAAGTCTTGAACCCAATTGAACATCTCTGGAGAGACCTGAAAATAGCTTCGCAGCAACGCTCCCCATCCAACCTGACAGAGCTTGAGAGGATCTGCAGAGAAGAATATGAAAAACTCCCCAAATACAGGTATGCCAAGCTTGTAGGGTCATACCCAAGAAGACTCGATGCTGTAATCGCTGCCAAAGGTGCTTCAACAAAGTACAAGAGTCAAGGGTCAGAATACTTATGTAAATGTGATCGCAAATGTATTACAAATGAAAATAAATAAAAAGTCAAAACCTGTTTTTGCTTTGTCAATATGGGTTATTGTGTGTAGATTGATGAGGGAATATCACCGTATTGTTGGGAAAGAGCTCTCGGTAAGAAATTCACTGTACTGTTTTTAACACCTTGTGCATGTGGTGATTAAACGTTGAAACTTTCTCTATAAATATCTTCTGAACGTTATCTTGTGAACTGCATCGTTCCAGAAACAAGCAAGCAGCTTGTAAAGTAAGCAGTTCACGGTAAAGGTCTGCACCGGGTTGCATTCGGCGCATGTGATCAAATCACATTTGATCATCACCATGTTGTTTTTTGTTGCCGGAGCGAAGGCGAGGAGCGTCTCGCGCAACATTGCGAAATACATTGCAGTACATGTTCTGCTGTTCTATCGCACGCGCAATTATGGCCGATGGGGGAAAAAACTGTGTCCTTAGTCGGCAGCAACTTCTTTGTTGTTATAATGTCGCAAATGGACGTGGCAGTTTCACCAAGTAGGATTCCAGCTTTTAAATACATTTAAGTTAAGACTTTTAGGTGTTGATCATGAGTCTAACTTACACCCTAACCTGGTATATCATACTGTAATTTATAGGCGTCTAAAATAGTGTAGGGAGGGAGGGAGGGAGGGTGAGTGAGTGAAGTATGAAGGGAGAGTCAGAGAGGGAGGAGGGTCAGAGAGACAGCTTGGACCAACCTGAGATTGGTTGGTAAGTCTAGTTCTGCGCTGCAGGACGGCTCCAGGCTGGCAGGACCATTCTTATCCCCTCTGAAACCCTCAAACCTCTGAAAGAGAGAAAGAGAGAAAGAGAGAAAGAGAGAGAGAGAGAGAGAGAGAGAGAGAGAGAGAGAGAGAGAGAGAGAGACAAATAGAGATATAGAGAGACGCAGACAAACAAACAGAGATACAAAAACAAAAGCAAGGAGAAGAACATCTGTGAGACATGCAAGTAAAGTAACATAGGACATGAAGAGGTATAAGGAGAGTTTCTAGAGAATGAACTGCAACTTCCTCCCACATGGCTGGCTGCTGAGCAGAACATGAGCTGGTAACCACAGATGGAGCAGAGCTTTGGGGCCCAGCTAGCTTACGGTACGGTCATGGTTGGACCAGGTAACCAGAGCGGAGCCCGTTTAGATTACGGTTGCACCATAGACCAGGGAAGGACCAGGTCACCCCGTTGGTCTGCTGCTGCTGCTTTTGGTCAAATCCCCTCACTGGCATTGTGATGCCCTTTTCTGAGGCATTGTGGGGGAAGGTGAACGGCACAGCAATATAACTGTGCATTCATTCCTCTCAAAACCGCCCCTCACAACTTCCCCAACGTGAGTGATGCAATGTGAACCTGTAGAGAGAAGAACGGGGAAAAAAACACATCAACATACAAGAAAAGACTCATATTAGACTTACCAGGTCTAGTAATCAGTTAGGATCAATAGGATGCATTTTTAATAAGTGCCATGATCACCATGGTTTCAAAAAGTGCCGCTTTCTGAACCAATATGAATGGATGAATGACATTTATTTTTACATTAGTCCATTAGCAGACGCTCTTATCCCGAGAGACTTACAGTTGGTGCATCCGTCCCAAAGGGACACTTCAGGAGGTTGGCGATGGAGCCCTTTATCTACCTCCCCGGAGTCAGAGTAACTCGTGGCATTTCTATGCCTCTGTGTGCAGTCTGAAGGAAGTTGCTAACTAGCGTTTAGCGCAATTTCTAACTGGCGTCGGAGCAACGACTGGAAGTCCATGGCATCTGCCAGGATGCTAGTCGATACCATAGACTTCCAGTCATTGCGCTAATGCTAGTTAGCATTGGCTCGCTGAACTACCTCCAACTTCCTTTAGACTGGGCGCAGAGATAAAAATGGCATCCATGAGGTCATCGGACTGGGGAAGTAGAGAAAGGGCCTCATTGCCAGAATCCCAAAGCGTCCCTTTAAGATAGCTAGGTGAGACAACCACATATCGGTCATGAAGATGACTATTCCTCAACGCAACATGGAAATAAGTATTACAATGAAAGCAAACAAACGGGCCCTTGCTTTCTCACGCCAGAGTACTTAACAACCCACTAGTCATAATAGATGCTGAGGTCATTCATTTAGGACCATGATTAGGCGTCAAACAATGACCCTCAAATACTCCCTTCCCTCCATTTTCACAAGTCGTTCTATAAGAATGCATCCTATACGTTCCGGATAGGCCAGCACCACGGGTCTATTTACTGCACGCGAGACCCGTATCACATTTCTCTCCTTAGATCAGTGCCTCTTCCCTCCATTATCTTTAAGTTCACAGGTTCAAAAAGGACAGGCTCAGAGGCGACCAACTCTCAACGTTTCTGGGGGGGGGGGGGGGGGGGGGGGGGGAACATCCGTCCAGTGGTTGACGCATGTCTGATGACAAAGCTGAAGATCTCCAGACAGTCGGCCTGTCCATCCCCTCGGTTAAGCCATGGTGACGTTATACTATACAGAACATGGCAATTACAAGGAAAATGAAACAGCACGGATCCTTGAATGACGTGACCGTTTACTTAAAAATCATATAAAAAAATGTAATCAAAATGATTGAATTCTATTGGCATTGATGTCACTCGATACAGAATGGCTCAGTGAGTCAGACATGGGGATGTGGGAATAGACCAGACGCACACACGTGCGGACGGCCCAGTACGCCACTGGGGCCGAGCTCCCAGCCACCCAGGACCTCTACACCAGTCAGTGGAAGGTCCTAGAAATCATCAAAGACTCCAGCCGCCCAAGACATAAACTGTTCTCTCTGCTACCGCACGGCAGGCTATACCGATGCACTGGAACCAACAGGACCCTAAACAGCTTCTACCCCCCAAGCCATAAGACTGCTAAATAGTTAGTTAAATAGTTAACCAATAGCCCGGACTTTCTGTGTATTGACCCTTTATGCACTACCTCGTTTGACTCATCACGTGCGCAGCTGTTGCTGTTTGTCTATCCTGTTGCCTCGTCACTTTATCCCAACAAGCTGTCTCTACCCTTAACCTTGTTCTGAACACCTCCGAAACAAAGGTCATGTGGTTTGGTAAGAAGAATGCCCCTCTCCCCACAGGTGTGATGACTACCTCTGAGGGTTTAGAGCTTGAGGTAGTCACCTCATACAAGTACTTGGGAGTATGGCTAGAAGGTATACTGTCCTTCTCTCAGCACATATCAAAGCTGCAGGCTAAAGTTAAATGTAGACTTGGTTTCCTCTATCGTCACCCCAGCTGCCAAACTAACCCTGATTCAGATGACCATTCTACCCATGCTAGATTACGGACATATTGTTTATAGATTGGCAGGTAAGGGTGCTCATGAGCGGCTAGATGTTCTTTACCATTCGGCCATCAGATTTTCCACCAATGCTCCTTATAGGACACATCACTGCACTCTATACTCCTCTGTAAACTGGCCATCTCTGTGTACCTGTCACAAGACCCACTGGTTGATGCTTATTTATAAAACCCTCTTAGGCCTCACTCCCCCCCTATCTGAGATATCTACTGCAGACCTCATCCTCCACATACAACACCCATTCTGCCAGTCACATTCTGTTAAAGGTCCCCAAAACACACACATCCCTGGGTCGCTCGTCTTTTCAGTTCGCTGCAGCTAGCAACTGGAGCAAGCTGCAACAAACACTCAAACTGGAGAGTTTTATCTCAATCTCTTCATTCAAAGACTCAATCATGGAAACACTTACTGACAGTTGTGGCTGCTTTGCGTGATGTATTGTTGTCTCTACCTTCTTGACCTTTGTGCTGTTGTCTGTGCCCAATAATGTTTGTACCATGTTTTGTGCTGCTACCACGCTGTGTTGTCATGTGTTGTTGACTTGCTATGTTGTCGTCTTAGGTCTCTCTTTATGTAGTGTTGTCTCTCGCCGTGATGTGTGTTTTGTCCTATATTTATATGTTATTTATTTTATTTTTTAATCCCAGCCCCCGTCCCCGCAGGAGGCCTTTTGCCTTTTGGTAGGCCGTCATTGTGAATAAGAATGTGTTCTTAACTGACTTGCCTAGTTAAATAAAGGTTAAAATCCCTATATGTCCATATCTACCTCAATTACCTCGTACCCCTGCACATCAACTCTGTACTGGTACCCCGTGTATATAGCCAAGTTATCGTTACTCGTTGTGTATTTTTCTATCTCTTCCTTTCTGCATGTTGGGAAGTAAGCATTTCACGGTTAGTCTACACCTATGGGTTTACGAAGCATGTGCCAAATAAAATGCGATTTGTTATTCTTGATCTGTCTTGTGTGTGGGGAGCATGTCATGAATCTTGAGAGGAGTGGGGGGGGGGTGGTGGTGGGGGTCTGGAACCAGTTGTCCGCTGCTTGTTATTGTCAAAGGAGGGCTGCACTGTTAACCTTGACCTGAACCTGGTGTCTCATTCCCCTCAGGGGAGAGTGGGGGACGGGGGGTGTACAGGAGGGGCGTGATTCGGCCCCATACAGGATTTCCTTAGTCCATACAGGCAGCTAGCTGCCTATTGTTAGGGACAGACCAGGGTTGCTGGAGTCCAAGAGATCTCCCCCCTGCCTAGAGGGACTGTCTGGAGCACTGTCCTCTCCAGTCCTACACGCCTGCCTTTCTGCTACTGTTCTACACTCCTAGTCAATTTGTGGCCATTTTGTTGTACCCAACAACACTCACTCACACACACACACACACACACACACACACACACACACACACACACACACCACTGACCAGACCACAGGCAAACACACTGCTGCATGCAGGACGCTTAGGCTTAAGTCCGGACAACTTCAGAACCTGATTTAGGCTAGCCTTTTTGCCCTAAGAGAGGGACACACAATGAATCACAGGCCATGCTGTGTGTGTGTGTGTAGTAAAGGCGAGAGGTTTAACCGGGTGACATTTACCTTTACCTGTGCGTGTGCCCAGCGCACCACTAGCTTCTTGGACAGGGCCAGCTTCCCATTCAGACAATGGATTGCCCTCTCAGCCTCCTGGAGACGGGGGAAAAAAGGGGTTTGATCCTCATAAAAATATAAACACATTTCACCATGAAAAACCAGGCCAGTATCATTACATTGTAGTCATTTAGCAGACACTTATCCAAGAGCTCTTACACAAATCAATATGTCATTATTCTCTATCATAAAGTGATAACAGAGACAGTAATGACTGATGGATCACCCAGTCCGTGGGGCTCTAGTGGTGTGTGTGTGTGTGTGTTTGCGTGCATGAGGCTAATAAATACACACTTCCTCTGAATAACACCCCAGGGACAGCCTCCCATCACACTCGAGACACTCACAGTGAATAAGAGATCTTTATCTTAGCTTTGGTGGAGCCCTGAAGAGCCCTATGAAGTTTGAAGCAATATCTTCACGGGGAGAGATGGGGAAACGGTTGGCTATACTGTATCTTTTGTCTATTCCGTGTATAGCTTTTGACTTGCCCCAACTTTTCACTTTTGTGAGTTAATATTTATACAAACGCACTTATCACTCCCAATAAGCTTGATAACGACTTAATTTAGGAAACATTCCCTTCACAACGAGTGTGAAATGTGGTTGTCTCGACTAGCGGTCTTCAGATGAATGCACTATTACGTCGCTCTGGATAAGAGCGTCTGCTAAATGACGCCAATGTAAATTCATATGGAGGTAGAGACTTATCTTTTCTTGGAATTGAAAGATGTGAAATGGCTGGTGTGGTGTCGTACCTCTTTGGTGTGGAAGTTAACGAAACAGTATCCTCTGGGCTGGCCCTCCAACGGTCCAGACTTGTGGAACAGAAAGTCAAACTGTTTCACCTTCCCAAACTTCTCCAGAAGCTTCACCAGGTGATACCTGCAGAGGAAACACACACACATTTATACTGAGACTCACTCTAGCGCTTTTCATCTGCTGTGACAAAGTAAAAATCAACTTCTATTTGTCGTTTATGCATTTGATTTGCTTGGATAAATCCGGTCCTGTATTACTTTGAAATAACATTTAGTGGTCATGCGTAATCTCCAAAGCACACTATGATTAATATAAAGGACTAAATTGAATTACTGTAGAAGAGGTTGAAATGAAATAAATGACTAAAAATGTCTCTTTCAATACAGGCAGGTCTTTCAACGCCAGACTTCCACCATCAACTAAGATGACTCATAACATCAATTAGCAGACATTCCTATGTCACCGACAGTCCAACCTATTCATAAAACATCATGACTATATTTGCCTTCCCTGTCACCTGCCCCTGATTAGAATGACCGGTCTCTTACACCTTTTGAGCCGCAGTAAATCCTTCATCCACACAATACAGAGGATACAGCGGCAGGACAATGAGAGAGAGAGAAAAAAAAAGAAAAAGAGGAAGCCTGCTTTCAAGAAAAACATTCCCTACTGTACAGTGCACGGCTGCGTGCGGCTAGCTGCCGTAACTGCCTCGGCCTGTTAGCCTACAATAGTCGTGGGAAATTGAACGCGTCCACCTTCCATTCAGAAGGTTATTAGCAGTGGGATTCATTGTCACTAACATCCAGGATCCATAAAAAAATAAATAATAATAATTGCTTGACCGTCTGACCCTTGAGGTGGTCTCGATGGTAGCCTCATTGCCCTGTTATCAAGTGCTAAACTATGAAGAGTCCCTTACAGCAGTACATACTGTACTGGCCCGGCCTTGTACCAATCAATAGATGAATTTGTCATGACCGTGGCCAACAGCTGTACCAGTGATTCAGAGGGAACTTGAGGTTATACCCCCTGACACAAGACTCAACATTTTGGGATAAGATTCAAGCCTACACTCATTCGACACACTGTGAAGTTCAAGTAGAAGGGATCTCGCACACGTCATCTACCGTACAACAGAGTGAGAAATTGGGACAACAGTAAAGGAGATATATTTAGTCCAAGCTGTAATGGGGGGGTGGGGGGGGGGGGCAGTCTGAACAAGAAGCAGAGAATGTCGACGGTCTGTATTGGTGGGCAGCCTAGCATGCAGTCTGTGCGTAGGAGAGTGCATTCTCTCTATTGTCCGAGCCAAATATCACTGTCCGTGCACGCCAAAAGCCTATGCTGCATGCTAAAACTTCAGGGCGTTATCAGAAGAACATCAACAGTGTAGACTGGGCATGAACAGATGAATAGAAAGGCTACCTAGTCATAGAGTCACAATATACAGTACCAGTCAAAAGGTAGGACACACCTACTCATTTAAGGGTTCTTCTTTTTTAATAGGGAAGACATCAAAACTATGAAATAACACATATGGAATCATGTAGTAACCCAAAAAAAAGTGTTGAATCAAAATATATTTGCGATTCTTCAAGGTAGCCACCCTTGGCCTTTATGACAGCTTTGCACCCTCTTGGCATTTTCTCAACCAGTTTCATGAGGTAGTCACCTGGAATGCATTTCAATTGAAAGGTGTGCCTTGTTCAAAGTTAATTTGAGGAATTTCTTTCCTTCTTAATGCACTTGAGCCAATCAGTTGTGTTGTGACAACGTAGGGGAGGTATACAGAAGATAGCACTATTTGGAAAAATACCAAGTCCATATTATGGCAAGAACAGCACAAATAAGTGAAGAGAAATGACAGTCCATCATTAAGACATGAAGGTCAGACAATGCGGAACATTTCAAGAACTTTGAAAGTTTCTCCAAGTGCAGTCGCAAAAACCATCAAGCGCTATGATGAAAGTGGCTCTCATGAGGACCACCATAGGAAAGGAAGACCCAGAGTTACCTCTGCTGCAGAGGATAAGTTCATTAGAGTTACCAGCCTCAGAAATTGCATCCCAAATAAATGCTTCACAGAGTTCAAGTAACAGACACATCTCAACATGAACTGTTCAGAGGAGAATTAGGCCTTCATGGTCGAATTGCTGCAAAGAAACCATTACTAAAGGACACCAATAAGAAGAAGAGACTTGCTTGGGCCAAGAAACATGAGCAATGGACATTAGATCGATGGAGATCTGTCCTTTCTTTTGATGAGTCCAACCGCTGCGTCTTCGTGAGATCCAAAGAAGGTGAACAGATGATCTCCGCATGCGTGGTTCCCACCGTGAAGCATAGAGGAGGAGGTGTGATGGTGTGGGGGTGCTTTGCTGGTGACAGTCTGATTTATTTAGAATTCAAAGCACACTTAACCAGCATGGCTACCACAGCGATACACCATCCCATCTGGTTTGCGCTCAGTGGGACTATCATTTGTTTTTCAACAGAACAATGACCAACACACATCCAGGCTGTAGAAGGGCTATTTGACCAAGAAGGAGTGTGATGGAGTGCTACATCAGATGACCTGGCCTCCACAGTCACCCGACCTCAACCCAATTGAGATAGTTTGGGATGAGTTGGATCGCAAAGTGAAGGAAAAGCAGCCAACAAGTGCCCAGCATGTGGGAACTCCTTCAAGACTGCTGGAAAAGCATTCCAGGTGAAGCCTGATTGAGAGAATGCCAAGCGTGTGCATAGCGGTCATCAGGGCAAAGGGTGGCTACTTTGAAGAATCTCAAATATATTTTGATTTGTTTAACACTTTTTTGGTTACTACATGATTCCATATGTGTTTTGATGTCTTCGCTATTATTCTACAATGTAGAAAATAGTAAAAAGTAAAGAAAAACCCTTGAATGAGTGGGTGTGTCCAAACTTTTGGCTATATTCATGATCTCTTATGGATTTATAAAACAGGTAGTGGTTGTGTCATAGTCATCACAGGTATGTTGAAAGCATGACATTCAGCTACATTGGCTGACGTTGAATTCCACATAATGCAATAGAGTCTCAGGTCAGGCAATAGCCTAGGTCTAACCGGTATTCATTGATCTCAAGCTTAGGTCAGATACAACACAAAATGTTTCCTATGGAAGTCTAATCAATAAGTTTAAAGACATATCTACATTATTTCACAATGTAAAATAATTACAATGTGAATGTCCTTTGATAGCCTATGTTACGTAAATGAATAAACAAAAACATGGGTGAGCCTTTATTTTTTTTCTTCCGGAGTGACTGCCTGGGAATTGTGTTGTGTACAAGTAGCCTAACAGAGATGCTTGTTGCTTTCATACATTTCTCCAGCAGTTATTTTTAAATCGTGGAAAGGTATGTAGCCTAGGAGCAGGATTTGGGGGAGTACTAGGGATCCCGGGTTACGTCCCAAATGGCACCCTATTCCCTATATAGTGCGCCACTTTTGACCAAAGCCCTATGGGGCCCGGTCAAAATTAGTGGACTACATTGGGTATAGGATCTTATTGTGGATACACCCATGGACTGGATGTATTAATGTCTTTCCTTGGCCTCCCAGGAGCTTTCTTCGACAAGCAGAATTTCTCACTTTCCCAGACTCCACCCTCTGCAGGCTGGAATGGAGCGTCTTCCTGCGACATGCTTCTGGTACAGATTGAGGAATTGATAGTGGGCTGATACACCGGGAAGGACCACAGGAGGGGACGGGACCACGATTTAACAGACCACAATGCACTTCTCCTGGGGGCTGTAAAACGTGCTGGCCGGCAGGAGGTTGAGGAGGGCAGCTAAGGGTTGGTGAGGGGAGGAGTGATCTCCTTGCTCGATGGGGTTCTTCTGTGAAAGCATGAACCCGAGCCAAGCTGGACATCTGTTAAATAACCATGCGGTGAAGCGGCCCAGCGCCTACAGTTCCTCCATCTATGCAAGCTGTGCAAGCAGTTGCTCCCGACGCCACTTGGGTACACTGCAGCATCCACAGAGAGGCTCTTTGCAACCACGTACCTATGTAAGAGTGGATTTTTTAGCCCTCACTAGCAAGAAACTAAATACAGGCACAGACTGTGTGTGGGAAATTATTTAAGACTGAGACTCTCTCCAATACAACCCAACATTGCAGAGTTATGTGCATCCTTTCAAGCACACCCTTCTCAATAACTTGTGGTGAGTTACTCACAATTTGATGAACAAATAAGGTTTTATATGTAAGATGGTTAAATAAAAAGCAAAATGATTGATTATTATTATTTGTGCCCTGATCCTACAAGAGCTCTTTGTCACTTCCCACGAGCCGGGTAGTGACAAAAACTCACACTCATTATGTTGAATAAATATGTTGTAATGTGTGTGTGTGGCAGGCTTACAATGATGGCAAAAAACAACATTTGAGAGTAAGCTGACCCTGGTGCTAGAGGGGGTACGCAGCTGGAGGTTGAATGTTCGAAGGGGTACGGGGGACTATAAAAAGTTTGGGAACCACTGAAACAGAAAATGTGTATGTTACAACGCCTTGCTCGTCTCAGCAAGGAGCAACAAAATGTCCTCGGTGTTGTTAAGTCCATGTTACTGTAGAGTCCGTTACAGCAGAAACGGACTCAACCGCACAAATGCCCAGCCAATTCCTTCTTCGGTCAGCTGTTTTGTCCACATTTGTTATTTTAACGGTTATCTTATTTTCATGACGGTCTTCATCCATAATTGTCAGTTACACAGTTATACGGTAATTGTGCCAACTCTAGCCATGTGTGTGGTGTGTGTGTGTGTGTGTGTGTGTGTGGGGGAGATGTGCCTGGGCAGGCGGGTCGAGCAGGTGGGTTGGGGTGTTGTCCCTCTCACCTGATGACTGTCTCCTTAGCTAAAGACACACTCCTGAAACACAGTCAGGCTGGTGTTTGTCTAACGACAGCCCGTGCCTGAGACTGGTGCACAACGTGTTACGCAAGATATCACATCTGCTGCTATAAGAGCTCAGCTGCCTCTTCAAAAACAAAATGCGCCAAAGTGTTGATTCTGCTCCCTGAGATATGGGGAAGGTAGCAAAAGCATTCCCAGATGAAATGCAGCCTATATCATTCAAATAATCATTCACAGAATCCAGACTGTGACCCCGGAATTATGCATTTTTCAACAAGCTAAACGCCGATGATCTCCCAACTTCAGTTCAGCTTTTCTACCACTCTTTTAGTTTCTCCAAGAGAAGGGGGAAAAAAAACAGGGAATTGAGCAATCGCTCAGCATTGTCCCGAGACTGGATTCTTCCAGAGATCTGGAGGGCTCGAGATCATGACTGATGATGGTGCTGAGGATCTGACATCATTAAGACCTGTGGATTAATTAGCATGGAAAATAACGAGAAAAGAAAGGATTCTTGGCTGAGAGAGACAGAGAGAAAACACAGAGAGAACGTTAGAGGGACGAGAGAAAGAGAGAGAGAAAGTAGCCTAGTAGCAGTTGTGGAAACCGTGTGGTCGTGTTAAAAGAGTGTACAACGTTTCCCGCCAGATTTCAGAGTGCAACTGTAGTGCCAGATGCCCTGGGGGAATCTTCCAGTTTGGACTTCTCCTTAGAGAAATGAGTGATCAATGGCTCCTGATGCTACAGCAAGCAGTGAGTCTAAGACTTTGTCCCAAATGGCCCACTAGTCCCTATATATTGCAATACTATTTTTTATTTTTTTTTACCATCTCCTCTTCAACACCACAATCAATCTCTCTGACAGAGACTACACATTAGCGGTAAAAAATAAGAAATTACAGCAGAGATTTGTACCTCACATCTCCATTACCCACTTATTTGATCTCCTGGCTCGCTGTAAAAAGAAAAAGAACAAAGTGCCTGTAGCTGAATACTGACCCTCACTCAGAAAACAAGAACAGACCTCTCTACAGTGCTACCTGCCTGCATGTCACTTTACAGAGAGGAGGGCCCTGAAGTAGGTCTTGCTACAACAAACACTTGGAGCATGTGAACTAATTCATCTTACCAATCACCAGCCTGTGGGCATATTTTGTTGTTTTCCTTATACCCTATGTAGTGCACTACTTTTGACCAGAGTCCTATGGGAATAGGGTGCCATTTGGGATGCACACCAGGTTATTTAAAGGAAAACAGAGGGTAGAGGGGAAGGAAATGCCTGTCTAGACACCAGCCCCAGCAAGCTGTACATTTTCCAGGGGCCCACCAGCCAATCCCAACCTGTGCTGCCCTCCACCCACTCCTTCTTCTGAAGCAAAAAGAGCAGCCAGCAAGCTACAGGTTGACAGAGTAAACACGCCAGGTGAGTGAGAAATGATGGCAGCCCTTCAGCAGAACAGGTCGCCATGCCCGAGTGCCTCTCTTTCACACGCCCAACGTTGTCTGCTCATTCTCCAGCCCTCACAGACACACGGCTAATCAATCATACAGGCCAGTCACGGCGGTTGCTCCGCTGGGCTGCTGCTGCATTGCCTCCCTGGCAGGGAGGAGCGAGCGCCCCACCTCCCAGTCAGGGGCGGAGAGAGTAAAAGTTGCCCTTAACAACTAGCCTCGTACAACCAGCCTGATCTCGCAAGCTCACATAAATGATTCGTATCTGTGTAGCAAGCTGGTGAGATTAGGCTGGTTGTACGAGGCTACCGTACCACTGGTTCAGGGTTAAATACATGTTTAATCTGCCTGATGGTTAAGGCAAGGATTTTAGAGTAGGGTGATCTGATCCTAGAGCTGTGGTTAGGGACAAATTCTACCTCGAGGTTCGGGCCAAGAGGATTCACTCACTCTGTGATTTTAGGATCGATGTTCCCGATCCACAGGCGATGGCCTTCGTGTGACGAGCTTTCTGAAATGATAGAGGCATTCTCCACGGTCTCCACTGCCAGCTGTGCTGTCGTGGGTTTCTTGCTTTCTGAAATGATAGTGACATCATCGTCTGCCGTCTCCACTGCAGAAGGTGTAGGTTTCTTGCTTTCAGAAATGATAGTGACATCATCGTCTGCCGTCTCCACTGCAGAAGGTGTAGGTTTCTTGCTTTCTGAAGTGATAGTGACATCATCGTCTGCCGTCACCACTGCAGAAGGTGTAGTTTTCTTGCTTTCTGAAACTACGGTGACATCCTGGTCCTCCACGGCTGATGGTGTGGGTTCCTTCCCTTCTGAAATGGTAGAAGAAGGACGCTCCACTGTCTCTACTGCAGACCGAATAGGTTTCTCGCGTTCTGTAACAATGGGGGAATTCTCCGCCGTCTCCACTGCCGACTCCATGGGTCTCCTGAGAGGGAAAGAGAGAGATAGGCTTTGGGAGTGTGCCCTTCGGCAAAATAATGTGGCCCACAACTTGATTAAATACTGATAAACCCCTATGAAAATGAAAACATCAAGTAGCCTAGCTAGCTAATCACAGGTTCTATTTTTTTGTGATAATACGTTTCACTGCGTTCACTGTTCAGACAGAAATATTAACTAGCCATCAGACTGTTAAATAGTCACCACTAGCCAGCCTCAGCCCAGTACACTGGTCACTTTAATAATGTTTACATACTGTTTTACCTACTTCATGTGTATATACTGAATGCTAGTAACAGCTCATGTTATATAACTGCTGTTGTACACCTTTTCAATTAATTTACGTTACTGTCCATAATGTCTATACACACCATGATATGCATCTATATTTATATCACAAACTATGACATGCATTGCTCGTTCTAATATTTCTGAACTTCTTCCTTTGGGGGATTTGCGTGTATTGTATTGTAGGTATTACTGCACTGTTGGAGCTGGGAACATAAGTATTTCGCTACACCCGCGACAACATCTGCAAAATATGTGTACGCGCAACAACATCTGCAAAATATGTGTACGCGATACAATACAATTTGATTTGGTTTAGCTAGCTAGTTTACGTTAACAGCAATCCAGTTAACTATCATTGGCAATGGATCTAGTTAGATGACTAAAGATAAACCATGATGAAATACATATACATATATATATATATATCAATTGTTTGTTTTGTGTTTCTGTTCACTTTGCAACATGGATTTGTCAATGCCAAGAGCCCTCGACACGGAGGGGTGTCAAGCTTTGCTAACGAAGTAAGCTAGTTATTATGCTAGAATTAAGTGTATGTATCAAACGTTTAATTTACCTTGTTCGGTAGAAACGTTGTCTGACGGTGAACGGCTCAACGTTTAGAGATTACTATATCAACAAAACGTCAATTGAATTCTATAATTTAGATAAAATACCTTAGTACACAAAGCTCCGGTGAGCTAGCTGCTAGCCGCAAGATAGCAAAAACAAAGGCGCTTGTGAATGACGTCTTACACAATCTCGCCCAAAAGGAGCACACACATTGATGACACCCAAAACATATCATTTGAATGAATATGAGTAATAACGCAAGCGTCGGCTCCAGCTATTGCTGCTTTCAAGACAACTGAGTATTCGTGAAAGGAATGAGGTCAAATCATGACGTCAGTGATATTTTAGTCGGAACTAAAAAACTCTGAAATGTCCGACTTGCTAACTGGTTGTAGTTATACACGTGCCGCGTTCAACAAACCAACAAGTCGGTTATTTCCGAGTTTCCTATGTCCGACTAGCATCGGATGGCCGTTCAAAACGATTTTCCCTAGCTGGAGTTTTTTTTTTCACGAGGTCCAAGCTGTCACCCACTAAAGTCGGAAGTCAGGGAATTCTGAGTTCCCAGTTATTTTGAACGCGGCATTTTTTCCAACGCTCTTCACAGCCTTGCGCAAAAAAAACACATTTTACAAGATATAGCTAAGTAGTAACATTAAAATGCAACTAAGTAGTGCATGCATACAGTAGTTACAGTGTAAAGATCAAATCCCAAATATACTCTTGTATCGATCCAATATGTCTTTAAGCTTACTCGAATGCATGTCCAACGACCTTCATTCCATATATGACAGATACATTCCACAAACGTTTTAACGTTAGCTAGTAGTAGCCATCATGCTAAGCTAGTTAGCTTTCGTGTCAGCGTGTCACATGCATGATTGATATTGATATGATCGATATGCAGTCAACTATCTAATACCCCTGGGCTTATAAAGGCTGGTAAAATGCTACAGTTAAATCTTTAGTCCTTGCTACATAATCTTTTGGACTAATACATTAATGATATACTGTAACATACCCATTGATTCTTGAAGAATACCATTTATAAATGACTCATGACCTTAGTTCAACTGTCATAACCCATCAGAACCCAAAATATAGGCCTAAGTTTTACTCCAATGTTTGTTAACAAGGTAAACAAGCACTATAGCCTCTGAAGATGCTTAAAACTATATATTTAATATCATGGGTGATCAGTCCTTGCATCCATAGCTCTGTCAATGAATTTAGCTTTTTAGTGAAACATGGTCGGAGGATACGCTTTGTAATTGTTTCAATTAAGAATTGTAGCTTTTTAACAACATAGGCCAGCAATATTCAGTGATGTCGTACAATGTGGGCATGCCAGCTGAACTCTTGCAGTTTATGAAGAAATATCAAAGAGATACAGTATCCCACTGAACACCTGTGCTACAGTTTTTCTGCTTCACTTCACGTGTAAAGACAGCCATCATCCCTCCTCTATCGCTTCCAGTGGACTCAGACACACTACCAATTGTTAAATATACCCTAGAGGTAACACAAAAGAGTCATGCTTTTCATCTTCCTATAGTCTTACCACCAGGCACCAGTCGTGTCTTTCAGTGAGCCTGCCTGCTGCTGGCTTTACAAGGGAGTGATAAAATCAACCTGGGTTTATTTAGAGAATAAAGCACTTGTATGGTCTCTGCCTTCTGTCCCAGATATTATTGATACAGTAAAGCGCTGCTGACTGTAACAACACAGAGGTTGTAGGGGAGACTGTGGGCTGTTCTGGTTTTTTTGTTAGTTCTTTTCACCTTTATTTAACTAGGCAAGTCAGTTAAGAACAAATACGTATTTACAATGACTGCCTACCCCGGCCAATCCCGGATGATGCTGGGCCAATTGTGCACAGCCCTATGGGACTTCCAATCACGGCCGGTTGTAATACAGCCTAGATTCTTACCAAGGCGTCTGTAGTGATACCTCTAGCACGGAGATGCAGTGCCTTAGACTGCTGCGCCACTCGGGAGTCCTAACATACAGCAGCAACATACAGGCTGTAGATAGACATAAGTATCACCCTGCCTGCCAAGATCACCCCTGCCTTCTTGTGATGTACACTCAGTGGCCAGTCTATTAGGCACACCCATCTAGTACTGGGTCAGGCCCCCTGTAGCCATGAAGGGATGCACCTGGTCAGCAACAATGTTCTGATATGCTGTGGCATTCAAACGTTGATCAATTCTATAAAGGGACCTATCGTGTGCCAGGAAAACATTCTCCACACCATTACACCACAGCCACCAGCCTGTACCGTTAACACCGGGCAGGATGGGGCCATGGACTCATGCTGCTTATGCCAAATCCTGACTCTGCCATCAGCATGACGCAACAGGAACCAGGATTTGTCAGACCAGGCAATGTTTTTCCACTCCTCAAATGTTCAGTGTTGGTAATCGCGTGCCCCCTGGAGCCACTTCTTCTTGTTTTTAGCTGATCGGAGTTGAACCCGGTGTGGTCATCTGCTGCAAAAGCCCATCTATGACAAGGACCGACGAGTTGTGCGTTCCGAGATGCCGTTCTGCACGCTCCTGTTGTACTGTGCCGTTATTTGCCTCTTTGTGGCCCACCTGTTAGCTTGCACAATTCTTGCCATTCTTCTTCGACCTCGCTCATCAGCTAGCTGTTTTTGCCCACAGGACTGCCGCTGACTGGGTGTTTTTTGTTTGTCGCACCATTCTCGGTAAAACACGTGTGCGTAAAAAGCCAAGGTGTCCAACCATTTCTGAGATACTGGAACCGGCTCGCCTGGCACCAACGATCATACCATGCTCAAAGCCGCTTAGGTCACTGGTTTTGCCCATTCTAACGTTCAATTGAACAGCAATTGAATGCCTTGATGCCTGTCTGCCTGCTTTATATAGCAAGACACGAGCGAACCATTTTCGTGTACTAATAAACTGTCCACTGAGTGTATATCAGTATCCCATCTCTCTATACACACAAAGCAAGGTGGTATTATGACTAGGAGCCAAGCCTGAAGCTTCACACTTAGATGTAGGTTGCATCCCAAAATGGCATTTTATTCCCCATATAGTGTACTACCTTTGACCAGGGCTGAGCTTTGGTCAAAAGTAGTGCACTTTGTGGGGAATAGGGTGCCATTTAATTGGCACACAACATACTGTTGAGGCGATTTACGAGGATGACGTAGACATTGTCTATCCGCCTGGTGTGATAGTATATCGTGGTGCCCCATTTCTCTTGATGGTGTGTAAAGGTGTGTGAATTCATCACACACAATAGAGGATATCATCCAGGGTATGATACATGGCTGGTTGTTCACCGGTTGATGGTTGTTAGTTGTCAAAGATGATCTTATTTGAAACTGTATTGCTCCATTATCTTTTCTACATACTTTACATCTGGGTTTAGTCATTTAAGTTTACACTGCAAACTTTTATCACCCACATTTAAAAATAAAAATAAATTGTATATATAATTTTTGCAGTGGCGTACATGATTTAGCAGCAGTGGTGTGCTGAACACTTGAGGCAGCAACATACAGTATGTAGGTAGACATAAGTATCGCCCCCTGCTGGCTATTATTACAGCTTGCCATCCATGGCACTGTAATATCACTACACTAATATGAAAGGAAAATTAGATACATAGATAGATGTTGGTATTTTATTTCAGTACTTTAGTATTTGTTATTTTGCGTGACTATGCTTGTGTGTTATCATAAGATCAGACTGTAATAATATCTGCATAAGTCTCAAGGAATGTTTTTGTTACGCTTCTCTGTATCTCTGTCATTTGTGTGTCTGTGTGTGACAGCGATGGCATTGAGTCAGCTGGGCCTACTGTGGCTGGCTTTGTGCCGATGCCTGGTCCCTTTGTTGAGGTCTTCCTGTCAGCTGGCGGTCAGCTCCAGAGTCCCATTGCTGTTCCCAAATACATGTCATCGAGACAATCGTCCCCACTGCCGCCACCTGCGTTCTCCTGTATGCCACCAAGATGAGTAAAGGTGAGCGGAGAGCCGATTGCTTCTCAACTGCTTTGTACCTATTTGATTTGGTCTAGTGTTGCCCTCAAAAAACCCTCAAAGGCTCAGGAAATATAGGGGTAGGAATCAAGACTCCATCCATCCGTCTCTATTCTGCTTGTGTACTGAAGTGGTGGTCGGAACGTTCAAGAGCTTTTTTTTTGTCTTTTTGAGAAGGTTGAAGAAAACCCCACTTCACTGTGTTTTCTCATTTTGGTTTTATTTGTAATAACTCTGATTGACTAGACTACCAGCATGCAGGTCTCCTTCCTCTCCTCCATCCTCCTTATGTTCTTCCCCCTTTGAAGTCTCTCTTGTAGTGAAGGCCGCCGCTTTTATTTTTTCCCTCAGCGAAGGCAGCGAAGGGCCAGGCGGCCAAAGTGAACATTAACTCCTCGCTGGCGGAGGATATCATCATTCTGGAGGAAGTGAGTGAGGAGATGGCCGCCGTCCTCACCGTCCTGAAAGAGGACTTCAGCCGCAACCTGAGCATCAACACCTCTACAGGTACATAGGGGCCATAGACTAAGGTAGGGGCTCTCACTCTCGGTCACTCCCTGATTCAATGGAAAGGAGTAGCTGTTGAGTAGCTGGCCACTGCACTCAGTTCTGGGTGCTGAGATTACAGAGAGGATACTTTTCAGTTCTATTTCATTGTATGTGGATATCAGCCACCGATTGTTCAAAAAGGGATGCAGAGCCCCGCAGGCCTGAAGTTTGAGCTGTGTCCATCTTTGTAAGCATAACAAGTCCCCTGTTGGTTCTCATTTAATTATTGGTCAAAATATGAGGAAAAGTGCATCTCCATGTGTTTACTTTCTCCCTGAGGGGTGAGAGTGAACCCTGCCCTTTACCTTGACCCCTGTTGACCTTGACATCCAGGTCACAGCCTTTCCCCTCCCCTGTCCCCCCTCTCCCCTTGGGGCAGTTCAACCCTGAGAGGGCTAAAGGGGAGGGCCTGAAGGGGAGGAAGCTCATCCCCACCCCCCTCATCCCTCCCTATCTTCCTTACCTTCTCCCTCCATTCCCCCTCCTTACCCTCTCCCCTTCCTCTCACCTCTCCCTCTGCCACCCTGTGCCCATCTGTCCAGATGCACAGTAATCCATGGAAGCTGCAGGATTTAGAGCTGACAGGGAATCTTGACTGGAGATATGCTGGAATGGGGGAATCATGAGATCATTTTGTTCATGTGTATGCTTGATAATAGCCTCATCTGGGTCTCGTTATGTGTTGTGTTTGTTGTAAAGGGGAGAGGAAAGTCACCTTGGCTGAAGGAAGGCCTGTTGTAGAGGGCGGATTAATGTGGTGAACCGTCGTCTGGGTAGGACTGAATCGGTCATGGAATTAAAAATGACCATAATTGACTAGCCAAATGACCGGTCTCCGTAATAACCGTTAGAATAATATAAACATACAGTACCAGTCAAAAGTTTGGACATATATATTTCAGTTCAGTTTTTTTTGGTTAGTGAAATTAGCAAACATTTCTAAAAAACAGTTTTTGCTTTGTCATTATGGGGTATTGTGTGTAGATTGATGAGGGGGAAAAAAATGCAATCAATTTTAGAATATGGCTGTAACGTAACACAATGTGGAAGAGATGAAGGGGTCTGAATACTTTCACAATGCACTGTATATATGCAGTACCAGTCAAAAATTCCAGTCTTTTTCTTTATTTGTACTATTTTCTACATTGTATAATAGTAAAGACATCAAAACTATGAAATAACACATATGGAATCATGTAGTAACCAAAAGAGTGTTAAACAAATCAAAAATATATTTTAAAATTCTTCAACGTTGCCACCCTTTGCCTTGATTACAGCTCTGCACACTCTTGGCATTCTCTCAACCACCTTCATGAGGTCGTTTAAAAAAAAAAACTTTATTTAACTAGGCAAGTCAGTCATTGACGGCCTACCGGGGAAAAGTGGGTTAACTGCTTTGTTCAGGGGAAGTACGACAGATTTTTACCTTGTCAGCTCAGGGATTCGATCCAGCAATCTTTCAGTTACTGGCCCACCTCTCTAACCACTAGGCTACCTGCTGCCCCGGCAGTTTCAGTTACCTGACTGCATGTTCTGCCATAGAAATATAATGAATACAATAGGCATCCCCATTCAAGTCAATGATGGCATAATGGTTGGACTGGCGGCCATTACGAGTGTACCCATAGTCCCAGTTCGGTATGAAAGAGAACGCTGCGGTCCCGCCCACCTGTGGGGAAAACAACCCATGGTTACCTTGGGTACCTGGTTGGCTCACAGCGAAAACTTGATCATTTTCAGACACAATTTTCTTGTTGTCTGCTTGTTTTAGTCAACTTCAAAACTACGCTCCAGAAAAGTACACGTGTAAAGATGAATTTTCTACTTTTCTTTTTGTTTGTCCAGGCGAAACAGTGTGTGAATAGTTGGTAGCTCACTTCTAAATTCTCAAACTACCGTAAACTTAAATGAATGGCAGTCTCAAATAAGCCGCCTGTCTCTTTTAATAGCCAGGCATCGGCACACATTGCCAGATCTAAATTCATTGTTTTACAAGTGAACTTCATCGAGTACCATCGAGCTTGTGCAAGAAATGATGGATTTGTATTGTAATGTTTATACTGGTCACAATAAACAGTCTGGTAGTCTTTACAACATTGTATTGAGCAAAAGCTGTGCGCATTAAGGTAAATAGACGCCTGGCTCAAATAGAAGCCTGTCTCTAAAAAACAACGGTTGTGTTCCGCGATTGAAGCAAAATAAGCGCCCGGGGCAATTCATTTGAGTTTTACGGTAAATGCATAGCTACTGTAATTCCAACCCCCAAAAACGTCTTAGCTTTGTTTTACGCTAGCTAACAGCTACATGTTTGTTTTTGACTTAAATTGTAATTCTATTTTGGAGGCTCCACGTGGTGTCATGTCAAATATGAATGTTATTTCCAACAACCAATGAGCAAATCCGCCGTAAATCCAGCTGCATATTGAACGTTGAGATTTCTGAAAGGTCAGTCTCTTTGACAACGACAAGGAGCGGAATGTTAGCTAAAGAGACTGGTACTCAGACTAGTTCCATTCTATTCATCGTTTGATTTAACACTTTGATTATTTCAGCAAGGGGCAACAAAGTTTCATCACATTGTTAATAGTCCCTGTTATTGCAGCAACGGACTCAACCTCACAAATGCCCGAAAGTCCCGTCTTCAGTCAGCTGTTAGTTCTCAAAAAATACAACCGCACACACACACACACACACACACACACACACACACACACACACACACACGGGAGGTATTATAGCCTGCCACTCTGTCAGTTCCTCTGCTAGAAGAAGACTAACCTCTCTTTTCCATGGGAACGCTGGGCTACCGTCAGGTTATCCAGTCCTCGCTGGACAGCTCTGTGTATACTGGCTCAGATTAATACACTGTGAAAGGAAAGCCATTTATATAACAGATCGGGACCCCAGTCACCCAGAAATGGGTTTGCATAGGCTTCCATAGTTCAAAACGATTAGTTAATGTCATGTCATCCTCATGTTCCCAAGACGCCCTCCAGTCTAGGGCACCCACCCGCTAAACATCCCCAGTATAAAGTCACACAAGAACCAACTCAAAGTCTGCTTTCTGATAGGACTTTATCATGAGGAAGCCAGGGTCGTGTTCAGTACTAGGGAGAAAATGTTTTGAAACAGGGGGTTAGCTACTACCTGAATGTTTTCCTATGATAATACATGTTTGTATTCTGTTGCAAAATGTTTTTCTACGGTGTGCCCTACTGAACACGACCCAGTATTTATGCTGCAGTAGTTTATGTGTCGGGGGGCTAGGGTCAGTTTGTTATATCTGGAGTACTTCTCCTGTCTTATCCGGTGTCCTGTGTGAATTTAAGCAAGGTTTTGGCCTTTCTAGGGAGTTTTTTCTAGCCACCGTGCTTCTACACCTTCATTGCTTGCTGTTTGGGGTTTTAGGCTGGGTTTCTGTACAGCACTTTGAGATATCAGCTGATGTACGAAGGGCTATATAAATAAATTTGATTTGATATGTACGTTTAGTTTTTTGAGAAGCCTATATTGTTGACTACTTGTCTACCTTTCGCCATTGTGGGTCAGCTGCCTGTGCCCTGACCAGGAAGAGCCCATTTGGCTAATGGCTTCCCGGTCGATCCACATCCCTCCTCATGCCGTTTAGGAAATTCCTGTGTGCCCTCTGGAAGTGTAAGCAGATGTGCAGAGCAGGCAGCCAGGCACACGTCCATAGAGGCCCAGGTAGTCTCTCTCGTCCACCTGCCGGCTCTAGCAATTAGCCTGGGGAAGAGGCAAGGGCCCAGGTAGCACAGGCTGGCTCTTAGTTAGGCTGATACGGAGTATAAAATCAAGTTTATTTAAAGTACTGTATATTATCACACATTCCTATTACTTTCAGGTAATACGTACAGGCACTGAGTACTTGCCTTGGGTTGAAGTAAGGGCCCAGAGTCACAGACATGGCTTACAGGAAGTCTTTCCTACCAGACAACACCTCAGACCAGACTAGCTCTGTCGTGGCATGCACTCACTGTTCCCCTCTCCTTGCCCCAACCCGGGCTCGAACCAGGGACCCTCTGAACATGTCAATAACTGCCTCCCACGAAGCATTGTTACCTATCGTGCCACAAAAGCCACGGCTCTTGTGGAGCAAAGGAAACAACTACTTAAAGGTCTCAGTGTGAGTGACATAACGATTGAAGTGTAACGAGCGCGCACCTCTAACTAGCTAGCGATTTCACACCGGTTGCACTCAGTTACAGTTAAGGTTTGGTCGTTGGTGTTGAATGCGTCCAAATCTGTTAAGGACCTGTCTTTGCACCCGGAAATTAGAATGAAGCAAGCAATAGCTTGTATAAACATACTGTTACTTTCTAAAGCACAAGTATAGGTACCCAGAATGGCGGTAGTCCCTCTCCTACACAAAACAAGTGGTAGAATAATCTTGAACCCACCCACCATTGAGTTGGTGATGTAAGGCAGAGGACAGAGGGGGAGGAAACAGCGACGTCTGAGGTAAACCAGACGAGGAAAGTTGACTCATGTCGGAGAGTAGCTCTGGTTCTGCAGTCTGCAGTGTTAGGGGGTGAGAGAGAGAGGAGATGATGGTTAGGGGAGGGGGAAACCTTCTCAGAAACCTCCTTATGGGGGGGGTGTCTCAGAAACCTCCTGCACCCCATCAAAACCAAACCAAATCAAAGTTTATTGGTCACATCACCAGATTTGCAGATGATATCGCAGGTGCAGCAAAATGCTTGAGTTTCAAGCTCCAACAGTGCCTAGCAGTCCAACAGTGCCTAGCAGTCCAACAGTGCCTAGCAGTCCAAACAATGCCTAGCAGTCCAAACAATGCCTAGCAGTCCAAACAATGCCTAGCAGTCCAAACAATGCCTAGCAGTCCAAACAATGCCTAGCAGTAAAAAAACATATCCTGAAAATATCAGAACAAGCAATGTCAGAGACGGAATATAAATATATATACAGTTGAAGTCGGACAGTTTACATACACCTTAGCCAAATACATTTAAACTCAGTTTTAATAGAGAGAATTATTTAAGCTTTTATTTCTTTCATCACATTCCAAGTGGGTCAGAAGTTCTTATACACTCAATTAGTATTTGGTAGCATTTCCTTTAAATTGTTAAACTTGTGTCAAACATTTCAGGTAGCCTTCCACAAACTTCCCATAATAAGTTGGGTGAATTTTGGCCCATTCCTCCTGACAGAGCTGCTGTAACTGAGTCAGGTTCGTAGGCCTCCTTGCTCGCACACGCTTTTTCAGTTCTGCCCACAAATCTTTGATAGGATTGAGGTCAGGGCTTTGTGATGGCCACTCCAACACCTTGACTTTGTTGCCCTTAAGCCATTTTGCCACAACTTTGGAAGTATACTTGGGGTCATTGTCCATTGTCTGATGTCTTGAGATGTTGTTTCAATGTATCCACATAATTGTTCTTCCTCATGCCATTTTGTGAAGTGCACCAGTCCTTTCAGGTTATGTCGATATGGGACTCATTTTACTGTGGATATACATACTTTTCTTCCTGTTTCCTCCAGCACCTTCACAATGTCCTTTGCTGTTGTTCTGGGTTTGATTTGCGCTTTTCGCACCAAAGTACGTTCATCTCTAGGAGCCCTAATGCGTCTCCATCCTGAGGGGTATGACGGCTGCATGGTCCCATGGTGTTTATACTTGCGTACTTTTGTTTGTACAGATGAACGTGGTACCTTCAGGCATTTGGAAATTGTTCCCAGGGATGAACCAGACTTGTGGAAGTGTACCATTTGTTTTTTGAGGTCTTGGCTGATTTCTTTTGATTTTCCCATGATGTCAAGCAAAGAGGCACTGAGTTGGAAGGTAGGCCTTGAAATACAGCCACAGGTACACCTCCAATTGACTCAAATTATGTCAATTAGCCTATCAGAAGCTTTTAAAGACATGACATGACATTTTCTGTAATTTCCCAAACTGTTTAAAGACACAGTCAACTTAGTGTATGTGAACTTCTGACACACTGGAATTGTGATACAGTGAATTATAAGTGAAATAATCTGTCTGTAAACAATTGTTGGAAAAATTACTTTTGTCATGCACAAAGTAGATGTCCTAACCGAATTGCCAAAACTATAGTTTGTTAACAACAAATTTGTGGAGTGGTTGAAAAACAAGTTTTAATGACTCCAACCTAAGTGTATGTAAACTTCCGACTTCAACTGTACGTATAATGTATATAAATATTTTTTATTTATTTATTTCACCTTTATTTAACCAGGTAGGCAAGTTGAGAACAAGTTCTCATTTACAATTGCGATCTGGCCAAAGATAAAGCAAAGCAGTTCGACAGATACAACGACACAGAGTTACACATGGAGTAAAACAAACATACAGTCAATAATACAGTATAAACAAGTCTATATACGATGTGAGCAAATGAGGTGAGAAGGGAGGTAAAGGCAAAAAAAGGCCATGGTGGCAAAGTAAATACAATATAGCAAGTAAAACAATGGAATGGTAGATTTGCAATGGAAGAATGTGCAAAGTAGAAATAAAAATAATGGGGTGCAAAGGAGCAAAATAAATAAATAAATTAAATAGAGTAGGGAAAGAGGTAGTTGTTTGGACTAAATTATAGGTGGGCTATGTACAGGTGCAGTAATCTGTGAGCTGCTCTGACAGTTGGTGCTTAAAGCTAGTGAGGGAGAAAAGTGTTTCCAGTTCCAGAGATTTTTGTAGTTCGTTCCAGTCATTGGCAGCAGAGAACTGGAAGGAGAGGCGGCCAAAGAAATAATTGGTTTTGGGGGTGACTAGAGAGATATACCTGCTGGAGCGTGTGATACAGGTGGGAGATGCTATGGTGACCAGCGAGCTGAGATAAGGGGGACTTTACCTAGCAGGGTCTTGTAGATGACATGGAGCCAGTGGGTTTGGCGACCCCCATAGAGACTGCCAGAGGTCCGGACAGCAGACCCTCCGATTTGACACACTGAACTCTATCAGAGAAGTAGTTGGTGAACCAGGCGAGGCAATCATTTGAGAAACCAAGGCTGTCGAGTCTGCCGATGAGGATGTGGTGATTGACAGAGTCGAAAGCCTTGGCCAGATCAATGAATACGGCTGCACAGTAATGTTTCTTATCGATGGCGGTTAAGATATCGTTTAGGACCTTGAGCGTGGCTGAGGTGCACCCATGACCAGCTCTGAAACCAGATTGCATAGCAGAGAAGGTATGGTGAGATTCGAAATGGTCGGTAATCTGTTTGTTGACTTGGCTTTCGAAGACCTTAGAAAGGCATGGTAGGATAGATATAGGTCTGTAGCAGTTTGGGTCAAGAGTGTCCCCCCCTTTGAAGAGGGGGATGACCGCAGCTGCTTTCCAATCTTTGGGAATCTCAGACGACACGAGAGGTTGAACAGGCTAGTATTAGGGGTGGGAACAATTTCGGCAAATAATTTTAGAAAGAAAGGGTCCAGATTGTCTAGCCCGGCTGATTTGTAGGGGTCCAGATTTTGCAGCTCTTTCAGAACATCAGCTGAACGGATTTGGGAGAAGGAGAAATGGGGAAGGCTTGGGCGAGTTGCTGTTGGGGGTGCATTGCTGTTGACCGGGGTAGGAGTAGCCAGGTGGAAAGCATGGCCAGCCGTAGAAAAATGCTTATTGAAATTCTCAATTATGGTGGATTTATCAGT
The DNA here is from genome assembly GCF_013265735.2 of Oncorhynchus mykiss. Taxonomy (NCBI): domain Eukaryota; kingdom Metazoa; phylum Chordata; class Actinopteri; order Salmoniformes; family Salmonidae; genus Oncorhynchus; species Oncorhynchus mykiss. The sequence goes on along the minus strand of NC_048569.1, from coordinate 44,985,133 downwards.
GGTGACAGTGTTTCCTATCTCCAGTGCAGTGTGCAGCTGGGAGGAGGTGTTCTTATTCTCCATGGACTTTACAGTGTCCCAGAACTTTTTTGAGTTTGTGTTGCAGGAAGCAAATTTCTGCTTGAAAAAGCTAGCCTTGGCTTTTCTAACTGCCTGTGTATAATGGTTTCTAGCTTCCCTGAACAGCTGCATATCACGGGGGCTGTTCGATGCTAGTGCAGAACGCCATAGGATGTTTTTGTGTTGGTTAAGGGCAGTCAGGTCTGGGGAGAACCAAGGGCTATATCTGTTCCTGGTTCTAAATTTCTTGAATGGGGCATGTTTATTTAAGATGGTTAGGAAGGCATTTAAAAAAAATATCCAGGCATCCTCTACTGACGGGATGAGATCAATATCCTTCCAGGATACCCCGGCCAGGTCGATTAGAAAGGCCTGCTCGCTGAAGTGTTTCAGGGAGCGTTTTACAGTGATGAGTGTAGGTCGTTTGACCGCTGACCCATTACGGATGCAGGCAATGAGGCAGTGATCGCTGAGATCTTGGTTGAAGACAGCAGAGGTGTATTTAGAGGGCAAATTGGTTAGGATGATATCTATGAGGGTGCCCGTGTTTAAGGCTTTGGGGAGGTACCTGGTAGGTTCATTGATAATTTGTGTGAGATTGAGGGCATCAAGTTTAGATTGTAGGATGGCTGGGGTGTTGAGCATGTTCCAGTTTAGGTCACCTAGCAGCACGAGCTCTGAAGATAGATGGTGGGCAATCAGTTCACATATGGTGTCCAGAGCACAGCTGGGGGCAGAGGGTGGTCTATAGCAGGCGGCAACGGTGAGAGACTTGTTTTTAGAGAGGTGGATTTTTAAAAGTAGAAGTTCAAATTGTTTGGGTACAGACCTGGATAGTAAGACAGAACTCTGCAGGCTATCTTTGCAGTAGATTGCAACACCGTCCCCTTTGGCAGTTCTATCTTGTCTGAAAATGTTGTAGTTTGGAATTAAAATGTCAGAATTTTTGGTGGTCTTCCTAAGCCAGGATTCAGACACAGCTAGAACATCCGGGTTGGCAGAGTGTGCTAAAGCAGTAAATAGAACAAACTTAGGGAGGAGGCTTCTAATGTTAACATGCAAGAAACCAAGGCTATTACGGTTACAGAAGTCGTCAAAAGCGAGCGCCTGGGGAATAGGAGTGGAGCTAGGCACTGCAGGGCCTGGATTCACCTCTACATCGCCAGAGGAACATAGGAGGAGTAGAATAAGGGTGTGGCTAAAAGCAATAAGAATTGGTCGTCTAGAACGTCTGGAACAGAGAGTAAAAGGAGGTTTCTGGGGGCGATAAAATAGCATCAAGGTATAATGTACAGACAAAGGTATGGTAGGATGTGAATACAATGGAGGTAAACCTAGGTATTGAGTGATGAAGAGAGAGGTATTGTCTCTAGAAACATCATTGAAACCAGGAGATGTCATTGCATGTGTGGGTGGTGGAACTAATAGGTTGGATAAGGTATAGTGAGCAGGACTAGAGGCTCTACAGTGAAATAAGCCAATAAACACTAACCAGAACAGCAATAGACAAGGCATATTGACATTAAGGAGAGGCATGCTTAGTCGAGTGATCAAAAGGGTCCGGTGAGTGGAGAGGTTGGTTGGGGGTCACGGCGATTTAGACAGCTAGCCAGGCCATCGGTAGCAAGCTAGCATAGGATGGAGGTCTGTTATTAGCCACCTCTTGCGTTCCATCAGTAGATTAGTGGGGTTCCGTGTGGTAGAGGGGATTAATCCAAATCACACAACAACAACAAAAATAAAAACAATAGATATAGTTATAGAGGCCCAAGAAGAAAACATAATAATAATAAAAAATAAATAAATAAATTGTCCGATTGTCTATTCAGATAGCAGCCGATAAGACAGCTAACGGTTAGCAGGCCGCAGATGGGCGTTCAGGTGACGTCGCGACGGAGGAGCCAGCCGCATAACTCCTTCGGGTAAATAACATCGGCAGTCCAGTTGTGAAGGTCCGGTGGGGCTCCGCGTAGGCAGTAAAACGGGTCCGGATAGGTGACTGCAGCCCGGGAGTGATTGATGGAACTCAGGAGTATATTGACGGAGCTGGCTAGCTCCGGAATAATTGATGTTTGCTCCGGAATCGACGAAAGCCGATAGTCACACGGATAGCAGCTAGTTAGCTGTGAGATCCAGGTATGAATGTCCAGAGTTAGCGGTTGAAATCCAGGGACATGGAGAGAAAAATTGGTCCGGTATGTTCCGTTCCGAGCCGCGCTGCGCCGTACAAAACTGGCGATAGATTTTCGAGCTAAAGGATAGCTGATGACCACAAACTTCTGATTAGCTTCTGGATTAGCTTCTGGGCTAGCTTCTGGCTAGCTGCTGGCTAGCTTCTTGGAGTTTCTGGATAGCTTCTTGGAGGATTACAGATTTGAGATAAATAATACTTTTTGTATAAATATAAATTGGGTGAGGCGGGTTGCAGGAGAGTGTTTTGAAGACGAGTTGATGGAAAATGTAAAAAATGTATGTGGAAAAAAAGTTGTGTGTATATATATATATATATAAATAAATATATATATAAACGGGACACGACAAGACGAGGACAAAAGACGTCTGAACTGCTATGCCATCTTGGAAGTAGTAAATATATATACATATAACGTACGGACAGTATATGAATACAAAATAGGAGTACTGCAGTAGTTATATAGGATGAGCCATGTGTAGAATAGAGTATATACAGTGAGTGTACAAAATATTAGGATTACTTTCCTAATATTAAGTTCCACCCCCTTTTGCCCTCAGAACTGCCTCAATTTGTCGTAGCATGGACTCTTCAAGGCGTCGAAAGCGTTCCACAGGGACGCTGGCCCATGTTGACTCCAATGCTTCCCACAGTTGCGTCAAGTTTGCTGGATGTCCTTTGGGTGGTGGACAATTCTTGATACACACGGGGAACTGTTGAGCGTGAAAAACCCAGCAGCGTTGCTGTTCTTGTCACACTCACACCGGTGCGCCTGGCACCGACTACCATGCCCTGTTTAAAGGCACTGAATGGGCACTGTCTTGCCCATTCACCCTCTGAATGGCACACATACACAATCCACGTCTCAATTGTCTCAAGGCTTACAAATCCTTCTTTAATCTGACTCCTCCCCTTCATCTACACTGATTGAAGTGGATTTAACAAGTGACATCAACAAGGGATCACAGCCTTCACCTGGATTCACCTGATCAGTCTACGTCATGGAAAGAGCAGGTGTTCCTAATGTTTTGTGCACTCAGTGTACTTATAAAGTGGGTGAAACTGTTACGGTGCGTGAATGAGGACCCAAAAGCGAATTAACTTAAACAGAGCTTCTTTAATTACCAAACATAGGTAGGCTCAGACGGACCGGCAGATTCCGACAGGACAAGACAAGGTTACAGCAAACATGACGACAGTCTGGTTCAGGCATGAAACACAACAAACAAGAATCCGACAAGGACAGGAACAAAAACAGAGAGAGATATAGGGGACTAATCAGAGGGAAAAAGGGAACAGGTGGGAAAAGGGGTGACGAGGTGGTTAGGAGGAGACAAGGCACAGCTGGGGGAAAGAGGGGGAGAAAAGGTAACCTAACAACGACCAGCAGAGGGAGACAGGGTGAAGGGAAAGGACAGAAACACACAACATGACAATACATGACAGTACCCCCCCACTCACCGAGCGCCTCCTGGCGCACTCGAGGAGGAAACCTGGCGGCAACGGAGGAAATCCTCGATCAGCGCACGGTCCAGCACGTCCCGAGAGGGAACCCAACTCCTCTCCTCAGGACCGTACCCCTCCCAATCTACGAGGTACTGGTGACCACGGCCCCGAGGACGCATGTCCAAAATTCTACGGACCCTGTAGATGGGTGCGCCCTCGACAAGGATGGGGGGGGGGGGGGGGAAGACGAGCGGGGGCGCGAAGGACGGGCTTGATGCAGGAGACATGGAAGACCGGGTGGACGCGACGAAGGTATCGCGGAAGAAGAAGTCGAACTGCGACAGGATTAATGACCCGAGAAATACGGAACGGACCAATGAACCGCGGGGTCAACTTGCGAGAAGCCGTCTTAAGGGGAAGGTTCTGAGTGGAGAGCCAAACTCTCTGACCGCGACAATATCTAGGACTCTTAGTTCTACGCTTATTAGCAGCCCTCACAGTCTGCGTCCTATAACGGCAAAGTGCAGACCTGACCCTCTTCCAGGTGCGCTCGCAACGTTGGACAAAAGCCTGAGCGGAGGGGACGCTGGACTCGGCGAACTGAGATGAGAACAGCGGAGGCTGGTACCCGAGGCTACTCTGAAAAGGAGATAGCCCGGTCGCAGACGAAGGAAGCGAGTTGTGGGCGTATTCTGCCCAGGGGAGCTGTTCTGACCAAGACGCAGGGTTGCGAAAAGAAAGACTGCGTAAGATGCGACCAATAGTCTGATTGGCCCGTTCTGCTTGACCGTTAGACTGGGGGTGAAAGCCGGAAGAGAGACTGACGGAAGCCCCAATCAAACGGCAAAACTCCCTCCAAAATTGAGACGTGAATTGCGGACCTCTGTCCGAAACGACGTCTGACGGAAGGCCATGAATTCTGAAAACATTCTCGATGATGATTTGTGCCGTCTCTTTAGCAGAAGGAAGCTTAGCAAGGGGAATGAAATGAGCCGCCTTAGAGAACCTATCGACAACCGTAAGAATAACAGTCTTCCCCGCTGACGAAGGCAGTCCGGTGACAAAATCTAAGGCGATGTGAGACCACGGTCGAGAGGGAATAGGAAGCGGCCTGAGACGGCCGGCAGGAGGAGAGTTACCGGACTTAGTCTGCGCGCAGACCGAACAAGCAGCCACGAAACGACGCGTGTCATGCTCCCGGGTGGGCCACCAAAAACGCTGGCGAATGGAAGCAAGCGTACCCCGAACGCCAGGGTGGCCGGCTAACTTGGCAGAGTGAGCCCACTGAAGAACGGCCAGACGAGTAGGAACGGGAACGAAAAGAAGGTTCCTAGGACAAGCGCGCGGCGACGGAGTGTGAGTGAGCGCTTGTTTTACCTGCCTCTCAATTCCCCAGACAGTCAACCCGACAACACGCCCCTCAGGGAGAATCCCCTCGGGGTCAGTGGAGGCTACTGAAGAACTGAAGAGACGAGACAAAGCATCAGGCTTGGTGTTCTTAGAGCCCGGACGATAAGAAATCACGAACTCGAAACGAGCGAAAAACAGCGCCCAACGCGCCTGACGCGCATTAAGTCGTTTGGCAGAACGGATGTACTCAAGGTTCCTATGGTCAGTCCAAACGACAAAAGGGACGGTCGCCCCCTCCAACCACTGTCGCCATTCGCCTAGGGCTAACCGGATGGCGAGCAGTTCGCGGTTACCCACATCATAGTTACGTTCCGACGGCGACAGGCGATGAGAAAAATACGCGCATGGGTGGACCTTGTCGTCAGAGAGGGAGCGCTGAGAAAGAATGGCTCCCACGCCCACCTCTGACGCGTCAACCTCGACAACGAACTGTCTAGAGACGTCAGGTGTAACAAGGATAGGAGCGGATGTAAAACGATTCTTGAGGAGATCAAAAGCTCCCTGGGCGGAAACGGACCACTTAAAGCACGTCTTGACAGAAGTAAGGGCTGTGAGAGGAGCTGCCACCTGACCGAAATTACGGATGAAACGACGATAGAAGTTCGCAAAGCCGAGAAAGCGCTGCAGCTCGACGCGTGACTTAGGGACGGGCCAATCAATGACAGCTTGGACCTTAGCGGGATCCATCTTAATGCCTTCAGCGGAAATAACAGAACCGAGAAATGTGACGGAGGAGGCATGAAAAGTGCACTTCTCAGCCTTCACAAAAAGACAATTCTCTAAAAGGCGCTGGAGGACACGTCGAACGTGCTGAACATGAATCTGGAGTGACGGTGAAAAAATCAGGATATCGTCAAGGTAAACGAAAACAAAGATGTTCAGCATGTCTCTCAGGACATCATTGACTAATGCCTGAAAGACAGCTGGAGCGTTAGCGAGGCCGAAAGGAAGAACCCGGTATTCAAAGTGCCCTAACGGAGTGTTAAACGCCGTCTTCCACTCGTCCCCCTCCCTGATGCGCACGAGATGGTAAGCGTTACGAAGGTCCAACTTAGTGAAAAACCTGGCTCCCTGCAGGATCTCGAAGGCTGAAGACATAAGAGGAAGCGGATAACGATTCTTCACTGTTATGTCATTCAGCCCTCGATAATCTATGCAGGGGCGCAGAGACCCGTCCTTCTTCTTGACAAAAAAAAACCCCGCTCCGGCGGGAGAGGAGGAGGGGACTATGGTACCGGCGTCAAGAGCTACAGACAAATAATCTTCGAGAGCCTTACGTTCGGGAGCCGACAGAGAGTATAGTCTACCCCGGGGGGGGGTGGTTCCCGGAAGGAGATCAATACTACAATCATACGACCGGTGTGGAGGAAGAGAGGTGGCCCTGGACCGACTGAACACCGTGCGCAGATCGTGATATTCCTCCGGCACCCCTGTCAAATCACCAGGCTCCTCCTGTGAAGAAGAGACAGAGGAAACAGGAGGGATAGCAGACATTAAACATTTCACATGACAAGAGACGTTCCAGGAGAGGATAGAATTACTAGACCAATTAATGGAAGGATTATGACAAACTAGCCAGGGATGGCCCAAAACAACAGGTGTAAAAGGTGAACGAAAAATTAAAAAAGAAATGGTTTCACTATGATTACCAGAAACAGTGAGGGTTAAAGGTAGCGTCTCACGCTGAATCCTGGGGAGAGGACTACCATCTAGGGCGAACAAGGCCGTGGGCTCCTTTAACTGTCTGAGAGGAATGTCATGTTCCCGAGCCCAGGTCTCGTCCATAAAACAGCCCTCCGCCCCAGAGTCTATTAAGGCACTGCAGGAAGCTGACGAACCGGTCCAGCGTAGATGGACCGACAAGGTAGTGCAGGATCTTGAAGGAGAGACAGGAGTAGTAGCGCTCACCAGTAGCCCTCCGCTTACTGACGAGCTCTGGCCTTTTACTGGACATGAAGTGACAAAATGACCAGCGGAACCGCAATAGAGACAGAGGCGGTTGGTGATTCTCCGTTCCCTCTCCTTAGTCGAGATGCGGATACCTCCCAGCTGCATGGGCTCAGCACCCGAGCCGGCAGAGGAAGATGGTAGTGATGCGGAGAGGGGGGCGACGGAGAGCGCGAGCTCCTTTCCACGAGCTCGGTGACGAAGATCAACCCGTCGCTCAATGCGAATAGCGAGTTCAATCAAGGAATCCATGCTGGAAGGAACCTCCCGGGAGAGAATCTCATCCTTTACCTCTGCGCGGAGACCCTCCAGAAGACGAGCGAGCAAGGCCGGCTCGTTCCAGCCACTGGAGACAGCAAGAGTGCGAAACTCAATAGAGTAGTCTGTTATGGATCGATTGCCTTGACATAAACAGATCAAAAAAACAAAAAACAAAAACAGATCGATCAAAAACCCGTATCATCTCCTCCTTAAAGTCCTGATACTGGTTAGTACACTCAGCCCTTGCCTCCCAGATTGCCGTGCCCCACTCACGAGCCCGTCCAATAAGGAGAGATATGACGTAGGCGACACGAGCAGTGCTCCTGGAGTAAGTGTTGGGCTGGAGAGAAAACACAATATCACACTGGGTGAGGAACGAGCGGCATTCAGTGGGCTCCCCAGAGTAACACGGCGGGTTATTGATTCTGGGCTCCGGAGATTCGAAAGCCCTGGAAGTGGCCGGTGGATCGAGGCGGAGATGGTGAACCTGTTCTGTGAGGTTGGAGACTTGGGTGGCCAGGGTCTCAACGGCATGTCGAGCAGCAGACACTTCCTGCTCGTGTCTGCCTAGCATCGCTCCCTGGATCCCGACGGCTGAGTGGAGAGGATCCGAAGTCGCTGGGTCCATTCTTGGTCGGATTCTTCTGTTACGGTGCGTGAATGAGGACCCAAAAGCGAATTAACTTAAACAGAGCTTCTTTAATTACCAAACATAGGTAGGCTCAGACGGACCGGCAGATTCCGACAGGACAAGACAAGGTTACAGCAAACATGACGACAGTCTGGTTCAGGCATGAAACACAACAAACAAGAATCCGACAAGGACAGGAACAAAAACAGAGAGAGATATAGGGGACTAATCAGAGGGAAAAAGGGAACAGGTGGGAAAAGGGGTGACGAGGTGGTTAGGAGGAGACAAGGCACAGCTGGGGGAAAGAGGGGGAGAAAAGGTAACCTAACAACGACCAGCAGAGGGAGACAGGGTGAAGGGAAAGGACAGAAACACACAACATGACAATACATGACAGAAACGGTATATAAACATTATTAAAGTGACCAGTGTTCAATGACTGTACATAAGGTAGCAGTGTCTAAGGTTCAGGGTAGAGTACCGGGTGGTAGCTGGCTAGCAACAGTGACTAAAGTTCAGGGCAGGGTATTGGGTGAAGATAGAAGCTGTTTCTCAGTTCCTCACGCCAACCATAAGCCTCAGCTTACACTCTGCCAATTGAATTGTGGGGAGGTTGGTTTGGATCGTGTACTCAATGCTGTTTTTGGTGATGAGGGTTTAGGCGGGCCTAGATAATGGTTAAGTTGTTTTGGTCATATGCTTGGGCATGTCTTGTGTTACATGCTGGTGACATCCAATTTCCCCTCTGGGAAATCAATTACGTTTCATTGAAGTATATTCGACTCGTGTTTTATTCTGGTCCTTTGTTTTTCAGGAGCTCTGGATCATATCGTGGTGCACACGACAGATGGCAAATTCCCTCTGAACCAGTTGGGTCAGATGTCCATGAAACCCCCTCAGCTCATCGTGGTCAACATGACCGGCTTCCCACACACTGCTGGCTGGGTGGGTTAGGGTTCTCCTCTGTATGAACCACACTGGGCTGACGGCAACGCACTGTGAAATGAACGCGTCTCTCTCTCTCTCTCTCTCTCTCTCTCTCTCTCGCGCTCTCTCTCTCGTTCCCTCTCTGTCTCTCTTTCTCTCTTTCTCTTTCTCCATCTGAAACCTGAGTCGGGCGCTCTCTCTCCAGCCTCGTGTTCAGCCGTAGTGATCGATGGTTCTGGGAAGCCCTTTGATCTCGAGCGATTGAAACAAAGGCCAATATTTTGTGGTCAGCTGTCATCAGCAGGAAGTGACCGTGCTGTACCCTCTGTGAAGGAGGAGGACTAACTTCTCCAAGTGATGCTCTCTCACACACACACACACACACACACACACACCTCTCTATTTCCCTGTCTTCATTCTTCTCTTTTCCTTTCCCTGTGTTGTTTCTTTCTCTCTTTTTCTCTCTCTCTCTCCCCCTTCTCTTTTCTCCCTCCTTCATCCTATGTTGTTATGAATGAGGGTTGTCCCTGTCTGATGCTGGGATCCGTTTTAAAGGGAGATTGTTTATTTTTAGCACAGTTCTGCTTCACCTTGAGGAGCTCAGCCTGGAACTCAGCAGCACTCAGCTACAATAGGTGTACAACAGAGGAGGCTGCTGAGGGGAGAACGGCTCATAATAATGGCTGGAATGGAGTGAATGGAATGGTGTCAAAAACATGGTTTTCCTGCGTTTTTTTTCTTCGCCCATTCCATCCGTTGTACTCCACTCCAGCCATTATTATGAGCCTTCCTCCCCTCAGCAGCCTCCACTCTTGTACAATGTTCCCGGAGGGATCACACCTTTCAGATGTGCCTCATGATGTGTGCTTCATTTGGAAACACACACAGATAAGCATATTGCGCACATATTGCGCGTACATGACAACACACGCTACCATATATCATTGAATCAGTTCAATAGAGGTAATTCACCTGTAAGAGGAGAGGCTCAGAGACATTATGTTGCACATGTATCACCATATCTGAGCGAGAAAGTTCAGACAGAAACTACAAACGATATATATTCAAATGGGCCGGGAAAAAAACCCACTGGTACCATCACACATGTACAAACGTTACTGCTGCAACATGACAATTCCTTCAGACCAAATGTTAAAAGGGTGCAAATGTGTGATGTGAGAGCAGGGGTATCAATTTCTTATTTTCTTTTTTTTCTCCCATTTCTGGTCTAAACCACTGGGGAAAGAATTGGCAGCAAGATTAAAGGATTTATTTGTGTGTATTATTTCACAAGGCCTATTGCCTTGCATGTTAAATTCATTTTCTTTTCTTTTTTTAAACAGCCTCTGCTAATCTCTGGTTCCTGTTTTTAACTCCAGAATGATAGATCCAGCCCATACCTATGTTTGATTGCTCTCAGCATTGAATTCATCATTATTTCCCCACAGCTCCAGCAGTTACGGAAATCTGGGGGGAATGCTGTGCTCTGTTCTGGGTAGCTCCGTAAACACCAGGTTAGGTTCTGGTTAATATGTTCAAAAATAAGTGGGATAACGCTGAGGTTTCTGATTAAAACACAGCCACAGCCGAAAGGAACGAACAGAGCTAAAACACCTTGTTAATGATGTGGAGGATACCACACACACACACACACACACACACACACACACACACACACACACACACACACACACACACACACACACACACACACACACACACACACAAGACATACACACACAAGACATAGACACACAGCCTTTTTCCTCCCCTTCCCTTCTTCCCCAAAAGTCTTTTCCAAGTGGACTTTTGGGGGGGGGGGGGGGGGGGGGGGTGTTTGCAGTAACACTGTACTGGACCTTGTAGTAATGAATGACTGGAAAACAATGGCCTCTCGTTAGGAACGTGGGTAATGGATGTGAATAATTATAATCCTATTTGCTTTGGGTGCTGTACAGTCACCTCTGTGTTGGCTTAGCAGGGCTGTTAGACTGTTAGGTAATGGGAGGTTAGGGGGCTGCCGGTGTGCGGGTGTGAGGGGATGGAAGGGGATTTCTATCTGGTGCTGGGATCTATCTGGTAATGTTGTGATGGGCAGTGGTATAAAGTACGAAGTAAAAAATACTTTAAAGTACTACTTACGTCGTTTTTGGGCGTATCTGTACTTTACTTGACTATTTATATTTTTGACAACTTTTACTTTTACTTGACTGCATTCCTAAAGAAAAGAATATACGTTTTACTCCATTCAATTAACCTGACACCCAAAAGTGCTTGTTACATTTTGAATGCTTAGCAGGACAGGAGAATTGTCCAATTCACACACTTTAAAAGAGAACATCCCGAGTCATCCCTACTGCCTCTGTCTGATCTGGCGGACTCACTAAACACAAATGCTTTGTTTGTAAATTACGTCTGTTTTGAAGAGTGCCCTCTGGTATGATCAATAAAAGGAATTTGAAATGATTTATACTTTTACTTTGATACTTAAGTATATTTTAGCAATGACATTTACTTTTGTACTTTTACTCAAGTAGTATTTCACTGGGTGACTTTCACTTTTACTACTCAAGTAGTATTTTACTGGGTGACTTTCACTTTTACTTGAGTCACTTAAGTATGACAATTGTGTATTGTTTCCACCACTGGTGATGGGTACCTGACGGTTGAACAATAGTGTGTTCAGTCTTAGCATGTTGTCCCCACACGGCCTGTTTTTAATAAGTGTCTGAACAGGCTCCATATCATAGAATTAAATAGAACACATACTGGAGTCTCCACAGGCCTCAGTCTGTCCCGTCTCTGCCTCTCTCTCTCAGGCACCTCTCCCACAACTAGCAGACACAGACAAATCACATATCCAGATTACAGCATTTTCTTTAATTGCCTTTTGGAGTCCAACCACCATTAGAGTTCTAATATGTTACACAGACATATCCTCTAGTCTAATGCATTGTGGGTATATGGCCAAGCCAGGACTCCCGCAGTTATTCACAAACACGCACGCACACACACACACACACACACACACACACACACACACACACACCTCCGCCCTGCCCCGTCCCACTCCTCCCATCCCGTAGAGGTTACCAGAGGTCATCGCCCTGCACTGCAACCCCTCAGCCAGTTCCCAGAGGACTGTGTTCTGACAGCGCCCCGCGGCACTTCCACACTGCATGTGCTTCTCCTGCCACGGCCAGGGCTGAACCCCCCCCCCCCCCCCCCCCACACACACACACACATACACACACACTCCAGAGCTGCTCTGTGGGGAGATGCTACACAGTTCACCCAGCTCGCCATGTATCAAAGCCAACCTGACCAGGGACAGCCAAGGTCTGCTTCCTGGTGCTCCTATGGGCAGGAGAGAGGCCAGGGCAGTCTAAGGGTGGGGGCCTGGGGTGGATTGGTAGGGGCGGGGTGGGTGTCTTAAGGGTGGGTGCATTATATTGAATTAGATTAGATTTATTGTTGCCCAAGAAATACATATTTTTTTCACAGGCTCATACATTGGATAGGGGCTGGGACTGGTGAATGGATAGGGGCTGGGACCTGGCTGGGTGGTTGGGTGTCTGTCTGCAGGTAGTGTAGCTCCAGCCCCAGTCCAAGCCCCAGCTGGAAGTTATTAGGTCTAGGTCTAATGTGTGTTTGATGTGTCCTCAGGCCATGGCTGCTGCCACCCGCGCCCTGCATGAGAGCAGCATGAAACTCAACCCTGAGGTGGACGGAACCATCATCCGGGTGCTTATTCCCAAGTAAGTCAGCCAGTCCTGAGCTCTCTCTCTCTCTCTCTCTCTCTCTCTCTCTCTCTCTCTCTGACATGGGAAACATATGTTTACATTTCCAAAGCAAGTGAAATAGATAATAAACATAAGTGAAATAAACAGTCAAAAATATTTTGACAGTAAACATTACACTCACAAAATAATTTTAAAATGTCATATTGTGTGCAAATAGTTCAAGTACAAAAGGGAAAATAAATAAACATAAATATGGGTTGTATTTACAGTCGTGTTTGGCCTTCACTGGTTGCCTTTTTCTTGTGGCAACAGGTCACAAATATTGTTGCTGTGATGGCACACTGTGGTATTTCACCCAATAGATATGGCAGTTTATCAAAATTGGGTTTGTTTTCAAATTCTTTGTGAGTCTGTGTAATTTGATGGAAATATGTGTCTCTAATATGGTCATACATTTGGCAGGAGGTTAGGAAGTGCAGCATTTTGTGGGCAGTGTGCACATAGCCTTTCTTTTGAGAGTCAGGTCCGCCTAAGGCTATGCTCACTGAGTCTGTACATAGTAACCTTTTATTTATCTAGGCAAGCCAGTTAAGAACAAATTCTTATTTTTAATGACGGCCTAGGAACAGTGTGTTAACTGCCTTGTTCAGGGGCAGAACAAAATATTTTTACCTTGTCAGCTCTGGGATTGGATCTAGCAACCTTTCGGTTACTGATCCAACGCTCTAACCACTAGGCAAGGCCTTCCTTAAGTTTGGGTCAGTCACAGTGTTCAGCTATTCTGCCACTGTGCACTCTCTGTTTAGGGCCGAATAGCATTCTAGTTTGCTGTTATTTTGTAAATTCTTTCCAATGTGTCAAGTAATTATCTTTTGTTTTCTCATGATTTGGTTGGGTCTAATTGTGTTGCTGTCCTCTTTCCTCTCGCTCTCTCGCTCTGTCACTCTCTCCTCTCACTCTTGCTCTGTCACTCCCCTCTCACTCTCTTCATCTCTCTCTATTCTCTTACTCCCCTCTCTCTCTCTCTCTCTCCCACTCTCTCTCTTCACCCTCTCCCTTCTCTCTCACTCTCTTTATCTCTCTCTATTCTCTTACTCCCCTCTCTCTCTCTCTCTCTCTCCCTTCTCTCTCACTCTCATTATTCACCATCTTTCCTCACTTTCCTAATTCTTCCATTCACCCCCCCCCCCCCCCCCCCCCCCCCCCCCCCCCCCGTCTCATTTTAAAATGTGTTTCTGACATATTCGTTTAACTCATTCGCACCGACTGTGGCAGTTAGAAAACACCAACTTTGGTCAAAAGTCCTCTGTCCAGCTCAGCTCCCTGCCAAATCCAATAACTTGCCTCTGTCCCAAATGGCACCCTATTCCCTACGGGCCCTGGTCAAAAGCAGTGCACTATATAGCGAATAGGGTGCCATTTTGGGACGTAGCCACCTTTGACGTGCTGCCGTCACTCGCTAAACCACAAAATATGTGTGATTATTAAGTAAGCGGAGCCCCGGCAACAGCAGGTGCTTGTCTGGCAGGGCTGGATAGTGGGACTGACGGACGCCTTCTTCCTCTTCAATCAGTGTCAGCACGCAACCCACATTTGCATTTCCAAAGAGAGCGAGCGGCTTGATTTGGCCCAGACTCAGTAATTACGCATTATTGTTTGCAGTAAATAGACTCCACTTTTGGATTGTTTGCAAATAGTCCCAGGCAAAAATGCCAATTAAGGAAAATAAACTGTTATCACCCGGCAGCAAAGCAAACCAAAAACAAAGTTGTTGACTGCACTGCGACCTTGAAAACTATTTTTCAAGTGGCACAGAAAGCCAGGTATTAGTTTATTGGAATTAAATGGCATTTAATGGAGATAGAGGGGGAAAATACGCATAACTCATTGCAGGCATTTTAAACAATGTGTGTGTGTTGCCCCTGCGTGCTTGAGCACCCTTGTGTGTGTATGTGCGTACATAGGCACGTTTGTCCATCCGTCCCTACAGGGTGACGCGTGAGTACACGAGAGCCGGGCAGTTCACTATCAAGTCCAAGGAGTCTCTGAGGAGGGTGTGACCGTGTCAGAGGACACCATCCAATTGGTGGAGAAACAAGTACTGAGACTGGGATACGTGTCCAGTCAGAGGGCAGAAATACAATCAGCAGCTACAAATGTTCAGATGAATCCTTTCTATAATTTCACAGTGCTTGTATAATAATACCAATAGTCTTAGTTGTCTAGTAAGTGTTCTCTCTCCTCTTCTCCACTCTTTCAGGTCGGGCAAAATGGCAAACAGCTTTTGCAGCGGGTATAGACATGCAGCTGGCCGCCAAAACCAAAGGTGACATTACTAAAATTACCACAACCCTATTTTTGATACAATCATGTTTGCAATGGTTCCTTCTGCAAATATGACTGAACACGATAATGAACACAATACTGAACACGATAATGAACACAATACCGAACACGATAATGAACACAATACCAAACACGATAATGAACACAATACTGAACACGATAATGAACACGATACTGAACACGATAATGAACACAATACCGAACACGATAATGAACACAATACTAAACACGATAATGAACACAATACTGAACACGATAATGAACACAATACTGAACACGATAATGAACACGACACTGAACACGATAATGAACACGATACTGAACACGATACTGAACACGATACTGAACACGATACCGAATCCTCAACAAAAACAAAAGTGTTTGTTTAACGATGGAGAATTGCGGGAGAGCACACACTGTACTGTACTGTACTGTAGGTTCGGTTGGCGCTAGCTCTGGGGTTGTTTGTGTGTTCCACTCATGCGTAAACAGAAGTTGGCATGGCACGACAGTGGCTGCTGGGTTTCTCTGTCGCTCTCGTCTTAAAACAAACACAGAGGGGAGAAATGGACTTTTAATGGCATCTGGGAGCCTCCTAATCAAACTGAGGCCACAGAGAGCTGTGTTTATGTAAAAAGCGCCACACTCACTGTAAACTGTGTGAATTTCCTGGCCTGAGACACCGAGACAGTCTCCCAGAGGACAGGAAGAATAGAGATATTAACGTGGTGCCAACAGCCAACATTTGTTTCAGATTCAGCGTTAAAGGGGTAGTTCATGTAAAATACATGTTTAGATATTTATTTATTTACCTTGAAAAGCAATCTACGGACAAGGCAATCCACAGTTTGGTTTTGTGAAACTAGCGACTGCAAACTAAATGCTGATATTTCAAGGTAAGGAAACAAATATCAAGGAAAGGAAACATACAGTGCCTTGCGAAAGTATTCGGCCCCCTTGAACTTTGCGACCTTTTGCCACATTTCAGGCTTCAAACATAAAGATATAAAACTGTATTTTTTTGTGAAGAATCAACAACAAGTGGGACACAATCATGAAGTGGAACGACATTTATTGGATATTTCAAACTTTTTTAACAAATCAAAAACTGAAAAATTGGGTGTGCAAAATTATTCAGCCCCTTTACTTTCAGTGCAGCAAACTCTCTCCAGAAGTTCAGTGAGGATCTCTGAATGATCCAATGTTGACCTAAATGACTAATGATGATAAATACAATCCACCTGTGTGTAATCAAGTCTCCGTATAAATGCACCTGCACTGTGATAGTCTCAGAGGTCCGTTAAAAGCGCAGAGAGCATCATGAAGAACAAGGAACACACCAGGCAGGTCCGAGATACTGTTGTGAAGAAGTTTAAAGCCGAATTTGGATACAAAAAGATTTCCCAAGCTTTAAACATCCCAAGGAGCACTGTGCAAGCGATAATATTGAAATGGAAGGAGTATCAGACCACTGCAAATCTACCAAGACCTGGCCGTCCCTCTAAACTTTCAGCTCATACAAGGAGAAGACTGATCAGAGATGCAGCCAAGAGGCCCATGATCACTCTGGATGAACTGCAGAGATCTACAGCTGAGGTGTGAGACTCTGTCCATAGGACAACAATCAGTCGTATATTGCACAAATCTGGCCTTTATGGAAGAGTGGCAAGAAGAAAGCCATTTCTTAAAGATATCCATAAAAAGTGTTGTTTAAAGTTTGCCACAAGCCACCTGGGAGACACACCAAACATGTGGAAGAAGGTGCTCTGGTCAGATGAAACCAAAATTGAACTTTTTGGCAACAATGCAAAACGTTATGTTTGGCGTAAAAGCAACACAGCTGAACACACCATCCCCACTGTCAAACATGGTGGTGGCAGCATCATGGTTTGGGCCTGCTTTTCTTCAGCAGGGACAGGGAAGATGGTTAAAATTGATGGGAAGATGGATGGAGCCAAATACAGGACCATTCTGGAAGAAAACCTGATGGAGTCTGCAAAAGACCTGAGACTGGGACGGAGATTTGTCTTCCAACAAGACAATGATCCAAAACATAAAGCAAAATCTACAATGGAATGGTTCAAAAATAAACATATCCAGGTGTTAGAATGGCCAAGTCAAAGTCCAGACCTGAATCCAATCGAGAATCTGTGGAAAGAACTGAAAACTGCTGTTCACAAACCCTCTCCATCCAACCTCACTGAGCTCGAGCTGTTTTGCAAGGAGGAATGGGAAAAAATGTCAGTCTCTCGATGTGCAAAACTGATAGAGACATACCCCAAGCGACTTACAGCTGTAATCGCAGCAAAAGGTGGCGCTACAAAGTATTAACTTAAGGGGGCTGAATAATTTTGCACGCCCAATTTTTCAGTTTTTGATTTGTTAAAAAAGTTTTAAATATCCAATAAATGTCGTTCCACTTAATGATTGTGTCCCACTTGTTGTTGATTCTTCACAAAAAAATACAGTTTTATATCTTTATGTTTGAAGCCTGAAATGTGGCAAAAGGTCGCAAAGTTCAAGGGGGCCGAATACTTTCGCAAGGCACTGTATCTAAATTGCTCAACTTTCCCTTTAACTCCTAACTCACTGATTTGTTCTGTCAGTTTGTCGAGGAGTAATCCTACAGCTACCACATGTAAACACAAGAAAGTGGGCACCCACCAGTATTTATGGACACCCTTTTAATCAAAACGCTGCTTTGTACATCAACTCTGTTATGTGTTTTCTTCTTTTCTTGCCTTTCATGTGAGTAGGATGTTAAATCTCCTTCGTTAGTTAGAGTGATAATCGTCTACATTCTCCATGTGTACTAAGCCAGAATGTATCGCACCACACCACTATGGTCTTTCATCCATTAGGTGTAGTAAATAATACGGTGGTTTGCTTGGCCCTACCCTGAGACACCACACACACACACACACACACACACACACACACACACACCCTGAGACCCTACACACACACACCCTGAGACAATACACACACATACACACACACACACACACACGCACACACACACACACACACACACCCTGAGACGCTACACACACACACCCTGAGACAATACACACACACACGCACGCACACACACACACACACGCGCACACACACACACACACACACACACACACACACACACACACACACACACACACACACACACCCTGAGACGCTACACGCACACACCCTGAGACAATACACACACACACACACACACACACACACACACACACACACACACACACACACACACACACACACACTGAGACGCTACACACACACACCCTGAGACAATACACACATACACACACACACACACACACGTACACACACACACACACACACACACACACACACACACACACACACACACACACACACACACACACACACACACACACACACCCTGAGACGTTAGTTTGGTGTTTAATGGGCAAAACAGACGAGGGTCATTGGATAAACAACGGTTTAGAGGAGGAGAGCCCAGACAGGAGGGAAATGGCATTGATTCTGGGTCCACATGTCAGCAATTTGGGGGCATTGTGTATCTTGGCCCAAAGCAGAGGCTCATGATCGATGGAGGAGTGAAAATCTCAAATCCCTGGCACCGAATGCAGCCCTGGAAATTGCTTTCAGCTGATAGCTTCATTTCAGTTGACGTTTATCAACTGAATTACTGGTCCTCCGGAACGGTGAGGAGAGGGGAAATGTTTTTTGTTTGTTTGTGCCTCTTGTCCAAATTAACACTCACTACTAGAATTGATAGTGTTAGACTAGTGTACCCCCCTTAGATAAACCAGCGGCTGGTTGAGAGGATAAAGTAAGAGGAGAGGTAATTGCAGTCAGTTCTTGTCGTCAGAGATATTGTATTTTACAGTTCCTCCCTGGTTATCTGAGCAAGAGTAAGGAAGTCTCTCTCTCTCTCTCTCCCAGGGGCCTCGTCTTCCTACTTTACTTTGCGTGCAGATTATGCATGATTTAATTATTCATTTCTGGCGTCTTGTGAGAGTCTTGTGACTGTGGTTTAACATTGATATGCCGGTTAGATTTGGTGAGAGTAAGAGAGTACTTCGTTGGAGCCTGGCTGAGGGGTTTTGCAGGCATGAAGCAGGCTATCATACCTCCCTGCCAGTACTGCTCTGATTACACACCCAACACCCAGCCCATGTTCAGAGCGGTGGTTAGGAGGTTTCGAGAGAGAGAGAGAGAGAGTGAGATGTAGAGAGCCGTGAAGCACTTCAGTGGCCTCAGAATTGGCAACCCGTACGCCCATCGCGTCTTCGCCATGTGAAGTGTGCGAGCCACCTGACGATCTCATCAAGAATCCAATCAGCGAGGATGTAGAAAATGCACTTCTGGTGTGATGGGAAAGACTTTCAGCCAGGTAGTTTGTGCCATAGGGGCATATTCGCTGCATATGTAAATCAGACTGGAAATTAACTCCGATTTGATGTTCAGAAAGCTGTTAGGAGGGAGGGGGCAAAATTGGAGGGTGGGCAGAGAGAGACCCTTGTCTCATGAGCTAGGCAGAGATAGAAAAGAATAGGCTCTGCACAGTTGCTGATCCATTATTCATATTTGGTGGCATTGTTTGAAATACAATTAAGTCGGTTCTCCGATAAGAACGACTGCCCTTGCGGGCCTACTTTGGTAGGCTACAATCTTGATGGCCTGCTGTGCATATGGTTCAGGACTAATGGAATATCATGTGAGGTCTACCTGAAGACAGGTATGTGTGACTTTGGGGTCATATGGTCAAATACGTGTGTAGGATGAATGATAAACATTAATGCAGAGGTTTTGAGCCTATAAGATGCTGTACTGTAAGCATGGGTCTAATGTAGGCCCTTAAAAGCCATTCTACCGTCTCAAGAATAGGTCTATTATAGTGGGGAAATTGTGGTTGCATATATGAAACACCAT
This sequence comes from Oncorhynchus mykiss, assembly GCF_013265735.2. NCBI lineage: Eukaryota > Metazoa > Chordata > Actinopteri > Salmoniformes > Salmonidae > Oncorhynchus > Oncorhynchus mykiss. The sequence continues at coordinate 44,965,245 of NC_048569.1, read as the reverse complement.
TAGCAGGAAGTGGAGGATCTTAATCCTCAGGTAACTAATACTGGGGAGAGAAATTGCTTCCTTCCTTCCCTCTTGTCTAACATCTGACTGAATTGACCTGGCCTGCGAGCCATTTCAGCGTCACGGGCGGAACGTGCACTCGTTTTGGGGGTGGGGTCATACCCCTGGGTGGGTCAGTGCACGCCTCGCCACGGGCCCGGCTGCCCGTGCGTGCGCCTGTCTCTCGAGTAGAGCGTTGCTTTAGTCTGAAGTGGTTAAAATGTCATTCCAAATCGCCTGGACGTCGTGATTACCGGCACGGGAGGAATTATATATTTAGCTTGATGTTCGCTGCGATTTCCTCCCCCCCCGTCTTGATCTTAAGTGACTGGTACCCTCGACGGTTCCTATCTCTGAGGAGTTGAACTCGTCCCCTGGGAACACTGTAATCAAGGGCCTCGGAGCGAAGCGGCAAAGAGGAGGGAGAGGAAATGAGATGGTGGTGGGGGCGGAGGGTGGGAGGGTGTGATGGGGCCCGGGTATCATAAATGACACAGTGTTCTGTGTTCCTCTTCTAATCTGCATATGACTCAGAACCCCCTACTACAGTGTAGACTGTAATACATTCATAAGTAGATGGCTATGCCTATATTTGAAAGTATGTGAAGGTGCTCATGCAAGTCCCCCAAACGTATATAGCCTACGAAGCTTATAGCGTACCCATGTTAAGCATCACAAAGCGATTGCCTGCATCCTCGTTGTTCACAAGGGCTCAAGCGTAATGACGTCGGACTGCTGCAAGAACCTATTGTTGTGTCGAGCGTCTCTACACTCCTCATCTTCTTCTTTTTCTTATTTTATACCCCTTTTTCGTGGTATCCAATTGTTTTTAGTAGCTACTATCTTGTCTCATCGCTACAACTCCCGTACGGACTCGGGAGAGACGAAGGTTGAAGGTCATGCGTCCTCCGATACACAACACAACCAAGCCGCACTGCTTCTTAACACAGCGCGCATCCAACCCGGAAGCCAGTCGCACCATTGTGTCGGAGGAAACACTGTGCACCTGGCAGCCTTGGTTAGCGCGCACTGCGCCCGGCCCACCACAGGAGTCGCTGGTGCGCGATGAGATAAGGACATCCCTACCGGCCAAGCCCTCCCTAACCCGGACGACGCTAGGCCAATTGTGCGTCGCCCCACGGATCTCCCGGTCGCGTCCGGTTACGACAGAGCGAACCCAGAGTCTCGGATGGCACAGCTGGCACTGCAGTGCAGCGCCCTTAACCACTGTGCCACCCGGGAGGCCCTACTCCTCATCTTCTCCAACCGTGTACATGGCCTTGAGAAAGACCTGTGTCCCTTACTGTATGAACTGATCGGACTTGCAAGGCATGTCATGGCTGTAGGTGCTCTCAACGTGTCACCATGATGGGTGATGTTGTGATTTGAGATTGTACTTGCCGTTTTTCCCGGACTTGTGTTGGCATTTTTTAACACCGACTTGCAAACAGGCGACACCTGTTAATTACAACAGTAACTTGTACTGATAGGTACTTTTGAACTAGAACAGTCTACTGGGAACGATGCTCATGCCAGTGTCTTTGTTTCTAACTTTTGTTTGTGACTCTGGAGGTCACAAGCATGAACAGACACCCCAAGCATCTTGACTACAAGATAGTTTTCTGCATCCCAAAAGCTCTTTGAAAAATGCCTTGGCACACACACACACACAGTCCGAAATGTGACTCCAATCTTTAGTTCCCTTAAACTCTAACCGGTCCTAAGATATCCTCTGAGATATCCTGAACTAGACTAATACATGATAATTCCCCTCATAAAAAAAGAGGTGATCATTTGCTTTCCAAATGCCACGGATTGGACAGGAAGTCTGTTAATCTGAAACCCGATCCGGGAGGAAGGAAGGACTCAAGAACCAGCGTTCAGAGCTTTCACCGATCATATTCATCACAGCCGCCAGGCCCGGCCAGGCCCAGACTCATTAGCCTCAGCACTGCACTTAACTAAACATCTTTCCCATAAAATAAATGCTTCCAGGTTACTCTGCCTAGCCCAGGTTGCCTCCTCGCCTCAATGGCCCATCTGATCTCAATTACCTCAGTCAGTTGGTTAGCGATCCTGGTGCTATAGTGGTGGTGTCCTGATCAGACCTGGGTTCAAATAGTCTTTGAAATCTTTCAAATACTTTGTCCGTTTGCTTTAACCTGCCTGGAGTGACAGGGTTTGGGGACTGTTGGGACTTTTCTTTTGGTTCCATTGCAACAGACAAGCTCAACCCAGCACACATAAAGTATTTGGAAGTATTTCGAATAGTATTTGAACCCAGGTCTGACTGGTGGTGGTGTAGTGATACCGGACCCCTAATCTGACTCTGAACCTGCAAGGCCACATCACAGCTCCATGGCAAGGGGTAAGAGCCCAAACTGAGGTGTACCCCAACCGACACAGGTCTGCCTACGCGCTGTCCCTCTCATTTAGAATACAACCCACGTATCCCAAATGGCACCCTTATTCCCAATATAACGCAACGGTGGGCTCTGGTCAAAAGTAGTGCAGTATATAGGGAATAGGGTACCATTTGGGAGACAACCAAGAAGGTAAGAGGAGGGGAAAGCGTTATTGAGTAATTGGTTCCTGATGCTTTCCCCCTTTCCTTTGGAATATTAATGACCAGATAGTCGGCGTCCCAAATGACATCCTATCCCCTATATAGTGCACTACTTTTGACCAGGGCCCATATACTCCCCATATGCAGGGAGAATGGTACCATTTGGGACACAGACATAGTCTTTTTGGTCTCTGGGTTGATATTGCAGGAGGAAGTGGGGCCTAACGCATAGGAGGAAGTCCTATGTGATGGTTTTAACTGTCCTTTTCGGGGGGGGGGGGGGGGGGATCAGACATTTGGTGTTCCAGTTTCAGAGGAAGTAGCATTTTTCTTCTTAAGACAGGCTCAGGCTGGTCTAAAAGTATTTATGGCACAGGTTTGCGAGAGAATGGTTTGGAGCATGTCATTTATTTCTCAGTTCACATGCGAAAAGTCAAACGCAAACAGGAAAGATCCGAAGCTGCAGAACATGTGTTCTGTTCCTGTTGATGTCAACCAGAGAAGATGTGTTTGTTGGTTTATTTTTAATCAAAAGGTCCTTTGCAGATGAAGAGTCAGACAAAAATGTCTCTATTTTATTATTTATCTTTGTCACTCTCCCTCCCCCTCCCTCTCCCTCTGTCTCTCTCTCTCCCTCTGTCTCTCTCTCTCTCTCTCTCTCCCTCTGTCGCTCTCTCTCTCTCACTCTCCCTCTGTCTCTCTCTCTCACTCTCCCTCTGTCTCTCCCTCTCCCTCCATCTCTCTCTCTCATACAGGTAGAATTTTCCCAGAAGGAGAAGCTTGCCATGGAATCTGCAAGCTGGATATAGGCTTCAAACTAAATCGTTGCATCAGAGCAGAGTATTAATTCATCTGATGCCCATAGTGAACACATATTTTTTCTAATCAATCTCTTTTACATTCACCCACTTAGTTTATTAAGGCATGGTTGGTTTCCATAGTAACTCTGAGTCCACACCCTCCCGACACCAGAGTGAATGTGTTTATGCGGAGAGGGCACCACCTTGTGGCAGTACATGAACTAACAATCTGATTTCCACACAGAGATGGGGATAGAATAATGTTTTTCCACGTATCTTGTTACAAAAAGCTATTATTTTTTGTAATCATTGCTGCTGAGTCCAGGAAGAGAGATGTAACTCCTGATGTGGTTATGCTATTGTTATTTAAGTTAAGGAATTAGTCTTATCTGATTGTCTGTGACTGATTAGGCCTGTATGGACGGACTGTAGGCCCATAATGGACTGTAAAGTCCTTATGCTACATGAACATCTGACAATCAATTAATCAAACCTTATTTATATAGTAAGAGAATGCATTTCAAGTACTAAGGGAGGGGAGAAAAAAAAACGCAATATGTTTTCTATAAAAATATACATTTAATATAGACAAGTAAAACAATAAGCGAGAAATTAAAATAGTAAAATAACAGTGGACATGAGAGACTAATGCAGAAATAAATAAAATAGGCGTAAATAATAGGATACATAGAATGGGATAGAATAAATAGAGTTGGGGAGCTTAGCTCAGTGCTCCTTCAGCCGTGTTGAGAGTTCTTTCTCTCTCTCTTTAATGGAACACTAAACCACAGTGTTCGTGAATAATCAGTGATGAAACTCTCTGTTCTCTTCTGACTCACAGTCACAGCAGACCGCTCCTTCAACCTCACACTCTCAAGAGCCAAGATCCAATCTCTCTCTACAAGTGTTCAAGATTAGAATATAGACAAATGGTGACTTCAAAAAATAGCTTGATAAAAAGCTCTTCCTGAGAGGAAAATTGCATTTTGAGTGTAGAAGTGGTGAAAACTGGGTTTTGAGAGGACAACTCTATATCATTTTCTATGGTTATACGTCGGGATAAATGCGGAAGACACATTTCAGTTGAAGGCATTCAGTTGTACAACTGACTAGGTATCCCCCTTTCCCTTTCCTTTACCCACAGTCCTCCTTACCCCAGAGAATATAATGTAACTTTCTTGCCCTCCATATTGTATGATCATCTGCTGTGTTCGCTAATGACCAATCTGAAGTTAAGATACTGAGTCTGTGTTCAGATCACACGCACAATCTTCAGCCTCAATACAGTCAGGGGGACTTAGACCTACAATTGTTATTCTTTATTTAGCCAACAGAGGGAGACAGAGACTAACAGTCCCTACCTTTTCTGCACTTTATTATTCCATAATATGATGTGGGTGACAGGTTGTACATAGTTTGTTTCTATATTTAGTCTGGGTTGAACAGATAAGTAGGGGTTCATTATGTACACATGAACATGAACCAATTGTGTGATGCAGCACTATTCATACTTATTCTGTCCTCCTCCTTTTGGTCACTAAGGTCTGCACACTGTCTGTCCATTTGTAAGGTCAGTAGGGCCTCTATCTCACCATATTCCTCTCTTTCTTTCTCTCTGTCACGAGAATTTTCAATCCCAATGATAATAACTAACAATCAATAGCTTTGACCAATCCCCGAGGTTTGTAAGACCATGGGTTTAATAATAATGAGCCAAAGACTCAGCTTATGCAAAAGGTTAGGACAGTTTATTCACGAGAATGTTCTGAAGTCCATTATACAAACACAGTCTTTATAACACACACAAACAAGTTCAAATCTTAAGCTACACCTTGCTCAGACAGTCTGTGTTTTTCCACTACACAGATACATGGTTTAATCTGCAACTTCTTTTATCACTCTCTCTCTCCCTCTCCACACCTATGGGTGTGTGAGTGTGATGGACCGTGGACGGTAAGCTGTTGACCTTCGTGCTGTTTGGGGTGGTGGTGTAGATTGTGGTGGCTGTTTACCTGTGTGTCTGTGTGGTGCTGCTGCACTCCCTGCGCTGTAAGAACCAGGAGGAGAAAACTGACATGGAGAGTTCAGAGGTCACACCAAAAGAGATTGTGGACAGAGGTTAAGTTCCTGGCTCAAGGGCACATTTAAGATACTCACTTCCCATCAGATTTGCCTGTCAGACCTGGGATTTGAACCGGCGATCCTCCAGTTTTCTGGCGGTGTTTGCTTTTGCCACAAGCAACCTTATCACTGGTAAATAAAAAACTTTGTGGATTTGTTTTCTCACATTTCTTACAATAACAAGTTAATGCCTTAGTTATTACCTCTTATTATAATTTCTTGCTGCTAGAGATGCCAAAGTGCAGACAGACTCAGGGGACTGATCATGTATACTCCCAGTGAGAGTTCAACTTATAATGATGATGATAATAATAATAAAAATAATGGTAATAAATATTTCTCCTGTTACACACTTGCAAGTGTGTAATGGAAATGCTTTTCTTGCATATCCCAACTCCCCCTGAGACACCCGCAGGGAGTGATGTCAGGGCCAGATAAGATAACTGTTTCCTGGCTCAACTCAACTGTTTATGTGTAAGTGATATGTGTGTTGTTGTGGTGTCTTTTGCTTCGTCCTCCCCAACGTTTAAATCTCCAAAGACTAAAAGGAGGTTTGCGGATGTTGGCCTGAAGTTGTACATTTAAATTGAAAGTGGATTTACTTGAACAAACCTGGGCATTGACTGTTTTGTCCAGATGAAAACTTATAACCGTTTCGAGTTGTTGTCGCTTGAAATGCTGACCGTGATGGTTTTACAAACCCTTGTCTTGTGGCCATTGCATTTATGTTTTTTTTTTCACTGATTAAGCAATTCTGTTTATTCCATGTATCTATAACTTAGCACTTCGGTTAGAGACCGCAATAACCACGTCGTCCCACTCCTTCCAATAGATATGATCTCACACAGTGATGAGCTATATGGTGCTCTGTTTACAGTACACTCCGAAGAGGAATAATATTCAGTTCATAGTTAAGTCTTGAGCACACCAGCTACAGTTCCCTCACAGTGTAAATACCACGTTGGAGTTATTAATAACCCTGTATCTGGCAGATTTCCTGAGAGGGAATGTCACTACATTGGTCAGGTCAATTCAAATAGGCCCTGTTTACATGTTGATATACAGTTAAGGACTTTCCAATATGGATTCATTCATATTTCAATGTCATTTCCAGTGGTGGTATGTCTGTAGTGACTAATCATCCAGTTGTGATCAGTTGCTCTTGTTGATGCAATGTATATGGTGATGATCAGACAGTGCAACAATGTATTCACGTTTCTAATGGTTTTGGAACACTTGTATCAGGAAAGACAATCAAATCAACATGCACCAAGACAATGAAATAACATGCATGTTCTTTTTCCGGAAATAATACCCTCAGTATGACTGTACCACAGGTGTCCACTGTAAAATGAAGAGGGGTTTGGGAATGTTCCCAAGAAGTGACCGCTGTGGGTATGGTAGTGAATGAGTTTCCCCCGGTTGCTGTGGGCGTTGCCTTCTGTACTCTAGTAAAAAGGTGTGTAGCGGAAAAACGTATGACTATTGAGTGCATGACACGCTATGGTGCAAGTTGCCCTTTAGTGAGGTACGTTGTTTAGTAGAGTTCTTTTACTATCTCCTCGACTGTATCAAGTCCGTTCCACATCAGCTCTTGCCAGATGTGATACAGAATGTTATTATGATCTCAAAAAAAGACTGGTTGCGTTTCAGACCGTTATTTCAGATTGATTTAGATTCTAATTATGTTTAAATGCCTAAGCAACACACCTACTGCTATTGGAATGTGTAGCCTGACGTTGCACTGTCAATTGAAATGACTATGTAACAATGTTACTAAATGCTTTAGATAATAAACGTTAAAAGTTGTGTAGTCACAGCTCTGTGTCACTTCCTAGCGTGCATTAGCTGACTACTGTGTTGGAGCGGAGCTACCTGGGAGGCCTCAGCCGGTTAGTAGGCTCCCATGTCTCAGCGGGTTGAATAGGCTCCCATGCCTAAGCTGGATGAATAGGTTTCCATGCCTCAGTCGAGGCAACCCGGGATGTCTCAGCCGGCTCATCTGGCTCTTACTCCTCAGCCGGTTCGTCAGGTTTCTGCGCCTCAGTGGAGGTGACCGGTCTGCTCCAGATCCCCGGGATCAAAACCCACAGTCGCAAAAAGTGCTCTTCACCGTTGCGGTTTTGTCACACCAGGGGCGATGGTCGGATTCGTGTTTATCGTTGAAGGAATGAGCGTTACACCGAGGCCTGTACTCTGGAGCAGGATCGATTTGGAGGTGGAGGGTAAGTCATGGTCTGTGGCTGTGTGTCACAGCATCATCGGACTGAGCTTCCTGTCATTGCAGGCAATCTCAATCCTGTGCGTTACAGGGAAGACATCCTCCTCCCTCATGTGGTACCCTTCCTGCAGGCTCATCATGACATGACCCTACAACATGACAATGCCACCAGCCATACTGCTCGTTTTGTGTGTGATTTCCTGCAAGACAGGAATGCCAGTGTTCTGCCATGGTCAGCGATGAGCCCGGATCTCAATCCCATTGAGGACGTCTGGGACCTGTTGGATTGGAGGGTGAGGGCTAGGGTCATTTCCCCCCGAGAAATGTCCGGGGACTTGCAGGTGCCTTGTTGGAAGAGTGGGTTAACATCTCACAGCAAGAACTGGCAACTCTGGTGCAGTCCATGAGGAGGAAATGCACTGCAGTACTTAATGCAGCTGGTGGCCACACCAGATACTGACTGTTACTTTTGATTTTGACCCCCCCCCCCCCAGTCAGATGTCTGTGGAACTTGTTCAGTTTGTCTCAGTTGTTGAATCTTGTTATGTTCATACAACTATTTACTCATGTTAAGTTTGCTGAAAATAAACACAGTTGACAGTGAGAGGACGTTTCTTTATTTGCTGAGTTTAACACTGAAAATCATCTGTGAAGGAGATGCTGATTAACTCCACCCCCTTCCTGAGTGATTTGCCAACCCCACCTCCAGTGGGAGGAGCTACCTACAGGATGCTCTCTGCTAAGCAATGCTGCTCACGTCACCTCCCAGTCCCACCTGCTGATGCCCCAAGCCTGCTCATGCCTCCAAATAGCTGCGTACCCACGCTACATCAGTGCAAGCCAATGCATGCTATTGCCTGAGAAGTACTACCTCTCTCTCTCTGGAATATGAGACATGCTGTTATGAGGTGCTGTGTTTCACTCCCATGCCATCAGAATGACTCTATTTCCCTTGCTGGGTTAATGGACCATTTCCCAGGCGTGAAACTCGGGTCTGGATCAGTAAGTCCTTTTAAATAGGATCTGTGACTATACATTATACTCAGTCAGTCATCATATAACCCTGCCCATGTGAAAATCTTCTTGATCCCTCAGTGGGAAGCTATGGAGAAGCTCTGCGGTGAGGACGACTGACACGAGTCCACTCCTGTCTACTCTGCAGGGAAGATCCTTTACATGTTAGCTTCTGTCTAGTAACTCACCCTGAGAATCATCGATATGTTTGTTTCAGTGTTCATAAAGTGTTACATTGGGAAGCATTTCGATCATGTAATGTGTTTGATCAGCAGACACACCAGGATTCTTTAGCCAGAGTCACTTATTGAGCTTTTTCTGATGTATTGATTGCCAACATTACTGAGGACTGAATGCATTTCATTAGGACAAACCTGCATTGGTGGTATTACCCAAATTATTAAAGGTACAAAGAGGGAAGGTATTTTATCTGTTTGAGAGTGAAGAGTCGTATTAAAACTAACAGTTGGTTGTAATGTGGTCTTTTATCCAGTAGGTGGGGAACGAAGCGTCATATAATCGGTAGAATACTAGCAAAGGCCGTTCAAGTAGCAGTGATTCAGTTAAAGGTCCAATGCAGCCATTTTTATCTCAATATCAAATCATTTCTGGGTAACCTTAAAGTGATGGTTTTCAATTAAAACAGTCAAAAGGGGGGAAAAATGGCTTATGAGCAATTTCTCAAGCAATAATTTTACTAGGACTGCCTGGGAGTGGTCTGCGTGGGGAGGGGAAAACTAGCTGTTATTGGCAGAGGTTTGAAAAGACTGCCTGAAATTTCAGCCTGTTTTGGTGGGATGGCGTTTGGCCTGCCTGGTGACATCAACAGGCGGTAAATGAGTTAATAGACCAATAAGGAAGAGTTTCAAACAGCTCTTACACTAAAAGGGTATTATCATAATCTTCACAATTTCACAGTTTTTTTCCACAAATTTCATGTCATAGTGTGGAAGTATACACTGAGTGTACAAAACATTAGGAACACCTTCCTAATATTGAATTGCACCCCCTTTTGCCCTCAGAACAGCCTCAATTTGTCAGGGCATGGACTACAAGGTGTTGAAAGCATTGCATAGTGATGCTGGCCAATGTTAACTCCAATTCTTCCCACAGTTGTGTCAAGTTGGCTGCTTGTCCTTTGGGTGGTGTCCCATTCTTGATACACACGGGAAACTGTTGAGCGTGAAGAAAAACACAGCAGCCTTGCAATTCTCGACACTCAAACTGGTGCGCCTGGCACCTACTGCTGTCCCCCTGTAAAAATGCACTTAAATATTTAGTTTTGACCATTAACCCTCTGAATGGCACACATACACAATCCATGTCTCAAGGCTTAAACATAATTGGGTAACCTAGCATCACCTGGTCAGTCTGTGTCATGGAAAGAGATGGTTTGTACACTCAGTGTATATAAAACACAGGAAATCACATTTTTGAATGCAATGGGCATTTAACTAATTTTATGTCCAGTTTTCCTGAAAAGAGGTTTTACAAAAATGCTTGCATTGAATTTACAAGCAATAACTTTCACATCTGATTCAGAACTGTCAGTTATCATGGAGTCTCTCTCGTAATACAAAGCCCTGATCTCACCCTATAATCCCCAGAACAGTGCAGACTCCTGAGTTGCCATGCAATGGGGTGATTAACCAGTGAAAGCTGTTTAGCCCAATTCTCTGATATAACGTGTGATTGGTGTTTTACATGGCAGGAATTTTTAATCTCTGTCTGCACCTGAAAATCAAGACAATGTGTCAAGTAAGACTAAGATTGAGGTCTCCAAAAGATCCTCTGATAAATCCTCCTAATGTGGTTCTGCAATGTTTTGGGAACAGACTGTTGTGAAGAGAGATGATCTCTGTCATTATCTCAGGCAAGACTGTGTAATCTTGAGATTTGTTGTCTGTGCTGGGACGATCTAACCATTTCCTTTCAAATTCTAATTAGTGTCTCTAAGAAAAGAACAATGGCTGTAGAGTATAATCCTTCAATTTGCACTGGCAGGTCAGAGATTACTACAGATTATAGAATGAGATTACAGAAAATGTCATCCTAATATGCCAAAACTATACCTTGGTATACGACATTTGATGGCATGGAGAAGACAAGCTGGTCTCTTGTTAACTTTGAGGAGGAAGGCATTTTCTAATAGCTACTGTTATCTTCAAGTGAAAGTAAATCTGAGCGTAATCTCTCGTGGACAGACTTTGAGCATCTGACCAAATTATGCAAAATTAATCATGACTAATGAAAAAAAAAATATCTTAACATTAATTGAACAATGATATTCCTTTAGGCATTCTTTGTTCATTTAAAATAATCAAAAGAGAGACATGCCTTAATACAGATACATTGAAATTATGTCCCTTTTAGTATATACAGTGCATTTAGTATATACAAGTTTTCTGACCCCTTGACTTTTTCCACATTTTGTAACGTTAAAGGTTCAGTTGTAGTCTGGTTTGCAGTGAGTGGCTACAGTAGAGTCTGTGGCAGCTCGGTTGTTGGCTGGGCCAGTCTGAGGCAGGGCTGGTGGTGCCTGAAGTTCATTAAATACACAGAAGTCTGGTGCCACAAGCAGAGCATAAACACCACCAGGACATGCCACACCTGGTGGCTGGCAACCAGGTAGTTCAGCTGACCTGTGTAGGTCAAAGAGCATCACAAGGTCACTTGACATTTTCAGCACGTTTGAAGGTATCAGTTTGAGCAAGACAAGTTGCAGAATGACACATGTAAGTGGTTATTTGCGATGAGATTTGTAGATTTTACCGATGTAAAAGAAGAACTCAGCTCCAGCTATCTAATACATCACCATCAAGAGGCAGGAACAACTGCAGACAGAGATAACAGATGGTAAGACATTCACGTTAACAGAATACTTGACCGACGCATAATTGTACTTTTTATGAATGTGTTATTAAGTCCTTATGTACCCTTCAAATAAAGTGTTACCTAATATTGTAATTCAGGTATCTGATGACTCATCTGGACGACAGCAGAGCTGAAGCTTCCATTGAGCCAGACCCAGTGGACGGCTGGGATGACCCCGTAGCCAGCCACTGAGTCGAGGATGGCAGTACGCTGGTGTCGCCACTCCTTAGAGTGGTAGTGAGGGTGGATCTGAGCCAAGAACACAGCCAATATCAATGTTTTAACAATCACTAGGTACACCTGTCTCCAGAACTTTAGAGCAGAGGGAGGGTAGAAGATCGGCTACGGGAAAAGATATGTCAGGAGGAGAAGAGATGTCATTTCAGAGCCAGTTTGCGTAGTTACATGTTTACAGTGTCGGAGTGCATGTGTTATAAAATGTTATCTTTACTGAAACAGAACGGTATGAGTGAAATGTACAACAAATGATGGAATGTGTTGTCTAAGACAGCGGCGCAGTGGGAGGCATACAAGACCCCTGGAACGCAACAGCTAAGGTTCCAACGTAGTCCTGTGGCAGCATTTCTTCTCTGAGAGGGGGCAGGAGAACAGGTGATACCCCACAGAACACAGCATACACACCTACAGGAACGACGGGTAGCTTCATACAACAACACTACTCCTGAACACAGTTACGCCTTACAGATAAGACCTGTAAACCATAACAAGCTGTAGGAGTTAAGGACAGACTTATTAATCCAAATGTATTGCTTTGGATTGGAGAGGTCCCTCCAATTCAAAGCCATTGAGGTTGTTGAGCTAACACCACATTTTACTAGCACTTTTAAGACGGTCCTCGTTTCTGCGAATACACAGACAATCAATGTAAAGTCTCTTGAAAACAGAACAACAAAAACAAGTGGTGCAACTTGGGGGGTGTCGGATTCTGTTGCAAAATGTTTTATCTGTTGCACATGGTAAAATACATCAAATCTAAGTCTGTTGCACAACGTTTTGCAACGAAAAGGAGAGTTTCTATTGGACAAATTCCGGTAGGTCCTCCCTGTTTTGTTTCTTCCGTTTGGTTCCTAGAATAAACAGTGAACGGTTTCCTTTTTTGCAACAGACAAAATGTTTTGTCAAGGAATACCACTAATGAATACACCCTGCTACTCTATCTTTTTATATCATCCTGAAACATTATGTTGAAGAGGTAATGTAAAGTCAGAATCTTTAATAAAGAAAAATATACTGCTTTCTTGTTAGCATTAGACAGGGAAAACCCCGTTTGGTGATTTCTAGTATATCATCAAAACAAATCGCAGCACATTTTGTCTTTCAGCAGTTTTAACCTGATTAAGTATGATGCCATTAGAAATTAATGTCGAAAGTTCAATTTATATTCCTAAAACGTAATGGCCCTGTGCAGTCAAACGTGATTTTCCAGTGTTTTACATACATTTCCAAACTATGAGGTTAGAATAATACCTTGAAAATTATGATAATACCCTTTTAGGGTAAGAGCTGTTCAGTGACATCAAGCAGGCCAATATACCTATTAATAGACCTATATGAAATAGAGTTTCAAACCTATCTGCCAATAACAGCTAGTTTTCAGCACCAAAAACCCTCCGGTGAAATGCAGGGCGCAAAATTCAAAAATAATAAATTCGTAATATTAAACATTCAGGAAGGTACAAGTGTCTTACATCATTTAAAAGCCTCATTTATTGTTAATCCAGCCGCTTTGTCGGATTTCAAAAAGGCTTTACGGTGAAAGCATACGATGCGATTATCTGAGGACAGCGCCCCGCATGGAAAATATTTTCTAACCAAGTAGATGCATCACGGGCCTCCCAGGTGGCGCAGTGGTTAAGGGCGCTGTACTGCAGCGCCAGCTGTGCCATCAGAGTCCCTGGGTTCGCGCCCAGGCTCTGTCGTAACCGGCCGCGACAGGGAGGTCCGTGGAGCGACTCACAATTGGCCTAGCGTCGTCCGGGTTAGGGAGGGCTTGGTCGGTAGGGAGGTCCTTGTCTCATCGCGCACCAGCGACTCCTGTGGCGGGCCGGGCGCAGTGCGCGCTAACCAAGGTTGCCAGGTGCACGGTGTAGCACATTGGTGCGGCTGGCTTCCGGGTTGGATGCGCGCTGTGTTAAGGGTTAAGGGTTGGTGCGGCTGGTTGGGTTGTGTATCGGAGGACGCATGACATTCAACCTTCGTCTCTCCCGAGCCCGTACGGGAGTTGTAGCGATGAGACAAGATAGTAGCTACTACAACAATTGGATACCACGAAATTGGGGAGAAAAAGGGGTAAAAAAAGTAGATGCATCACGAAAGTCAGAAAGTCCGAAATAGCGCTAAAATGAATTGTTTACCTTTGAAGATCTTCATCTTTTTGCAATCCCAAAGGTCTCAGTTACACAATGAATGGTCGTTTTATTCGATAAAGTCCTTCATATCCCAAAAATGTCAGTTTATTTGGCGCGTTTGATTTAGAAATACACCTGTTCCAACTCGCCCAACATGCCTACAAAGGATCTAATAAGCTACCTGTAAACTTGGTAAAAACATTTCAAACAACTTTTCTAATCCAACCTCAGGTACCCTAATATGTAAATAATCGATCAAATTTAAGACGGAATAAACTGTTTCCAATACCGGAGAAAAACGAGGAGCGCGCTCTCATTCACGCGCACCAAAAGACTAGAGTCCTCCTGGGTGACACTTAGAAAGAATATGAATACTTCTTAATTTTTCAACAACAACAAAAAATCGAACCATTTCTAAAGACTGACATCTAGTGGAAGCCATAGGAACTGCAATCTGGGTCCTAATAATTATGCTTTCCCATAGAAAAGCATTGGAAAATCCAGTGACCTCAACAACAACAAAAAATCCTGGATGGATTGTCCTCTGGGTTTCGCTTGTCAAATCAGTTCTGTTATACTCACAGACATTATTTTAACAGTTTTAGAAACTTTAGTGTTTTCTATCCAATACTACCATGCATATGCATATCCTAGCCTTTGGGCCTGAGTAACAGGCAGTTAACTTTGGGCACCTCAGTCATCCAAACTTCTGAATACTGCCCCCTAGCCTCAAGAAGTTTTAAATAACACAGCTCAAAAACCACACTGAATCTGGGAATAAGTTGTACAGGACAACTTGGTGTGTGGCCAGCGGCTTTTATAGAGAGACCAGCCCTAACTATTTGTGCCATTAGAGAAAGAAAATGAAAGCTGCGTTGTAAGTCGTGTGACCCCCAGCACGTATAACAAAATCAACAGTAAAAAAAAAAATAAAAGCAATTGTTCTTGACTCTTGACTATAAACTTTTATACTAACAACACCAATCTGAGGTAAAAGGTTGTGTAATAAAAGGTTGTGTAATTCCCCCTCCCCCTCCCCCCATAGAGGCCCAGAGTGGACATGTCATAATACCCATAAAAAATCTAGTGGCAAAACACAGAAATGTTTCCAATCATTTTTTCCCCTTACATTTTTCAGAACCACTTCAAACAAGGTCTGTGTTTCAGGTAGGCTTTCCCTGGTGTGATGTTTTGATAAACGTGTATATCGTTCTCTCTTGGACAAGGTGGATTTTATCAAGATATTAGTCTCTCTCAGATTCGAAAATGCTAATTAGCATCAAAGTAGACATCATGCAGGACTACAAATGCCTGCAAGCTCCTGCACGTCATCTTTGCTGTCAGCTAGATACATTTTCATTTATTGTACCATATTTTATTTATCTACCTGTAATACCAGTGGTCTTATGTATCCATTTGGTCTTGGTACAGAATACTATCCTTGTAGCAGTCAGATATTTACAATGTGCCATGAATACTAGGTCGTTTTTTGCAAAGAAGCTGGCTAGCTAGCTACCTACCTAGATGATTATTAGTAACATACCAGATCCTCTTCTCATTCAGCCAGTAGAGATCTATATCTAATCCCTTATAATTTCTGCCAATTATACACTACTTGACCAAAGGTATGTGGACTCTCATTCCAAAATCATGGGCATTAATATGGAGTGGGTCCCCCCGTTGCTGCTATAACAGCCTCCACTCTTCCGGGAATGCTTTCCACTAGATGTTGGAACATTGCTGTGGGTACTTGCTTCCATTCAGCCACAAGAGCGTTAGTGAGGTCGGGCATTGATGTTGGGCTCGCAGTCAATGTTCCAATTCATCCCAAAGGTGTTCGATGTGGTTGAGGACAGGCCTCTGTGCCGGCCAGTCAACTTCTTCCACACCGATCTCAACAAACCATTTCTGTATGTACCTTGCTTTGTGCACGGGGGCATTGTCATGCTGAAACAGGAAAGGGCCTTCCCCAAACTGTTGCCACAAAGTTGGAAGCACAGAATTGTCTACAATGCCATTGTATGCTGAAGCATCATTATTTCCCTTCACTGGAACTAATGGGCCTAGCCCGGACCCCATGAAAAAGCCCCATGAAAAACAGCCCCAGACCAGTATTCCTCCGCCACCAAACTTTACAGTTGGCACTATGCATATTCTCCTGGCATCCGCCAAACCCAGATTGTGAAGTGTGATTCATCACTCCAGAGAACGTGTTTCCACTGCTCCAGAGTCCAATGGCTTTACACCACACAAGCCAATGCTTGGCATTGCGCATGGTGATCATAGGCTTGTGTGCGGCTGCTCGGCCATGGAAAACCATTTCAAGAGGCTCCCGACAAACAGTTATTGTGCTGACATTGCTTCCAGAGGCAGTTTGGAACTTGGTAGTGAGTGATGCAACCAAGGCCAGACGATTTTTATGCGCTACACGCTTCAGCACTCGGCGGTCCCGTTCTGTGAGCTTGTGTAGCCTACCACTTTGCAGCTGAGCCGTTGTTGTTCCTAGACATTTCCACTTCACAATAACAACACATGCAGTTCTAGTAGGGCAGAAATTTGACGACTGACTTGTTGGAAAGCTGGAATCCTATGACTGTGCCATGTTGAAAGCCACTGAGTTCTTCAGTAAGGCCATTCCACTGCCAATGTTTATCTATGCATATTGCATGGCTGTGTGCTCGATTTATACACCTGTCAGCAACGGGTAGGGCTGAAATAGCCAAATCTAATAATTTGAAGTGGTGTCCACATACAGTGGGGCAAAAAGGTATTTAGTCAGCCACCAATTGTGCAAGTTCTCCCACGAGAAAAAAAAAATTCCAGAACATCACATTGTAGGATTTATTTTTTTATTTTTGAATTTTACCCCTTTTTCTCCCCAATTTCGTGGTATCCAATTGTTGTAGTAGCTACTGTCTCATTGCTACAACTCCCGTACAGGCTCGGGAGAGACGAAGGCTGAATGTCATGCGTCCTCCGATACACAACCCAACCAGCCGTACTGCTTCTTAACACAGCGCTCATCCAACCCGGAAGCCAGCCGCACCAATGTGTCGGAGGCTACACCGTGCACCTGGCAACCTTGGCTAGCGCGCACTGCGCGCACAGGAGTTGCTGGTGCGCGATGAGACAAGGAGATCCCTACCGACCAATCCCTCCCTAACCCGGACAACGCTAGGCCAATTGTGCGTCGCCCCACGGACCTCCCGGTCGCGGCCGGTTACGACAGAGCCTGGGCATGAACCCAGGGACTCTGATGGCACAGCTGGCGCTGCAGTACAGCGCCCTTAACCACTGCGCCACCCGGGAGGCCCACATTGTAGGATTTTTAATGAATTTATTTGCAAATTATGGTGGAAAATAAGTATTTGGTCAATAACAAAAGTTTATCTCAATACTTTGTTATATACCCTTTGTTGGCAATGACAGAGGTCAAACGTTTTCTGTAAGTCTTCACAAGGTTTTCACACACTGTTGCTGGTATTTTGGCCCATTCCTCCATGCAGATCTCCTCTAGAGCAGTGATGTTTTGGGGCTGTTGCTGGGCAACACAGACTTTCAACTCCCTCCAAAGATGTTCTATGGGGTTGAGATCTGGAGACTGGCTAGGCCACTCCAGGACCTTGAAATGCTTCTTACGAAGCCACCCCTTCGTTGCCCGGGCGGTGTGTTTGGGATCATTGTCATGCTGAAAGACCCAGCCACGTTTCATCTTCAATGCCCTTGCTGATGGAAGGAGGTTTTCACTCAAAATCTCACGATACATGGCCCCATTCATTCTTTCCTTTACACGGATCAGTCGTCCTTGTCCCTTTGCAGAAAAACAGCCCCAAAGCATGATGTTTCCACCCCCATGCTTCACAGTAGGTATGGTTTTCTTTGGATGCAACTCAGCATTCTTTGTCCTCCAAACACGACGAGTTGAGTTTTTACCAAAAAGTTATATTTTGGTTTCATCTGACCATATGACATTCTCTCAATCTTCTTCTGGATCATCCAAATGCACTCTAGCAAACTTCAGACAGGCCTGGACATGCACTGGCTTAAGCAGGGGGACACATCTGGCACTGCAGGATTTGAGTCCCTGGCGCCGTAGTGTGTTACTGATGGTAGGCTTTGTTACTTTGGTCCCAGCTCTCTGCAGGTCATTCACTAATCAAATCAAATCAAATTTATTTATATAGCCCTTCGTACATCAGCAGATATCTCAAAGTGCTGTACAGAAACCCAGCCTAAAACCCCAAACAGCAAGCAATGCAGGTGTAGAAGCACGGTGGCTAGGAAGAACTCCCTAGAAAGGCCAAAACCTAGGAAGAAACCTAGAGAGGAACCAGGCTATGTGGGGTGGCCAGTCCCCTTCTGGCTGTGCCGGGTGGAGATTATAACAGAACATGGCCAAGATGTTAAAATGTTCATAAATGACCAGCATGGTTGAATAATAATAAGGCAGAACAGTTGAAACTGGAGCAGCAGCACAGTCAGGTGGACTGGGGACAGCAAGGAGTCATCATGTCAGGTATTCCTGGGGCATGGTCCTAGGGCTCAGGTCCTCCGAGAGAGAGAAAGAAAGAGAGAATTAGAGAGAGCATATGTGGGATGGCCAGTCCTCTTCTGGCTGTGCCGGGTGGAGATTATAACAGAACATGGCCAAGATGTTCAAAAGTTCATAAATGACCAGCATGGTCGAATAATAATAAGGCAGAACAGTTGAAACTGGAGCAGCAGCACGGCCAGGTGGACTGGGGACAGCAAGGAATCATCATGTCAGGTAGTCCTGGGGCATGGTCCTAGGGCTCAGGTCCTCCGAGAGAGAGAGGAGAGAATTAGAGAACGCACACTTAGATTCACACAGGACACCGAATAGGACAGGAGATACTCCAGATATAACAAACTGACCCTAGCCCCCCGACACAAACTACTGCAGCATAAATACTGGAGGCTGAGACAGGAGGGGTCAGGAGACACTGGGACCCCCCGTGTGGTTCTGGGATTTTTGCTCACCGTTCTTGTGATCATTTTGACTCCACGGGGTGAGATCTTGCGTGGAGCCCCAGATCGAGGGAGATTATCAGTGGTCTTGTATGTCTTCCATTTCCTAAAAATTGCTCCCACAGTTGATTTCTTCAAACCAAGCTGCTTACCTATTGCAGATTCAGTCTTCCCAGCCTGGTGCAGGTCTACAATTTTGTTTCTGGTGTCCTTTGACAGCTCTTTGGTCTTGGCCATAGTGGAGTTTGGAGTGTGACTGTTTGAGGTTGTGGACAGGTGTCTTTTATACTAATAACAAGTTCAAACAGGTGCCATTAATACAGGTAATGAGTGGAGGGCAGAGGAGCCTCTTAAAGAAGAAGTTACAGGTCTGTGAGAGCCAGAAGTCTTGCTTGGTTGTAGGTGACCAAATACTTATTTTCCACCATAATTTGCAAATAAATTCATTAAAAATCCTACAATGTGATTTTCTGGATTTTTTTTCTCATTTTGTCTGTCATAGTTGAAGTGTACCTATTATGAAAATTACAGGCCTCTCTCATCTTTTTAAGTGGGAGAACTTGCACAATTGGTGGCTGACTAAATACTTTTTTGCCCCACTGTACTTTGTATATATAGTGTATGAACGCGGTGAGATCTATTTAAATTCATGGTGTCAGTATACGCCGCTGTATTAAAGCAATTCAGAACTAACTTATTGACATGTTCTGTTGCAGATTTCAAGACAGATTGCAGAAAAATGTATCCATAATCATGAACGTATAAGCAGATTTATTTGACAAGAATGCACCTAGTCACCCATCAATCACGTAAAACACCTGTAACTCCAACAATTACATTGTTTTAAATAAATCAAAATAGTAAACAACGCATAAATATGTATTTTATACATAACATAAACATCTTTGAAGTAAAGATTAATTTATTTATTCATCAGTGTCACAAACCTTTGACATCGAAGAGCTCCATATTAACTATTATACAACGGGTGGGTCAAATCCTGAATGCTGATTGGTTAAAGCCGCATTCCAGCCGGTTGCTATTCCACAAATTGCCATCCGCTAAATCTATGACATTAAAATGCCTATTTATTCTGTTCCATCTGACTGCGCAATTTACTGTCTCATCAGCCCAGCCAAGCAATTTCTAACCTTGATCTCCACTATAAAAAGCATTTAGACATTATCTCACATTTTTCTTTTAGACTAATATTTAGTTTTCAACAGCAGATATTTGTATAAACCTTGCAGTCTGTCTCTCCGACATTTGCAACATTGTTTCAATATTCAAATTTAATCACCAGCTGTCGGGTAGTAATGAATATCCCAAGAGTCGGGACGAGACAGACAGCAGGCAGCGTTTCTCAGCCTGTCGAAACCATGAATCAGCTGGTATAATTTGTATTGATATATATATATATATACACACACACACACACACACACACAAAGACATTTCAATTAAAACGTTTGCAGTCTTTTCCAGCTTCAGTTTGAAGTGATTGTGTTAGCTGTGTTGTTGGCTAGCTTCCTTGAACAACAGTGTCCTGACGAGAGGGCACATTTTCTATGCCAGGCGAAATCGTACCTCATTAGCTCATTGTCATGGATGTATCCAAATAAATGTGACTAGAAAACGTCTTGGGTAACAACCCTAGATTTATGTCGGGACTATGTCTTGTGGAAGGATGAAATGGTATGAATAAAGTCATCAAAATAACGTTAATGAAAATATATGTCAATTATTATTTTAATATGTTGATAACGTCGTATAAAAGTGATAATGCCCTAGAAGCTGTGTTTGGAAGATATGTTGGCACGATTTGCCCAAACAACACCCATGTTAATATATCCACCTAACACCGGCTTCTCTGGCATTATCACTGAGAGCCACAGATTCTTCTGCTTTTCCCTTTTAGGAATTAGACCAGCACCAATAACACAGAATGTAAAACAACAGTGATTTTTAGTGTGTGAGTTACAAATGGAGAAACAACTGGATGTGTAAGGTAGGTTTAATATAAAATACTAAACTCAGCAAAAAAAGAAATGTCCTCTCACTGTCAACTGTGTTTATTTTCAGCAAACTTAACATGTGTAAATATTTATATGAACATAAGATTCAACAACTGAGACATAAACTGAACAAGTTCCACAGACATGTGACTAACAGAAATGGAATGTGTCCCTGAACAAAAGGGGGGTCAAAAGTAACAGTATCTGGTGTGGACACCAGCTGCATTAAGTACTGCAGTGCATCTCCTCCTCATGGATTTGCTAGTTCTTGCTGTGAGATGTTAACCCACTCTTCCACCGAGGCACCTGCAAGTTCCCTGACATTTCTGGGGGGGGAAATGGCCCTAGCCCTCACCCTCTGATCTAACAGGTCCCAGACGTGTTCAATGGGATTGAGATTCGGGCTCGTCGCTGGCCATGGCAGAACACTGACATTCCTGTCTTGCAGGAAATCACGCACAGAACGAGCAGTATGGCTGGTGGCATTGTCATGCTGGAGGGTCATGTCAGGATGAGCCTGCAGGAAGGGTACCACATGAGGGAGGAGGATGTCTTCCCTGTAATGCACAGCGTTACGATTGCCTGCAATGACATCAAGCTTAGTCCGATGATACCGCCCCAGACCATGACGGACCCACCACCTCCAAAGCGTTCCCGCTGCAGTGTACAGGCCTCGTGTAACGCTCATTCCTTCGACGATAAACACAAATCCGACCATCACCCCTGGTGAGACAAAACCACGACTCGTCAGTGAATAGCACTTTTTGCCAGTCCTGTCTGGTCCAGCGACGTTGCGTTTGTGCCTATAGGCAACGTTGTTGTCGGTGAGGTCTGGTGAGGATATCCTTACAAGAGGTCTACAAGCCCTCAGTCCAGCCTCTCTCAGCCTATTTTTTTCTTTTTTTGAATTTTTACCCCTTTTTCTCCCAATTTCATGGTATCCAATTGTTGTAGTAGCTACTTTCTTGTCTCATTGCTACAACTCCCGTACGGGCTCGGGAGAGACGAAGGCTGAATGTCATGCGTCCTCCGATACACAACCCAACCAGCCGTACTGCTTCTTAACACAGCGCTCATCCAACCCGGAAGCCAGCCGCACCAATGTGTCGGAGGCTACACAGTGCACCTGGCAACCTTGGCTAGCGCGCACTGCGCCCGGCCCGCCACAGGAGTCGCTGGTGCGCGATGAGACAAGGAGATCACTACCGACCAATCCCTCTCTAACCCGGACGACGCTAGGCCAATTGTGCGTCGCCCCACGGACCTCCCGGTCGCGGCCGGTTACGACAGAGCCTGGGCGCGAACCCAGGGACTCTGATGGCACAGAAATGGAATGTGTCCCTGAACAAAAGGGGGGTCCCTTAACCACTGCGCCACCCGGGAGGCCCTCTCTCAGCCTATTGCGGACAGTCTGAGCACTGATGGAGGGATTGTGCATTCCTGGTGTAACTGGGGCAGTTGTTGTTGCCATCCTGTACCTGGTGTAATCCTGTGCAGTTGTTGTTACACGTGTTCTGTCACTGTGGGGACGATAAGCTGTCCGTCCTGTCTGCCTGTAGTGCTGTTTTATGCGTCTCACAGTACGGACATTGCAATATATTGCCCTGGCCACGTCTGCAGTCCTCATGCCTTCTTGCAGCATGCCTAAGGCACGTTCACGCAGATAAATAGGGACCCTGGGCATCTTTCTTTTGGTGTTTTTCAAAGTCAGTAGAAAGTCCTCTTTAGTGTCCTACGTTTTCATACCTGTGACCTTATTTGCCTACCGTCTGTAAGCTGTTAGTGTCTTAATGACCGTTCCACAAGTGCATGTTCATTAATTGTTAATGGTTCATTGAACAAGCATGGGAAACCGTGTTTAAACCCTTTACAATGAAGATCTGTGAAGTTATTTAGATTTTTCAAATTATCTTTGAAAGACAGGGTCCTGAAAAGGGGACGTTTCTTTTTTTTCTGAGTTTATGTAAGCAGAATGAGAATCACACTTAAGATTGAAAACAAGGAAGCCATGCCTAAACGCAGCTATATCAACACCCTTCTTGTCAATTTAACAGGTCCATGTTGCTGCTGTCAATTATGAGCAGCATATGTACCACTGCATTCAGTCTGAACCTTAAAATAACCAGGACAGTGTTACACATGTGGGGCGGGGAAAGGTAACAAAAACAGTACACCACAACAGTTTTAAACGTTCTTGAATCTCGATGTTATCAAAATCAGGAGGACAAGTGAAGGAAGCAGCATAGGGAAAACGGGTGAAGGTAGGGTGGATTTATAGAGATAAAAAAGATTCAAAGAGATTCAAAAAAGGTCGAAGTTGAGGGAGTAAGGGGCATTAAAGGCATAGTGTGGAATAAGCGGTAACTGAAGGGATGGTTGGCCATGGAATAAACATAACATGGCGTGCTGGTGTGCTTCTGAACGCCTTTCAGGTCGTTGTCACAAATATCCGGCTCATGTCCAGTCATACTCGGGTTCTCAGTGTGTGTCCTTCGACGTCATTCCGTCTCAGTAAGCAGCATTTAAATCATGGTAATTGTGTTTCTGTGAATCACAACATTAACTATGATGAGCGATCACAGCATTTCCACCAATTGAGACATACAACTTTAAGCATTGAGGACAGCATTTTGCTGACAACATGGTGGTTTACACTACGTCTACTGTGTGTAAGTGATGGAAGAATCTTACCTCAGCTGTAGGTCCATTTGAGTGTGTGTGGTCACTTAGGTCTGCACATCAACCAGTACTGGGACCATTGGAGTCTTGGGATGCTTGCTCTCAAAGTGCTGCTTGAATGTCTTCAGGTCTGCATCTATAAAGGTCAAGTACAAAATGGTGGAAGTTAAACAATCTGTGGCTTAGATTGAAGTTGATACAAATGATAAACTAAGCAATAAGATGCAACAAACTACTATACATATGAAAGACTGTACCACACAGGCCAGTACAATAGCCTGCACATGGAGAGGAACCTAAAGGCACATACAGTACCAACCAATACTGCTCACCTGACAGACAGGACAGGTGTGGGCCAGTGCTGCCTTGTCTGCAGTCTTCTGGTCCACAGCTGTTTCCTTCTTCTTAACAGCCAACGCCTTGGCATCAGTCAACAAGTTCAAGTTCAACTTGAGAGGAGCATATTGTACCCATAGTACAGAAATGACTTAAAAACAGTGGACATCTCCAGATCTGAATGACAAGAGCGTGTATAAGCTTTTGTTCCAGCCCAGCACAAAAAATCATAGCCTATCGCAGTGATTTGTTACGTTGAGTCAGTTGTTAGAGCTGGCCTGGGACAAAACCCGTCACACTCCTGTTCTTCAGGTGACTTCCAGCAATGACTTAAACAGACCAAAGCAGGAGAATAGTGTCCCAGGTTAAAACAGCTTACCTAGTTGAGAGGTGATAAGACTCAGGCACAACCATTGGTTCTGGAATAGAGAAGGCGCAAATAAGGTTAGCAATTTGGCATCAATAACGTGACAGTAATTCTCTCTCAAAAACATGTGAATACTAATTAATTTAAAACCCACCATAGCAGGCAGGACTAAATACGGTTCCATAATCTTGCCTACTAGCTATACTAATGACCTGCTGTTCAGAGGGTAACAGCAAACTTTTCAAATCAGTCCATCTCTGAAACCTCTCAAAAATCCAGACCAAAATAATACTGCTAGCTAGGGTAGCTAAGTCAAGTAGTTACTTGAAGTAAGCTACCTCACCCACAGACACAAATAAACATAATCAAGAACACCTAGCTTCACCATCTAACTTAACTAGCTAACTAGCAAGCTAGACTGTTGGTTTATAAAAGCCGAAGGCTAAACTCGTTTTTATGAATTTCTTATGCATTTAAATGTCTAGACAAATAGACGTTTAATGTAGCCAGACTAATGTTGTTAACTAGCTAACCATGAGTTAGCTTGCAAGATTACAGGTATTGTGTAAATGTTAAACTTGCCCAAGACAGATCACAGAATTGTCCATTTAAACAAAATGTTGCCAATTTATTCACTACTTTGCTAATATTAGATAGCTAATCCAGAGATTCTTACCTTTGCCTCGACTCGTTAGTCTCGTCCAAATCATCATGGCCCTGGTGAGTGACGGGAAGCTTGAGACATGCATTTGTACTTAAGTATGATATATGATAACACAACGTTTAGAAATGCATTTCCATTGAGGTCCTCTTGTTAACAAAATACATCATTCATCAATGAACAACACATTAAAGATACAAAACGAATGGAGCTGAGGCAGTTTGGAAAAGTCAGTATGGCTTGAGCGGAGGGTGCGGCCAGGGAGAAAGTCAGTCTGTCAGACAAGCCAGGAGCTCTTAAGGGCCCATCGCTTTGTCCAACGTTCGCAGTTACTCCATAGTAGCCTCTACTCCGTAGGTAGCTGATCCTCCATTGCAGACAGTGAAGCAGGCACCTGGTTGATGCTGCAGTAAAATGCCAGAAAGTCAGTGGTCAGGAACAGTCCTTCTACCACTCTGACATTTCAGACAACGCAGTCTTCACCTTCCAGGTGAAACATAAAAACCGGAGCTGCTGCAGCATTATTTAAATGCAAACATTAGTCATTCAGGTAGCTAGCTAGCCAAGGCACACAAAAAAATGATTTGATGTTGAAGTCCTGTAACTTTTACATT
This sequence comes from Oncorhynchus mykiss, assembly GCF_013265735.2. NCBI lineage: Eukaryota > Metazoa > Chordata > Actinopteri > Salmoniformes > Salmonidae > Oncorhynchus > Oncorhynchus mykiss. The sequence goes on along the minus strand of NC_048569.1, from coordinate 44,939,581 downwards.
GAAGATCACAATATTTATGTGAACAAAACAGAGACTTGATAAAAGCCACCTTGTCAGAGAGAAATGTACATGGTTATCAAACATCACGCCAGGGTAAGCCTACACTGAAACAAAGCCCTTATTTTACGTTTTTCAAAAATCCCCTATGGGAAAAATAAATGGTGGAAAAATTATTGGAACTATTTCCCTGTTTGACTCCACTAAGGGGCTCTATGGACAACTTTAGCCTCCATCTGCCCAGAGTGGAATTTTAGGTGGTGCTGTAGATTTACAGGAACTTTACAGGATCTTGCAAATAAAAAAAAAGGTATCAAGCCCAATACATTCTTGTAGCCATCTTTTAGTATTTTCCACCTAGAAATTATTAGATAAACAATGTGATTTATATTATGGCATTTAGCAACATGAAAGAGATTATAGGCCTGCAGTTTTGGGAATAATAACCCATTGTAGTTTTAGTTAAACGTGAAACCCTTCATTAGTACAAGCTTTCCACATACAGATTTAAAAAATATATTTATTTACAACAGCAAATTTGAAAAAGAAGAGCTTGACTCAGACATGACACTTCATCTTTGATAAGAAGATACACAAAAAGAAAACAGTTATGCAATTTTGATCTTAAACATGAGTTACAATCTGACTTTGTACAGTATGCATATGTAACTTTGATAAAGGAGGTAAGAGATCTGAGGTATTGTGATTTATCACCATTTTTATTTACTTTCTTGTAGGTATGATATTCTCCCATAGGCATCTACTGTTCTACATTGGCCTAGATTCAATCCGGACTGAGGAATATCCGTGTTATAGCGAGATTGACATTTATAAATGTAATTTCCGATTGAGCAGACATATGCAGCGTTTACCGTGAATGTGGTCTCCAAGAATATGGGAATGTTGCCTTTACATCGTGATAGCGGACAAAATGTGATTGGATTGAGTCTGGCCCTTTATTTTAGGTGTGATATTGTCCCATAGGGTTTTCTCCAAAAGAACATCCGATTCAGGTTAGGTCCAAGACTTGCATATGGTAAATCTTTTTTCCAACAGACTGTCGTGGGAAAGAGATGTTTTCTGTCATTATCTCAGGCAAAGCTGTCTAATCTGGAGATTTACTGTCTGTGTTGGGAGTATCTGACAGCTCAAACCCATTCTTACCAACTTCTAATTAGTGGCTGTATGAAGAGAACAATGGCTGTAGATTATAATCCCTCGATTTACGCTGGCAGGTCAGATTATAGAAAGGGATTAGAGAAAATATCATCCTCCCATGCCAAAACTAGGTTATATTCTGGAAGGCATTTAATGGCATGGAGAAAACAAGAGGCTATGGTCAACTGTACTGTAGCTACAAGTTAAAGTAAATCATCATGTCAAGGCAAATGATTTCATCATATTCTCTTGACAAATTCAGTGCCGTTTTATGTTGAAGGAGGATTATTTTTTGTTCATGAGCATGGCCTTATTTCCATTACAGCATGTTGGATGACTGTCATTCCTATTCCATTCACCCAGTTCAATGTAACATCGATAGGTTTAGGCTACTACATGATACTCAAATTTTTCCCTGTACCCATCTTGAGGTTGCAACAACTTAGCCTATGAATGAAAGTTTACAACGTAGGTGCACACAGGTCAAGATGCATTTTTTTAGATGACAGACAGTGACACATGGACAGACAGAGACACATTCAATAACGCCTTGCACACTTATGCCTGCATCTAGCTTATCTAGAGTGTAATCATAAATCCAACAGTTGAAAACGAGAGTGTCGGGGCCTCCCGGGTGGCGCAGTGGTTAAGGGCGCTGTACTGCAGCGCCAGCTGTGCCACCAGAGACTCTGGGTTCGCGCAATTGCCCTAGGGTCGTCCGGGTTAGGGAGGGCTGGCACCAGCGACTCCTGTGGCGGGCCGGGCGCAGTGCACAGTGTTTCCTCCGACACATTGGTGCAGCTGGCTTCCGGGTTGGATGCGCGCTGTGTTAAGAAGCAGTGCGGCTTGGTTGGGTTGTGTATCGGAGGACGCATGACTTTCAACCTTCGTCTCTCCCGAGCCCGTACGGGAGTTGTAGCGATGAGACAAGATAATAGCTACTAAACAATTGGATACCACGAAATTGGGGAGAAGGGGTAAAATTCAAAAATGTAATAAAAAAAAATGAAAACGAGAGTTTCTATTGGACAAATTCAGGTATTTTCTATTAATGAACAACGCATCAGCTGTATGTGACCAGGCGAGAAAACCTTTCCAAGCCAAACCATGTCATAACTGCTACACACAGCCTAAGTAACATCCTAGTCAACATAGCTAACAGAACTAACACGTTAGTAAACCCACTACAATCATGCAGTAAGGTTAGTGTATAGTCAGTAAGCAGTTACACCGGCGGGCCCCGGTGGCAATAAATTAATTAAACCAAAAGCTTACCTTGACTTGGAAGAGTTCCAGTGTTATGTTGGATAGTCATAGCCAGCTAGCTAACATAGCAAAACCTGTCTGATCAGGATGAACAATATTTGGTAAAAAACTTTTTTTATTCTATGTGCTATGCATTTCACCAGGATTTTCACATCACAACATTGAAGTGTAAGAGGCCTCCAGTTTTTTTAAATGGACTGGATCTTTATACTTCACACCTGGGTCCTGTTAAGTAGTAATGAAATTAGACCTTGTTGACTACCTGAAAGTCTACCATTTTTATAGGAGTAATTAAAACATGCTAATAATGGATCTTTGAGTACATCAAAAAGGTCTGATATACCTCTACTGGTATACTGTCAAGCCCTGGTGTTTTTCCAGACTGAAAAGATTTAGCCTCAAAAGGTTCCTCTTCTGTAAGTTGGCCTTAAAACAGGTATTTTTGTAAATGTGTTAATTTTACATTATTATTATTATTAATAGGAAATAAATCCTTACATTTAACATCATTCAGTGGAAATGGAGGAGACTGAAAAGAAAACATGCTAAAAATATTTTGCTTCCTCTTTCAAAAAATTATTTTGTGAATCATGGATGACTTCATCATTTGTAACGAGTTCCTGTAAATTATTTGTGGTTACATTTCTATGTTGAAGATTCAAGAAAATAAAAAGCCCCTCCAATTTGCTTCATTTTTGTAATACATTACACTTGATCGTTCTTGAATAAGTACCTCCATTTCTTTTTGTTTTTCCTCTAACCTATTCTGTGCCTCTATAGTACAGTCTCCACTACCATCTACCTGCGCTATTACTTCCTCTATTTATGTAATAACGGGGCTGAGAGTCGGGAGGCAGGTGCAGGTGAAACTTTAATATAACAACAAAACCAGAAACGAGACAATTCCATGTGGCTATTCACCGGTACACAAGAATAATACCAACTGGTGAGAAATAAGAGACTGATATATAAAGGGGGAAAAATGATCAAGGTAATGAAGTCCAGTTGTGAATCATAATGATTAACAGGTGTGCGTAATGATGAATCCCAGGACCGGTGGTTAGTATTATGGTGACGTCGTACCCCGGAGGGGAGAAGCAGGAGAAGATGTGACAATTTCCTTTATTAGTCTAATCTTTTTTGATCCAAACTGCTTTTGTTTTAATGATTAGCTACAACATCCAGGCTACATAGAGTTTATTCTCTTGACTTCACATAACTTTTTTTTAAAGTCTGTTCCAACGTGTACAGGTGAATTCCCCTTGGCACCAGCACTGGCCAGTGCTGGTAACCAATGTTCCCTCTAAGTTTACTCCTGAGACTGCCGCGGGATTGCCGTGCAATCAGCCCACAGAGAGAAGTACGAGATTGAACTTCACTCAACTTCCGGTTGATCCCGATCCACTGGTCGATCTCCGGCAGGCCCAGAGAGCAAATCAAGTGCACGATTAGGCCTACTGCTGGCCAAGGGGATGGCTCAGATGACCCTGTCTGCAGTTACGTAGCAGGCATAAACAAAAGCTACAACAAAGTTGATACTGTGAGATTTCAAACCGTTTAAAATCATGACTAGAGAGAGAGAGAGAGTCTGTCAACGAATATAGCAGAGTTGCTGTTTTTTTATGAGTAAGTACATGTTTAATGGAGTTCCATTAATTAAGTTCTTACTCAGCACTGTCAATATTTTGTATTCAACACCTTTTTTTAAGCCATAAAATGTGCATTCTTCCTATTTCCACCCAGTGCTACAACAAGCGCAGCAGCAATAATGAATAAGTCGGAAAGTGAATCTATAGGCTTTCGTTGTTTTTATTAGCTGCCTGGTTCTTTTTTTAAATCGAGGAATATTTCACTTTCTCTGTTCATAGGAGTAACAACATGAATTTGTGCATGAGGCAGAAATAATGCAGTGTGACTCGAGTTTTGCCATCAACCGGAACACGGTGTCCCTTTTTGGTTAGTGTCAGTGGAGGAAAGGGAGAGCGGAGGAATGTTGAGAGGCGGAGTCTGTCTGCTTCGCATTCCCTCTGCTGAGACTGACCATCAGATGCAGGCAGCATCAGTCCAGTAAAATAAAAAGCAATTATTTAAATGTATGCTCACTCAGCTGTGCTTCACAATTAATACAACAACGATATTTTACCAGTGTGATAATATAGCCTACCTATAGCCTAAATTTTGAAATATATATTTTTAAATTGTCTGAACAACAATGCATTAGCATTGCAATGGTCTATTACCATTGCATTGTCTATTATGCAATAGACCATTGCATTGTCTATTGCATAATAGACAATGCAATGGTATATTATGCAAATAGACCATTGCCATATATGGATATGTGCCATTTATTTTGAACTGGACTGCGTTTACAGCATGAGAAGCCGTGAATAGATGTGCTTGTTCTGAGATCAAAGTGAGAGCTGCATGTAGCCACGTGCAGATTTTGTTCATATCCTTTGCTAGTTATTAGCCCAGTTATAGATCATTTGTAGTCAGCAATAGGGGAGTGATTGCTTCCTACAAGAGAAAAAAACGTATAATTTCTAGACATCTTTCAAAAGTAAGTCAAGTAAAGAGCTTTTTTGTCTTAAAGTGACAGTGTTGTATTTTGAGACAGGCTTGAATAAGCTAAGTACCCAATAGGCAGAGGGTAGCATAATTTGTCTGATTATCTGTAATAATAGTATGGGAATAATAATGCATTTCATTTTGTAAAGTGGTTTCTTGCATCAAACACAACATTTTCAGTCACCTCTTTGTCTAAAGGACAAGTGGATAAACAGATTAATGTCAAGCCATGCATGTTTTTGTCTAAAGTTTCATGGAATGTAGGCCTACATTGAACACCACACATTGGCTGTTACTGTAGGCTGAATGATAGAGCTATTTCCATGTTAAAAATGTTATGGGATGAATTTTCTCCATTGCTTTCGAAGCCACTCTGGTAGGCCTACATTTTGATCAAATAGCCACATTAGCCTATATGGTCACAATTAAAACTGAAACTTAAAATGGGTACAACCTCAGTGTTCACAAATGTTCACAACATTCAAGTTTGCACTCAGCAGACCTGAAACTTGCTCAGTGACTAATAAAATTAGAGGGAACATTGCTGGTAACTCCCCAGTTCAATGTAATGGGTACTCTTGTGTAACTTTAGGAGTTTATGAGGCATTTTGGAACATCAGACTTTTGGAACAGTTTTAAGGCTGAAAAGATGAAAGGGGCACACAACAGAGTAAAGGTATTTGTATTTATTATGGATCCCCATTAGCTGCTGCCGAGTAGCAGCAGCTACTCTTCCTGGGGTCCAGGTGTTGCATAGCAATAAGGTTTCACTACTATCTAACCAGTGTTGGGGAAGTTACTCTGAAAATATAGTTTACCAAGCTACCAGTAACTTCACACTGGGTCTTTCTACCTCAAAAAGCACAAGAAAGAAGATTGGCATCCACCATCTCTGATTGTTTGGAAATCGTTTCTGTAGTTGGTAACAGATACAATTAGCATTCCTGAAACATTATTTTGTTGAAATATAATTTGATCTAATTTGATCATTTGAAATTAAAGGTAATTGATTGTACACAAATTGTCCATTTTAATCTATAGGATTTAGATAACATTCAATGAATATAGTACCCAACATCCGATTTGGACCAAACTTCTTCCTACTGATGAGTACGACATGAGGAATCATAGCCCTCGGTCAGGACTCTCAGTTCCATTAAATTACACATAACAGTCATTGGATGAAGGTGTCTTCTATATGGGGGAGTTTTGTTAGGAGCCCCGTCTGAACATTAACACGCATCACTTGCGCTACGGTTTTGGAAGCATAAGGACCTTATCTTTCATATCAGCGAGAAATAATTTTCATAAAACAAAAAGGTTAAATTGATACACACCTTTATAGGGTTCGGGTTCCCACACGGCCATATCTCCATGTTACAGCAGGTGTTTACGGGAAACAGATGGACCGCCTGTGCTTGATAGCTATCTAGCATGCTCCAAACACGTGTGTAGCAGAAGAAGGTCGCTGGAAACGTGTTGTCACTGACAAATACTGTCCGCTGCAACTGTGATGAATCTGGTTAAAACAGTGAGTTGTGTACAGTAAGTTTGCGTATTTATTTTTATTTGATATGAAAGTAAAGGGCTTTATGTCTCTAGAACCGTATCGCAATGGAGAATCGATTCACGTTTAGGTAGATGGAGTATTTGGCTGTTTAGGCTGCCAGCCTACCTCTGAATAACATATAAGTTTCTTGGACCTTAAGGAGTAAGGTAGGCTCCTTAAGAGTACATCTTGGGGTAGAGAAATATCAAAAACATTGTAAAAAGCCATCCACGGACCCACCACACACCATGCCAATCCCACCCCAACAACCAGTATATTTTCTGTATGTTTGACAAGTAGTATGAAGCTGTGGCTTTGAGTATTGCATCTCCATACTATGTAATGTATTCCCTGTGAATCTGGTGTTTTTTTCCCCACCCTGTTCAGAGAAATTAGTCAAAGAAGTCATTTGCATTATCTACCATAATGTAGTTTGAAAGTACCATGTTCTGACCACTAGATGTCACTGTTCATGCTGTTCAACATGTTTTCACTTTGTCATTATGGGGTATTGTGTGTAGATGGGTGGGAGAGAAAATATATTATTTAATACATTTTGAAATCAGGCTGTAACACAACAAAATGTGTAATGAGTCAAGTGGTATACATACTTCCTCAAGGCACTGTAAGCTACACTAAAGCTAACCTTAAGAAAAATATGGTTTACTTAACTGAATTTAATTTGAAAAGTAGTTCACTACATCCAAACTACTTAGTGGAAAATTATCATATCTAAATCTGAAATGTCAGACTACAAATTCCAGAACAGATGACTGAGTCAGATATGAACAGAATGTGTAATTTAGTCTGTTAAAAAACTACTGAGAATTAGGCACACAAAAAGTGTTTCAAATTTGGTTGAAATACCACCAAGCTACTGCAAAATGTAATTTAATTACTAGTTGAACAACATGTTGTTCACTACTTCCCAACACTGAATCTAATGCTAGAATATAGGTTTTATTCTAGGTCATCAAGCTATTCCAGATAGCAATAATAGTGTGACACACACAAAATGTATTGTCACATTTGTGTTTATGTATTGTTTCTTTGTATTGGGAAAGAATGCTTTTACTGAAATGTCAGTCCTCCAAGGTTTTGCCATTGCGAGGCACTTATACTACAGTTGGCCAATAGGGGGCAGTGAGACATGTTTGCTTCGCACTGGGATTATATGCAATTCTGCACCTGTATGTTATAATTGAGAGAACCTTGGAAAGGGAAGTAACGTTCTTCTGTGTTACATGTCAGTGAAGTGCAAAAATACACTGAATACCACAATATTGTTTTGTGACTTGCCTGTTGAAGTGAATGTAATGGTTTTGAACAATATAGTAATTGTATAACTTGGTACTAGACAGAAAACGCATGTATAGTGTAAAAGGAAATGATGGCGGTGCATCCCTTTGTTCTAGAAAACAACGAACTCCTGAAAATTTTTTAAAAAGTCACTCCTGATAATATATTAAGGGTTTAGATCATTTAATGTTGTAACTGATGTTTAAGAACTTTGTAATTGTTGTACTTTAAATGTTAGAAAATCGGTTAGCATTTGGCTAGCTGCGGTTAGCGTTTGGCTAGCTGCGGTTAGCCGTTTACTAGCTCCGGTCAGTTGGTTGCAAGCTTCGGTTAGCGCTATGCTAGCTTGTTCAAACATTTTCCAATAATTAGCATTCATGTCAGTTGAAATAGTCTTGTCTTTCTATTAGCCCTTACACTGGGTGGATGTATTTTTTTTTAGCATGGGTATTAAGTAAACTTCTATTGAGTTATACCAATCTTTAAAGGCTTTCATGTTTTGGAGTCTCTTATGGGGCTCTAGTGGGGAACAGTCAACTAACGTAAACTCGTACATCGCCTTGGTCCATACAATTGCCCTTATTTTAGCGCCCCAAAAACGCAATACTTCCAGATCAACTGTAATGTCAATAGCATTGTAAAGCACAATTTATCCCCGTTCCAACCAAATCAATTACATGACCTAAACGCTGCCCGTTTCTGCATAATTCAAGCAGGCAATGAGCCCCGTCGGGTCTTTAAAAAAATGGCGGGTGGGGAAGCGAAACTAATGCGTGATAGTGAGAAGGAGAGATGTCGTGTGGGAAAATAGCTTTTTTTCACTCGATCTGTCCAACTTATCACCTTATCGCCTCTAAAATGTAAATAAAACACTATAAAGAGTTTATATAATGTGTCATTACATACCTATTTGAAGGTTTGTGCCGAATTTGAATCGGTTTTAGGGCGGTGCTAAAGTGATTTTAGAAGTAAACAGCGGCTTTGAGAATGATGATCGCATGCAATGATGACGAAAAAAATTACTAGGTGTCCCCCCTTACCCCCCTCAGTCCATTTCTTGTTTTTTTAAAGGATAATAGAAGTGCTACACCTGGTGGAGAGAGATTGTAAGACAGAAATAGTTGCTTTATGCGTGCTGTATGTTATGACATGACACGTCAAGATGTAACGGAGGGTCAGTTTTTTCAACTTTTCTCCAATACTATAGAGCCATAACCATGTCGATCAACGCTTGAATAGAAACTTAGTTCACACCCCCGATTTTGACGTCAACACAGTCGCTACAATCCCATTAGTTTTCTTTGTAGGTTCGTTTGAATGTTGCGGTTGCGCACATTTGTATGGAATGGGGTGAGTTTACGTTACATAATTATAACCTAAACAGGTGAATTAAAGTTGAGAGTAAATGTGTTTTGGGTATAAATGTAAAGAATTTGAGGATTTAGAATGTCATATTTTTTATGTGTAAATTGATGTATGTTTGATATGTGAATGAACTAATATGTCAGGGATTTATGAGACATTATTAAATACACTTTGAAGAAAACGATAAATACAGTTTTCACTTGAGAGACTGTTGAATAAAATACTTCAGAACCTTTGAAAGAGAAGCCATGTTCTCCTGTTTCATAATTTATCCTGTATTACATTAACTATTTTCTGCTGCACCAGTCCCAAAACTGGGAACTGTAACAATAGCAAAGACTAACAAGAGGATCTGAAACTATGACTAATACAATTAGCAAGTCAACATGCTTTGTGTAATAGCTAGTTTATTGGATAAAATCAGATCTAAGTGATTGATCAAAACATACGCATTCCCCTCATAACACGAAATCGAACTTGAAATTTAGCCCGGGCATGCTAGCTGCCGATAGCTTTCATGCTAGAATGCAGAATTAATCATGCAGAGATAAAAATGTCCTTTTGTTGCATGCTATCGATGGCTACGAGGTGTCATCGACAGTACATAGTCCTTACTTTAATTTACTACTAAATTAATGACACTACTACACTATGCTCAGCTGGCTAGGCCAGCAGCTCATGCTAGCTAGTCCATTAACAAAACAAAAAAAATGCTCTGCCTCTTCTTTAAATGTTTTATTGGCAGACTACATCCAAAAAGGTGTATTGCCGCCACCTACTGGGTAGGGTAAAACTGAGATACTTTAACAAAAAAAAGATATGTTAATAATTAAAATGAAACAAAAGTCAATGTACTCCTTCACTTGGTCAAATGTACTCAGATCCCTACACAGGCTCTGGGGCCTGAGAGGGAGAAGCATCTTCAGACAGTATTCTACAAAGTTTCTGCCGTGAAATCCAGGAGATCCCAGAACCTTTTAGCCGCTTTCACAATTTCCAATTTCTTAGATGTTTTGTTTGTTTGTCCTGTACAATTAATCACTTGCACAATAAACAAAACAAAATCAACCTTCGCAATTAGTATTTCAGGATCTCTCAACTGACTGACATCCACAAACTGTTGGACATCATCCACTGCCATAGCTTCATCATCTGCTCGCTGCTTTGACAATTTTCACGGCTTCTGCGTAGGACACCTCAACAGCCCTGGTCGTTCCTACTTTGACCTCCTCCACCCTAACAGGGCACTACAGGAACAATTGCAACACTGTGCATCCTCACTGATTCAACAATGATATTCCGTTTTCAAAAACATGGCCAAACGTTTTACATTTATGACATTGAAGTGGCTTTTGTACATAATCTCACACCACATATCTCATATAACCCAGCTTTATACAGGTCAGGAGAACTTCATTAAACATCAATAACACAAAAAGTCTTTCCTCCTTCTTTTCCATTCACAGTGCGGGTTAAGCGACATAAATCAACTATTCTTGACATGTTCATCTTAAACTACGAAGCCTCCATATCCATATGATACATATGATACCGGTACCCTTCTCCGAAAACCATAACATTCCACTTCCCAGCCAAAAAAACATCCTTTCTCATGAATCGCACTCTAACAAGGAACATCTAACATTCCGAGGCTTATCTTGATTTACAACTGTAGCCCTTTTACAATAGCCCAATTCTCATGTTCCAGTATTCCACTATCTTCGCTCGGGCCAACAGAATCAAGCATTACTTCTGCCATTGCTCTCCCACCTCCCTGGCAGATTTCCGTGCACTATCAAAAACGCTGTTCTGAAATTACCACCGAGCTATAGGAAATTACAATTAGCCCTGTGACACGTGCCCAAAGAACCCCTCTCTGCACTTCAGAAACTGCCTGAATAAACTAGGAGTTCATGAACAGCAGTTAAAAGACTGCTGGGTCCAAAGATCTGATGAAAAACTTTTTTTGTGGCCCATATGAAAATGTTAATTATGGAAATGACCCAGATAGGCAAATGAATCATAGCATAAAACTGTAATGATGGCAAAAATGTCGATACAAAGTAGCTGATGAAAATATCGATTCAGCCTATAAGAAAATGTAGGAGTACTGTTTAATTGTTTAATATTAAAATGTGCAAATGTAGCTACATCATGTAAAATCAATTATTTTGGTTTTGGCATAGGATTTTGTCCATAGTTGTCTTGAGATCATTTTATGATATTCAAATAAACAATGTATCAAATTATAATTGTCTTATTTAGTCTTTCCCCCTAGAAATCTCTAGAAAATACAATTCTGATATGACATTCTCTCTTGAAAAAAAATATTTTTTAATGTATAATAACCATTAGGTCAAGGGATTAGATAAACAATGTAATATAATCACATTGTTTAGCATAAATTACATTAGCCTGTAGTTTTGGAATAATATTAACCCATAGTAATTTTAGTTGAAAGTGAAACCCTCAAACTTTCCATAGAATTTTGAAAAAGTATTTATTTACAACACCACATTTGGAACAACAGAGCTTAAATAAAAAAAAGACAAGCAAAATACACTTCATTCTTGATAAGAAAAGACACAAGGTGGCACTCAATAACACAGTTATCCTCTTACCACATGTTCTTTGATCTATGGTTACACATCAATTATATTAAATGAAACCGTGACATGAGGATTGTATGGCAAGTAAGCAAGTTAACATTATTGAATGCTGCAGGACACGTTTGTTTTATCCAAAAGACAAACCTGGATAAATAAATCTGACATAAAAACAAACAATAAATCCAAAGAGAGGCACATTGATGATGTTTAGGCACGTGGTCCATAGCCCTGTTCTCTCCATAGCCTCATAGTCCAAAGATTACTGTTTGACCTAATGACTGGGAACTCGGGTGAAATTCATACAGCGCCCCTGAACAAAACAAAAAAGGCAGTTCCTGTATTATTTACTTATTCCATTTAAACCTTTTACTTTAAGAGGTAAGTTATTGAGAACCCATTCTCTTGTACAAACAGCGACCAGTTAGACTTAAATGTATCTACCTTATTCTAGATTTCTGAAAATATACAGGATAGACCTTCCCTAACATATACTGCATTTCATTACAATTGTAACACCTCCCCACCCCCACCTCCATATCAGCCTAATTCTCATGAACAATGGTACATGGTATTAAATTGTTCATGCCTCACAGCTTGCCTCTTCCGTAGACGGTGCAGACTGCTCAGACCTGCTCTCCACTGGTATGAAGATTAGAACAAGCAACCATGTCAAACCAGCTCTCCTCAATATTATACTGGTAGTGTATGTACCCATTAGTCTCCACCATATATGGATTTATGTATCTCAGATAAATGAGGTACATCAGATACAAAATGAGCTCAAAAATGGAGTCCCTATATACGTGACATAGCATGGAAATTGTTTTGACAACACTGCATAGAGTTGACATTTACAATAATTGATCATAATTGAACTCAATTGAGGCAGCCGGCTTTGACTGTAATGGGTAAGGAGGAGATGGCGAATGGGCCGGCGAGTTGTCACGACATCATTATTAGCCAATCAAACTAATCAAGCGTAAGAGCATTACTGGCTGAACAGACAGCCACTCCCATTCTGTCAAGAAGGGAGCCACCATCATGAGCCCAGTCAGATAAGAGCAGGTACCAGCCCCCCTAAAACCATCCACCAGAAATCACAGCTAATATATCATCAAATACGTTTTAGGGAGTGTTTGCTTAAAACAGCAGACAATTGTGTACCTATGCCTTGATTCATAGGCTATATTGACAATTTATCCAAGAAATAGAACATTTATCAAATTCAGTACAGCAATTTACAACAGTAAATTCACATTAACACCAATTACAGAGGGTACCCACCCCCACCTTTCTCAGTAAAAAGATAATGGCCTGCGTCCCCCACCTCTGTTAATGAGAGGGCAATGTACGCCCAGTCCAGCGTCTTAATGAACGTGTAGTGCAGTACACCAACACAGTGTGACAGAGTACACAAACACAGTGTGACAGACAGGGAGGTTAAGAGGACAGAGGTCATACGCTGTCCCTCGTTTGTTCCATCCCTCCGTCCCCCCCATCCTCGTTTACATCCAGCCCTGCTCTGCTCGTTATCTTGTAGTGAGCTGTGACATGCCAGAGGCCTCACAGAGAATAATGGTGCTAATAGGCATTAGGGGGTCAGAGTCTCACAAACATAGACATCCATCCCTACTCTCTTCATCACTCATCTATACGATCTCTCCATCCCCCATCCCATATGGGTATGGGGGGGGGACAGTTAATGGCTAAAGTACCATCACTCATCTATAAGATCCCTCCATCCCCCATCCCATATGGGTATGGGGGGGACAGTTAATGGCTAAAGCTGTCACCTCCTCTCAGTGGACAGAGTGGTAACTGACCTGTCATGTCCTGCCGCTCCCTTACTGCCCCTCATCCCCTCTCCGCTGATGAGCCTGTCTGCTCGGACCACTAATGAGCTAGACAAAGTTACTAACGTGTGAACTGGGCAACATTGACTAAGCAGAAGAGAGATAGTTAAGTATGTCTCTTTCTCCCTTTCTTTCTTTGTTCATGAGTTTGTTGCAATCGGGGTTAGGGTCAATTCCATTTTCAGTCAATTTAGGAAAACAATTCAGAAAGTAAACGGGAAGTAAACTGATTGAGTACATTTTACAAGGGGGTGCCTTACCCTGTCCTGTGCTGTTGGTCTCAGGACAGCAACTCGATCATACTGTCGCCTGAGTAACGCCACCAGCGCATCAAAACGCCCCTAACAACAAAACAAGTGATGATAAGAGTCAACCTGTTGGTTTAATATACAAAACCAGTTACTGACAGCCATTGTCAATGTGGCTCTGAAAGCATGGTGACTTACCTTGATGGGTGTGTACCATTTGGACTGTTCTGGGGTGTGATAAGTAGGGGGTGGTCTCTGAGGCATTGGTTTTCTAATGATAGGTTCTTCCACCTCCTCCACCATTGTGACCACCGCATTCTTGGCTTTCTCGAGCCGTGCACCTTCCTCTGTGGAACCTTTCTCACCCCAACGAACCTAAGACACAGTTTACAGCAGGTTATTTCACATTTTATACAGTTTATATTCGTTTAGCACAAAATAACCATTCAGAACTTTAGAGTAACTAACACCACTCAAAATAAAGTGACGCAGCTTGCTGTCAAGATATAGTACAGCCCAAATAGAAAAATTAATTATAGTTCAATGGGGAAATACTCATTCAGACATACATTGTATCACAATTCCAGTGGGTCAGAAGTTTACGTACACTAAGTTGACTGACTTTAAACAGCTTGGAAAAGTCCAGAAAATAATTTCATGGCTTTAGAAGCTTCTGATAGGCTAATTTAAATAATTTGAGTCAATTGGAGGTGTACCTGTGGCTGTATTTCAAGGCCTACCTTCAAACTCTGTGGCTCTTTGCTTGACATCATGGGAAAATCAAAAGAAATCAGCCAAGACCTTAGGAAAATAAATTTAGACCTCCACAAGTCTGGTTCATCCTTGGGAGCAATTTCCAAACACCTGAAGGTACCACGTTCATCTGTACAAACAATAGTACGCAAGTATAATCGTTGTTTGGAGGAAAAGGGGGGATGTTTGCAAGCCAAAGAACACCACCCCAACCGTGAAGCACGGGGATGGCAGCATCATGTTGTGGGGGTGCTTTGCTGCAGGAGGTACTGGTGCACTTCACAAAATAGATGGCATCATGAGGGCGGAAAATTATGTGAATATATTGAAGCAACATCTCAAGACATCAGTCAGGAAGTTAAAGCTTGGTCGCAAATGGGTCTTCCAAATAGACAATTACCCCAAGCATACTTCCAAAGTTGTGGCAAAATGGCTTAAGGACAACAAAGTCAAGGTATTGGAGTGGCCATCACAAAGCCCTGGCCTCAATCCTATAAAAAAATTGTGGGCAGAACTGAAAAAGCGTGTGAGCAAGGAGGCCAACAAAAATGACTAAGTTACAACAGCTCTGTCAGGAGGAATGGGCCAAAATTCACCCACATTTTTGTGGGAAGCTTGTTGAAGGCTACCCAAAACGTTTGACCCAAGTTAAACAATTTAAAGGCAATGCTACCAAATACTAATTGAGTGTATGTAAACTTCTGACCCACTGAGAATGTGATGAAAGAAATAAAAGTTGAAATAAATCATTCTCTCTACTATTATTCTGACATTTCACATTCTTAAAATAAAGTGGTGATCCTAACTGACCTAAGACTAGGATTAAATGTCAGGAATTGTGGAAAAACTGAGTTTAAATGTATGTTGTTATGGTGTATGTAAACTTCCAACTTCAACTGTACCTCCATGCGTTTCATTCCTCCGATACCTCTTCCCCCATAGTAAGATGCATCCACCATGGGCCACTTCCTCTTGGGTAGAGGGTCCACCTCTGGTTCCTGTAGTGGAGGAGGGAGTTCAGGGCATTAAAGTTACTCTACAATGGTGTGACGAACACTTGGCACTTCTAAGAACAGTTCCATAGAATCTAAGCACTCACAGGTACTGGAGGAGGCGGGAGGGGAGGAGGGGGGCGACGGGGAGGGGGGTCCTTGATCACCTGTAGCATGTACAGTAGAAAACAGTCAGCAGTTATACAACAATGAATTACTATGTACTGACATCTCAATCTACAACTGTATTATCATACTCTCTCCCTGCCTTACTACCGGAAAATACAGTCGGTCCTGGAGGACTCACAATAGTGCAGCAGAGTGGCCAGAACCACCACAGCAGAGCCAGAGCCAGCAGCAGGAGTAGAACTAAGATCAGGACCAGCACCACTGTCCCATCAGACTGTAACAGGAGACAATGTAAAACAAAGCAGCCCACGAAACAGACTTTATCAGATGATGTGCGACTTCATATCTAACGCTATATCACAGACTTCCTCAGACTAGACTTTGGTGGACTCTATGTAAGTAGAATGAGGTTTGTTTTGTTCTGAGTGTTGGTGTGACCTGTGACACCGATACTCACACAAGTTGTAGCGTAGATAGTGAACGGGCTTGAGATGTAGGACTGTCCGTTGTTCAAGCTGATCAGCACATCTATCGATCTATCGTGAGGGAAAAGAAAATCCAGCACAATTCTATATTATTGCTTCACGCATGAATGTGTGTGTGTGTGTGTGTGTGTGTGTGCGCGTGTGTGTGTGCGTGTGTGTGCGCGTGTGTGTGTGTGTGTGTGTGTGTGTGTGTGTGCGTGCGTGTGTGTGTGAGAGACAGAAAGAGGGAGGGCGAGAGAGAGAGATACTAACAAAGTAGGTCAAACTTCATTTAAGTATCGGTCTGGCAGACCAACTGTCGAAATGCCAAGGCACTGTGCCACAGCAAATAGGCATGCTGGTGGACAGGGTAAAAACTAACACCGGGTCACAAAGTCTAACATATCATATCTTCCTCGAAGCTGTTTTAATGATATTGTGCCAAACCATTTTGGTGTGTCTCACCACTACACATCGGTTCAGCTTATTCGGTCACATTTGATGAAGAAACCAGGCAGTCCCGTAATGGATTAGGGATGAACAGCTGCCATTCTCCAGTCACCACCAGGCTTTCATTATATTTTTATATCATTTGATGTTGTTTCCTTTGCTTTTTATAAAGCGATGAACACCTGTTACCCGTCGAACCCACTACCCACCCTGAATGGAAGTGTGTGTAGTCGCTGACTGTGGAGAGTCTGGGTTGCTGTGTGGTTCAGCTCTCACGGCAACCAACCAACAGCATGACATTCCTTTGATCTGACCAACTGCGCGCGCTCAGTAGCTCACTGGCCATTTATGGATAGAGGAAGTTCGAAGAGGAGAGAACGGAGTGCAGCACTTACTGTCCGACTTCATGCAGCACTGGTGCTGGACACAACAAATAGCCATCCTGCACCACATTGGGCCTCTCATCTGGGGGGGAGGGGAGAGAGAGAGCGCACTGGGTGAGCTCAATGCCCTCTCAGTGAAGAGACTTTGTGTGTTGTGTTCTATATTAAGCAATAAGACAGATACCAGCTCCATGTACTCAGCTAGCTGCCTAATGTTCACTGACCCTACTAAATAAGACACTGTTCTGTTCTCTCTGAAACACAACATTCACTCCACGCCCTCAGTACTTCATTAGCGTGGTTACTTCATGGGGACGTTTAGTAGACTAGCATCCTGAGCAACAGGATTGAAGTGCACTGTTGGGTGTACAGCTACAAAACAACGGTGGCATCTGGTAAACAGGAATGAATGTAGTATGAACACGCGCTTGGGGGGAGGGGGGGGGGGTTATTGTCAATCTGCAGTCTTACAGTACGTAGGTGTGTCAATGTTGGAATGCAGAATGTGATGCATTATGGAGCTTGGGGTATACTAACTGTATGTCTTCTGGTTGACAGTGAGAACGCAGATCACTCCATCCTGGCTCCTGCCACGGGTAAAGTCATATCCTCTCAGGACGATGTTGAAAGATTCTACAATTTTATAGAGGGGCACAATGTCAGGATGATTTTCAGGCACAAACAAATAACAGTGTTACCCAATAATAGTATTGGTATCGGTATATCAACAAACTCCAGCTTTGTAACGTACCATTTACGCAAACACTAGTGGGCTCTATCCTGAATATTTCTGTGCAGGACTGCTTCAAAATCTGTGAAAAATAGAAATAATGATAACGTTAATGACAAGGTATGTGTCTTAACGTTTATTTTTAGGTATTGTTGTATGTAATTATTCTGACCGAATTCACAATGCTTTTGAGTGCACGAAATCCAGCCAGCACTGGGAATACTTGGTCTTTGCTGTCTGCAATGTCAACAAGCTGTGGGTACAAGAGGAAAGCATATGATATCACACAACATCGGAAAGATTGTCTTCCCACATCTACGTACAACATAGCACTCGCTCTCCCACATTGTCTGAACACTACTCTCTCCCTCTGTTTTCTGTACATCTACAAGACAGCCATTTTCTCCCTCTGTTGATGTTTCTCCGGTCTGGTTTCAAAGGCTGATCTAATGTAATGAAACCATAAGAGGAAGCAGGCTGGCACGATCCAATTAGATGATTAGAGTACAACTAAACTTCCTGTCCAGACTGCTAACGCTCTCTAAGACAGGCAGACGATCAAGTCATAAAACGGGTACGCTCATTTTTCTTCCAATTTTATGGTACCCATTAGTAGCTCCAGTATGGATTCACTTTGGCAGTGTTCAGAGATTTCAATGTAAACAAAATAGTGTATTGCAGTGTGTGTATTTCATGTGTGCTTTATGCAGCCTTCAATTGATAGAAAGGCGAGAGCACTGCATGAAACAGATCCCTAAAAACACTCACCTGGCTCTCATCAAAGTCTTTCACACCAACACAGTACACTCGAGCACCAAACTCCCTGGCGGTGTTTGCCTTCAACAAAGAGAGAGGAAAATAGCTGTGTACCAGTCAGAGGTCAAAGCACTTCCAGCAAGTACTATTTTGTTCCTCATCACTGTTTAGTATAATGGTATTACCTCCTTTACGGTCAGTTCATAAGGATAGACTTCCAGTTTCCCATCAGTCAGAGCTATGATAATACTGGATGACCGTGTGACCTGGGCCTTCATCTGCTCTGAGGCCTACATAGGGGAAGCCATGTTTTAATGTACAACAAAAACAGTCCAACAACAAACAAAAATATAGAATAGATTCAAATAGAAAATGCTTACCGACTTCATGCCTTCGTGCATGTATGTTTCACCAGCCGGTCTGATTTTGCTTAACTTTTTCAAGCCTTCATCTATTTCATATCTACAAAGAGATTCTATCTGAGAAATGATGTTAATTGCCTGATGTGTGTGTATGTGTGTGTGTGTGTGTGAGGGAGAGAGAGCAAGAGAAAGAGAGAAATAGAGAGAGGAGGGAGAAAGAGAGGAGAGAGAGGATAGAAAGTAAGAGCGAGAGAGAGAGAGGAGAGGGAAAGAGAGAGAGAGATGCTTAGTACTGTGACAAGTGAGAGTGTGTGTGTGTCTGTACCTGTCTCCAGTTAGTGGTAGAATCACCTCTGCTCTAGATGAGAAAACTATGTAGGAAACCCTCATCCTAGGACTAAAACAAACCGAAAAACACCAAGGAATGGGATCAAACACCAAAAAGTTACTGGTCATTTTGGATTTAAAAGACTTCACTTACAGTATGCCAACTTATCCCTCCCTACACCCTTTGGAGCTAACCCTTTTCTCTCCTAAATTACAATTATGCACAGTTGTTACCACAACCAGCTGTTTCAGACAACTGTTCTGGAGTTAAATTTAGTACCCCACTATTAAGTTTTAAAATAATCCCACAAACTGTATCCAAGTGTTCGGTGGAGCTACATTTGATCAAATGCCTATTGGCTACTGCTTGAAAAGAATTTGCCCCACTTTCACATGAGTGTGTTAACTGTGTTAACTACTGACTTGATTCCTCACTGTGTAAATATCCTATGTCCTTGGTAAATCATTATTTGACTAAAAGGGGCCCATTCTTCTGTTTCATGATTCAGATTGTAAAGTTAGCCATAGTTTTGATGGACAGTGATGTACAGTGTTCAAGACAAGTTGCTCATTTCACCTTGTACACAGAGCTTGGAACCTGAGAGTATGACTTTATTCACTTACCTCACAAAGCGGTTGGTGAGCTGCTCCACAAACTCATAGATCTCTCCCCAGTTATCATGCACACTCCCAGACCTGTAAAGCAGTCAGAAACACTCCCTGAACCAGAACCAAACAACCCCTTACAAGGACT
The DNA here is from genome assembly GCF_013265735.2 of Oncorhynchus mykiss. NCBI lineage: Eukaryota > Metazoa > Chordata > Actinopteri > Salmoniformes > Salmonidae > Oncorhynchus > Oncorhynchus mykiss. The sequence goes on along the minus strand of NC_048569.1, from coordinate 44,919,566 downwards.
AGACAGACTGAAATAGAACTCGGGTCATTTAAATAGTATTTACAGGAGTATTTTACATACAAAGCGTGATAAGAAAACGCTTGACTAGTGCAATTTGACACCTGATAGATTCTATAGAATCGTTTTGATTCAAGTTACGTTACCATATCAATTACATCTTGCATGTAGTCTGTAGGCTATAACGTTACTTACCTGTCTAAAACGAAATAAATATCAAAAGCTCCATGGCAAGATGCCTCTTCGGTATTACAAAATAATGTGTTTAGGCCTATAAGAAAGGTAAGCAGGAGTGCAGTCCACTGTCCGTTGATGATCATTGCCTTGATAAAAAAAAAAAATCCTCATTGAGTTTGCACATCGTACTGTACCACTGACTAGAGTATAGACTACCTTACATGCGCTTTCTTCGTCTGGATGAAACAGTACTCGAGACTGATTCCTGATTTTCCAACGATAAAATCGAAAATAAACTAACATCACATTTACGCGGCATGTTACTTTGTAAATACTATGTATCGTCCTTGCCACTTGTGGGTAACCTATTTAATTTTCTGAATTGAGAGAATAAAATGATTTGGGGCGTGTCTCCTAGAGAATTACCGCTGATACTGTGACAGTACCGTTTCATCTGAAGTGAGCATGCGCAAGAGAGTCGAACTAACGCACAAGCGCGCCTTTGAACCCTATTGTACCCTAGTCTCACAGAGTTTCCCAAACTCTTCCTGGACCCTTCCCTCCTGCGCGCACGTTTTGGTTTTAGCTCTAGCGTTACACAATTGATTCAAATAACCAACTAATCGACAAGCTTTGATTATTGAATCAGCTGTGCAGTGCTAGGGCAAAACCAAAATGTGCACATAGGGGGGGACGCGAGGACCGAGTCTGGAAATCCCTGTAACTACACCACCAGCACAGTGGGCGGGGAGACAGCAGGTGACACAATATTTTGTTTAATATGAATATTTATACTATTTCAGTTCGACAACCAAACTTTATTGGGGTTTGACATACAATGAATTATAGCCAAAACCATAGAAAAACGTGGATTTTACTTTTAATTAAGCAGACTGAAATAAAAAATATTGTTTTGTTTGAAAACTTAAATTCGACAGATTCTGGTGTCCTTGTCATTGTGGACGTGACAAAAAATGTGGAATTTGCTCAATAGGCTACTGTGTGGAGTGAATTGCATCACTGTAAACCCATCAATGAGCCAAGGTTTATCTGTCGCCCGAGGAGGATACAGAAAAGTGCATCACTCCATTTACTCGACACACACTCACGTTTATCGTGTGGCCGCGGGGCATGCTTGCACACCAGAACATGACCCGCCGTCACCTAAATCCACTATTTACCAAATGTCATGAATTCAATATCCAATTGAAATTGGCTTCTACTGTACATGCACTGTCTGGCCCCTGATACCCATGACCTCTTTAGACTGTTCATCCATGCACCGACACTTTCTGATTGTCCGAGATCATTAATGTCACCCATCTAACAAGAGGATAAAGGAGGGGCGGAGAATTGTCAAATCTCGTTGTGCAGATTAGATTAGACTATAAAACCAGCTCCTCCAGTCGACCAGTCCCATGGCATGTATTGGTGGGCATCTACAAGGCACAATACACTGTATAACACAAGCAGGGATAGTGCAAATAAGATAAGCGCAGATCTTACCACCAGTCAGCTGTTTGCAATGGTAAGTAATTGTTTTGGATTTAGAGCGTTTTTACACACGTTTTTGGGGGTCATTATTCAAACAAATGATTTATTCTTAATTGTCAGCCTAATGATATGAATTCTGATGTTATCTGGTTCTCAGGAGATCCTGGAGGCGAGGGCGGCGCAAATTGCGCAACGATGGATAACTGACATTTTTACGCGCGTCCACACCACCTGCGACGTTCCCGAACACGCAGTTTTTGGACCATGTGAGCTGAATCACACCTCTGTTTATGACAGCATCGCCTTCATCGCTCTCAAGTCTATGGACAGAAGATCGGCACCATACATTTTAAGGGTGAGAACATGCACTTAAATCCATGCGCTCTAAACGAATGTGTTCTAAACGTTTGGCTGGGGGCAGTTTCTCATGCCCGAATAAATGTCTAAAATGCATCGAAACTTTCAGTTGGCAAAATGCTGTGCTTGACATGTTTTTGTAAGACCGGTTTCTATTTGGCTACCCAGGTGGACACCTCAGCGCACAAAATGCCCACTGACGGCCCGATGTGGCTGCGGCTCGTCCAGTCAGCCCGGAGCAGCGAGGAACAGAACCTAGAGGCCTATGTGAAGAACGGACAATTGTTCTTTAGAGCCCTCAGGACGATCCAGATGGATGAGGAGCTTTTGGTGTGGTATGGGAAAGACCTTGCCAAGCTTCTTCTACTGAACCCACTGCAGATGCAAAGCAAAGGTATACATACTCTATGAATGTGTATTACAATATATTATTCATAGCCATTTTTATGATTTAACTATTGACACCAATTGAATATTAAACATTTAAAACTAGATTTCCTCAATATGTTTGTATAATTCAAAGAGTATTGGCAAAGGTTTATGTCATGCAATATTGGCAGAATAATGTGATATTAATCCATATTCATCTTTATAACCAGGTGCTGGTCCATACACATGTACAAACTGCAACCAGGGCTTTGAGTCTGAGTTCCCCTTCCTGGCACATTGGAGATTCCTTTGCACACAGAGACAACCAAACAGCCACACCACCAAACCTGGTCTAGACAACACCAACCATGTGAAACCTGACTCCCTTCCCGTTCCTGCCTTCAAACTGAGCCATCCAGAGACAAGTCCACAGGATGGAAAACCTGCAACAGACTTCCACAATCTAGCCAGGGATATGGAGAATAACAGTAATAAGACAGGCTTGTCTGGTACCAGGTGGGCAGGGAGCGCCCTCAAAAGGAAACACACGGAGGAGAGTTGGAATGGCCCACAGCCTCTAGTCATAAAGCAGGAACCACTGTACTGTACTTTGAACTTAAACCAACAACCGAGCCCGGTCACCTGTCACCTGCCCACCAATATAATAAGGAGCACCTTTACTAAAGACAGAACCGCTCAACTAAAACCACAACTGAAGACCTCAGGGCCAGAAGACATTAGATCCAACCCACAGAACCAGAGCATTCAGCCCAGAAGTGGCCCAGCAGTGGAGCAGAGTGACTCAAAGAAGAAGACTCTGAAAGACACTCTGTCTCGATCTCCATCCCGCTCTGAGGAAACCTCCACTGACTCTCCTCCTGTCACCTCTGCCTTCAACCAAGTCTCTGTCTCGGAGAACAGGAGAAGTGCCTTCTCCCAGCCCCCACGCTCTGTTCCACTTCCCCAGACTACCCCCCTGCCTGAGAGGGCTAAAATCTCCATTACCACCCCCTCTACTGCCCTCCACAGACCTGTGCTGGTCCAGGGTGTTTTGAAACAGAGGCACCCTCTCTATAGCCCAGCAGCTCTCTGGCCCTGGACCCCAGGGAGATCCCTGCAGGTTCCGATCCCCCCCTCCCCGGTGCTCCTGTCCCCTTCCGTCTCACGACTCTCGCCCCTCTGCCTGCCGGCTCAGAACTGGTGTGCCAAATGCAACATTTCCTTCCGCCTGACTTCAGACCTGGTGCAGCATATGAGGTCTCACCACAAGAGGGCGCTTGATGCCACAGGATCTGCGTGTGGGGTGAAACAACAGCATCACAGGGAGAGGGAAGAGAGGCTCAAGTGTTCCATCTGCAGCGAGGTCTTCAGACAACGTCATCACCTTGCACGTCACTTGACCTCTCATACATGAGTTCAGATCATTAGTAAGGTATAATATTCATATTGATAAAGATACTAATGGGGAACTAATTCAACACATGAAATAACTATTATGTAATTATTATAATGTACATTAACAATGCAATGACATTTTATTTGAAACATGAATGAGGCTGCTTACATGTACAGCATCATTTTTCCCCCTTAGAAATAGTTTAGATTTTCCTCTCAATTCAGTCAAATGTGACATTTTTAGTATGCTATTTATTTTCTTATTCTTTTACAATAAATTATTATTATTATTATTTTTTTTTACAATATTACAATATTTTCGGTGTGGATGTGACTTGATTGTAAGCTTAGTTGTGAACACTAGATGGCACTAGAGAAAAATTTAGAGGGACAGAACAAACAAAAAAACACGTTTAAATGTTCTTTATTTTCTTTTAAAATAAAAAATATACCTCTTATTTCACATAAGAACTTAACGTAGAGTACCCTGATAAGTAGCACATTGGGATGGGCAAACAATAAACACATATACACGATAAAAAAAGAAATAGTAAAAAAAGAATAGAATACATTAACATAAAACATTTATAAAAAGTAATAGCTGTAAGGTAAACCAATGCATGACAAAATGTTTAAAAAAAAATAGAGTTAACTATGCACCGCTTGGTATTCAGTCATATTTATATTCCTTTCACCAAAGATGAGATGAGTTTTGAGGTTTTGTTTTTTGTATCTTTAAAGATTCATCACATACATGTAAGTAATTCATTCCTAACATATGCAAAACACACTATTTATTAAGAACAATAACAGAAAAGAAATAGCTTACATTCTAAGAAGACGGAGCAAGCCAACCAGCAACAAGCTCATTTACACTATAGAAAGACTGCTTCAGAAGAGCATAGAAAATGATCGGTAACCATTACGACCCATTGGTATAAAATAAGAACTGTAAATACTGTGTGGGTAGACACGTTACAAATGAATCATCTTCAGTTCTTCAGCCATAGAGGGAGGCATCCTTTCTCTGAGTGCTTTGAACAGTTCTTCCTCCGCTCTTTCGAGTGCCCGTCGACCATGAGCCTCTTTAGCTGGGTTATAATAATCACCCAGACCAGTGTCCCACTCATGACCGTCACTCACCGATGCTCTCTATGCAAAAGGGATGACCTGCAACATAGGACACATAATACAATGTTTTGAAATACAAACAGTGCACCATGTATGTGCGCAAAATCCACACCAGGAACCGACTTGCCTAGTTAAATAAAAGTTCAGAATCCAAGTGTAAAGTTAGGTAAAAAAAAATAAAGTCAAGTTACACACCTGAGAGACCTGCGACTGTCCTTCTCCATGTGGTTCTCAGGACCTTCGCTCTCATAGGAGGCCAAGTGCAGCTCTGCAGAAGAGACAAAAAAAACATGACTATCCCCGAAGCCAATGCTATAAGATACAGTACTGATTATAGTAGGTTTTGCACTTTCATAGGAGAGTGGACTTTCATCATCCATTCATAATCTGTATCCTTTACTTAGACAGTACAGAATTTGAAAGGGAGGAGATAGAGCAGGAACTGTGGACAACAAACCCTGGTATCTGTGGTGAGTACACACGTGCAAACAGCCAGGGTCACGTGTGGGTACCATTAGACCACAGGCGCTGCACATTTCGTACTGTTCTAAATAATTGACACGTAATGTATCTGTGGACAGCACTCACCATCCTCGGTGAAGACTGGCGTGGTGACTAGGTACTGGAGAATCTTCCTGTCTCTCTCGAAGGGACACGTCACCTGGCGCCACACCAGGAACTCACTGACCTGCTTCGCCAAATCCCACAGTTTCTATAGAGAAACAGGAAATGAAAATTCATTGAAATTAAAAATAAATCGACAACCATGTGTTTTTCACCTGCTACTTAAACACTAAAGGCCAATTTCTTCGGCCCAGGTTGTTCTAGTCTGAAAAGCTATTTCAATGGAGATTCACCACTGAACATGCTTCTTGGCCGAGGGAAACCAGTTCATACAGTAATAGTCTTGTCATGATTAGCAATAATGCGTGTACTGTACATTACTCAGACTCACTTCAAAGTTGACATGACCGTTGGATAGCCGGCTGGCACATCCTTCATTGAGGAAGTAGATGTCCTTGATGAGAAGGCTGAAGAATGGAATGACTATCTTCTCCTGGTTGCTGTGTGCCGTGATGGATCTCTGGGTGGCTCCTCGCAGGGCAGTACGGTAGTTGCTGAAGTTACTGGAGGGGTCCATTTGGTGCTCCAGTATGTCAAACTTGTCTGTGTTGACTTTGCTCCAGGTCTTCTTCAGCCGAGACACAGGACTCATGTTCATCCCGGCTGTGGAGAGAGGAGAGCAGGGGTTAGGGATCAATTTCATTTCAAACGAACTGAAATTCCAATTCTAAGCATTCTATTGTAGAATTGAAAAAGAAGAGAAAAGAACATTCTAGAGCCCTGTATTGTAACTTACTGATGATTGCCATGAGTGAGTTGAAGTTGCCGATGTTGAAGCATTCTCTGGCCACGTCTATGAAGAACTCCAAGGCCCGAGCTCTGTGCTTCTTCTTTACTGGCTGGAAGGAAGAAAAACACAAAACCATTGGAACTGTGTGAGAAGGAAAGGATAACAGAAACAAGGGAGAGAGGGAAATAAGGTCGACGGAGAGAGAATTACAGTAGACGGGGAGAGAGAGAGAGAGGCAGAGAGAGAAAGCGGGAGACAGAAAGTGAGAAAGAAGGAGAGCACTCACCATACAGATTTCAGTGGCCACCAGGTAGCTGAGTCTGTTGAACCAAGCTACATAGGCCTCCAGGTTAGTGGTCTTGCGTTTTCTAAAGAAACTCTGAGGGGAAAGACAGGTCAAGGTTACTTTAATAAAACATTTTTAAAAATGATTGTCTAGTATGATATCCATGATGGATATGTTGGTGGAGCATTTCAATTAGTTCTGTTTCTTTTCTTGTAAACTATATCTGGGCTAGAGTTGTTTCTCCCAGTCTGTTCATGACTAGTTGTTGTGATGTACTCTGTTGATAATTCTTAATGGACTTACACAATGAAGTCAGCCACAACCCATTCAGTAGCCTCACCATAATTACTGACAGATGGTATCTTATGTAACCAGTGGAAGGTAGTGGACAATGTTATGTGGAAGGTAGTGGACAATGTTATATGGCATGTAGTGGACAATGTTATGTGGAAGGGAGTGGACAATGTTATGTGGAAGGTAGTGGACACTGTTATATGGCATGTAGTGGACAATGTTATGTGGAAGGTAGTGGACAATGTTATACGGCATGTAGTGGACAATGTTATGTGGAAGGTAGTGGACAATATTATGTGGACGGTAGTGGACACTGTTATATGGCATGTAGTGGACAATGTTATGTGGAAGGTAGTGGACACTGTTATATGGCATGTAGTGGACAATGTTATGTGGAAGGTAGTGGACACTGTTATATGGCATGTAGTGGACAATGTTATGTGGACGGTAGTGGACAATGTTATGTGGACGGTAGTGGACAATGTTATGTGGAAGGTAGAGGACAATGTTATGTGGAAGGTAGTGGACAATGTTATGTGGAAGGTAGTGGACAATGTTATGTGGAAGGTAGTGGACAATGTTATGTGGAAGGTAGAGGACAATGTTATGTGGAAGGTAGAGGACAATGTTATGTGGAAGGTAGTGGACAATGTTATGTGGAAGGTAGAGGACAATGTTATGTGGAAGGTAGTGGACAATGTTATGTGGAAGGTAGAGGACAAAGTTATATGGAAGGTAGAGGACAATGTTATGTGGAAGGTAGAGGACAATGTTATGTGGAAGGTAGTGGACAATGTTATGTGGACGGTAGTAGACAATGTTATGTGGAAGGTAGTGGACAATGTTATGTGGAAGGTAGTGGACAATGTTATGTGGAAGGTAGTGGACAATGTTATGTGGAAGGTAGTGGACAATGTTATGTGGAAGGTAGAGGACAATGTTATGTGGAAGGTAGAGGACAATGTTATGTGGAAGGTAGTGGACAATGTTATGTGGAAGGGAGTGGACAATGTTATGTGGACGGTAGTGGACAATGTTATGTGGAAGGTAGTGGACAATGTTATGTGGAAGGTAGTGGACAATGTTATGTGGAAGGTAGAGGACAATGTTATGTGGAAGGTAGTGGACAATGTTATGTGGACGGTAGTAGACAATGTTATGTGGAAGGTAGTGGACAATGTTATGTGGAAGGTAGTGGACAATGTTATGTGGAAGGTAGTGGACAATGTTATGTGGCATGTAGTGGACAATGTTATGTGGAAGGTAGTGGACAATGTTATGTGGACGGTAGTAGACAATGTTATGTGGAAGGTAGTGGACAATGTTATGTGGAAGGTAGTGGACAATGTTATGTGGAAGGTAGTGGACAATGTTATGTGGAAGGTAGAGGACAATGTTATGTGGAAGGTAGAGGACAATGTTATGTGGAAGGTAGTGGACAATGTTATGTGGAAGGTAGTGGACAATGTTATGTGGAAGGTAGAGGACAATGTTATGTGGAAGGTAGAGGACAATGTTATGTGGAAGGTAGTGGACAATGTTATGTGGAAGGTAGTGGACAATGTTATGTGGAAGGTAGAGGACAATGTTATGTGGCATGTAGTGGACAATGTTATGTGGAAGGTAGAGGACAATGTTATGTGGAAGGTAGAGGACAATGTTATGTGGCATGTAGTGGACAATGTTATGTGGAAGGTAGAGGACAATGTTATGTGGAAGGTAGAGGACAATGTTATGTGGCATGTAGTGGACAATGTTATGTGGAAGGTAGAGGACAATGTTATGTGGAAGGTAGAGGACAATGTTATGTGGCATGTAGTGGACAATGTTATGTGGAAGGTAGAGGACAATGTTATGTGGCATGTAGTGGACAATGTTATGTGGAAGGTAGAGGACAATGTTATGTGGAAGGGAGTGGACAATGTTATGTGGACGGTAGTGGACAATGTTATGTGGAAGGTAGAGGACAATGTTATGTGGAAGGTAGTGGACAATGTTATGTGGACGGTAGTAGACAATGTTATGTGGAAGGTAGAGGACAATGTTATGTGGAAGGTAGTGGACAATGTTATGTGGAAGGTAGAGGACAATGTTATGTGGAAGGTAGTGGACAATGTTATGTGGAAGGTAGTGGACAATGTTATGTGGAAGGTAGAGGACAATGTTATGTGGAAGGTAGTGGACAATGTTATGTGGAAGGTAGAGGACAATGTTATGTGGAAGGTAGTGGACAATGTTATGTGGAAGGTAGTGGACAATGTTATGTGGAAGGTAGTGGACAATGTTATGTGGCCTACCTTATGGTTGTCCAGGGGATCTTTCACACCAAAGGCTTGGATGAACTCTTCTGGTCCGATAAAACTCAATCTGTCCTAGAATTGGAAACGTAAGAATTGTAATAAGCAAATATTTCGAAAGCACTACTGTATTTCTAACAGTACGGTACTTTAATTGATCGATCACGGGTACTTTTAAATCAACACTAAATTCTAATGAATTTAGTGTTGAACCGGCCATTCAGTCTGAACTTCTCTGAACACCACATATTATGAATACAGTATACAGTACGGTCTACAGTATGTGCTCTCCTCACCAGTTCAATGTGCGTGAGCTGCTGGGCGAGAATAAAAGCATCGTCACTGATGCTCAGTACGTCACTCCTTTGTCCGTTGTGCTGTTTGGTCTTCAGAGCAGCGGGTCTCTCGGCTGCGGAGGCATTGAGTGTGGCGATAGCCTCCTCATACTGACCCAGGGCCGCCAACCTTCGGATTAACCGCTGAGTCATCTGCTGCATGGCCCTCCACGAGTACTGATGTAAAACAACATCGAGCGAGAGATCAATCTATGCATTGTATACAAGTGAATAGTTTATTTCCAAAATGCTATATCCACACATTTTTCACAGGTTTTTTTTCACCATCAGAAATGATTGCTTATGGGTACCTTAATGTGTGTGTAAAATATAACTATTTATAGATTTTAGATGTGTATGAAAATGTTTTTTATCCATTGTTTAGCTGGAACGGGATGTTCATGTCCTGTATATTTGACTGTGATCTGTGGTTGTCTCACATAGCTATCTTAAGATGAAGGCACTAACTGTAAGTCTCTGCATAACAGCATCTGCTAAATGACTCAAATGGCAAATGTTTCACCTACAAAATCTCATACTACTCATTTTAAATATTGATGTCACAAATGTATTATTTGAAAATGTAGTTATTTGATACATTTGATGTAGTTATTTGATACTTGTTACTTATTTCTCTGCGAGTCAGGGGGATATATAGCATTTAGCAAAAAACATGATTATTTGTCTATCTGAAATGAAACCATCAAGCGATAGATTTTAAACAAATACATTTATGTCATTGAACCCATGCCATGATTGGATAGTGAAAAAACACACCAATCACTTTCATAATTTCTTTTAAACAAACCCACATTTCTGAAAATGGATATATAGCGTTTTGGAAACAATCTTTAAGTACTGATATTAGAAAACATCAAGAGAGAGAGAGAAACCCATATCAAGGTATATTTGTGTCTGTGCTGATATAACGAGGAGGGCGCTGAGTTCATTATAGAAGTCTGCAACTTGTGAACTTGTTGTGGGTGTGTATTCTCACCATCCACGCCGATGTAAAACATATGAGCCATCTAACAGGCAACACATATTATGACGTAACGACAAGTGAACATAATAACACACCTAATGAAAAGACTAACAGCACAAGGCAACATGAACTCAGCGCCCTGTAGCTCAATATGTGATAAATAAAGGTGTCTGATGTCAAACGCAACCATAGCTGGTCAAATGAAATGTCTGGTGCCATGTCGACTGTCATCTCTAATGAGTCAGTTAGTCAGAGGTTATATAAGGGTACTGACCTCATCTCCTCTGGCCAGATGATGGCTCATCTCTTTCAGGCAGCGCATCATCCTCTCATCTCTGAAGTCATAGGGAAATGTCTCCGTCCACTCTGTCAGCAGCTGCACGATCTTTGGAGCGACGTCTCGTATTCTGATCTACAGACAGCAAGGAGAAAGACATGCCAGTGTTAGACAGACTGTAAAGAGGGGGTGTCCACTCCTGGTTGTTTAGAACTAGTGTGTGTGTGTGTGTGTGTGTGGGGGGGGGGGGGGGGGTGCATCTCTGTGTGTGTGTGTGTGGGGGGGGGGGGGGTGCATCTCTGTTTGTGTGTGTGTGGGTGGGTGCATCTCTGTGTGTGTGTGTGTGTGTGGGTGGGTGCGTCTCTGTTTGTGTGTGTGTGTGTGTGTGTGTGTGTGTTAGCTACCTTATCAAGCAGCAGGTCTCCAGATCTATGCTGCTCCACACACAGGTGACACACCCGAGACATGAGCTCATACGGGTTGAGGAAGAGGCGGGAACTCAGCAGGAAGGTGAAGACGTACGACCTCTGATGGAGAACAAGAAAAAAGATTGTTAACATCAACTCACGTTGTCGTCAACCCAACACCAACCCAGCACAATATGGCACATTTCCGCTGTTCAATGGTCATTTCAGTTAATGATATATACATTCTGAGTGAGTCTACCCATTTGTTCTTCAAGAATATAACGCATGGACAAAGTACACAACCCGAAATATAACCGTAGCCTATTTGGCATAACAGCTTGTATTACTCCCTTGTTTATGTTTTTGTTGTTGTCATTAGAGTCCCCCTGAGAGAGCATTTTGGACCAGAGATAACAACACACGTCAGAGTAGTAGTCCACTGTACAGTATACACATTTGTTCTTGAAGAATATAACAGTTAAGCCTTATGAGCTTAATTGTCTTCCCCTTTCATAACCCCCAAAAATGTTTGTATGATTCCATTGTTTATGTTTTTGTTGGACTAGAGATAAGACTCACGTCAGGGTAGTAGTCTACTGTGGGAACTAAGTGTTGTATTAGGGCCTCCAGGGAGCCTGAAACAAGACTGTTGTCATGGTAGCACATGTCCCCGTAGCTCGCTTCCATGGGCTGGTGGTATTTGTGGAGATTGTCGTTGTTGTTGTAAGGGCTGGGGCTGAACTTGCCAGCGTATGGTGTCGTGGGAGGCATATTGACCTGTTAAAGAGACTTAAAATGTAAAAACAATGTCAAACCTTTGTTCTTCCCTTAAACTCATAACTGGACACTTTATTTTTCATGGTTTCAACTGAATGTTATTTCCCCCAAGAAAGAGAGAGAGTGTGTGTGTGTGTGTGTGCGCATGTGTTTTAAAAAATATTTTTTTAAAAATGGAATTTATGTAATAACTACTGGAAGTGTGTGATAACTTACCCTAATGGTGTTAACCCACTACTGCTGACTCTAACTCTACTACATTCTGGTATAAGCCTGACTATGCCACTGTCTCATGTCCTTACTACTGCTGATTCTACTACATTCTGGTATAAGCCTGACTATGCCACTGTCTCATGTCCCTACTACTGCTGATTCTACTACATTCTGGTATAAGCCTGACTATGCCACTGTCTCATGTCCTTACTACTGCTGATTCTACTACATTCTGGTATAAGCCTGACTATGCCACTGTCTCATGTCCTTACTACTGCTGATTCTACTACATTCTGGTATAAGCCTGACTATGCCACTGTCTCATGTCCTTACTATTGCAGATTCTACTACATTCTGGTATAAGCCTGTTTATGCCACTGTCTCATTTACCCGCCATCCTGGCACATCCCCTTCCTCTCCCTGCTGGCTTCCTTAAAACTGTTAAGAGATTAAAGGTACTTTATTCTCTAGTCTGGACAGACAGAGAGGCCACATTAATGATGGTGACCTGCTATAACAGGAGCTGATGATCTACCCGGCGATAGACGTTTTCAAGCAATCCCCCCCCCCCCCCCCCCCCCCCCCCCCCCCCCCACCAAGTAAAGCTCGGGCCTACTAAAGCCTTCTACATTTGAATGAAACTGACATTCTCTGACTGACCAACAGGCTGACACTACACCACAGCCTGACGGGGGGGATGAAAATGGATCATAAGGGTTAAGTGGAAACAGATAAGAACTATCTATCTATCTAACTATCTATCTGATAGAGAAGCAACTATACCAGAGTTATGAAATAAAACAGCTATACTATGCTGTATCCATCTTGGAAATATAAGAGTGGATGCTGTTTATAAGACGGAAGGAATAATAAACCTCATGTCCCACCCTGTTTTGCCTGTTCCATAGCCTAGAAAAAAAAGAACTGAACATCTGATAGAGAAGCAAATACGGTCATAAAATAAGATGGGTGTTGTTTCTAAGAAATCTCATTCCCACACATATCCCCACCCTGTTTGTCTGTTCCCCAGTCTACTGTAACCATCTATCTGTAGCCCAGACAGGGTAAACACAGCCCAACCCACACCCCCTGGCACAGTTTATTACTCTTGACTCATGCACTCTTATTATGAGAATAGAACTCTGCTGGGTTGAACCACACTCAGTCATAACACTGGTGAGTAATGAAGGCTAATGCATGCCAGACAAGTAGTTATATAGACCATGCTGCAGACTAGAGCAAAAACAATAACACAGTTAAAGTCTATTTAAAGTTTCACATCACATTAAATTATATCCGATATGAGTGTCTGGGATTGCTAAAGGTGATTATGGAAATATTTTGTTGTTGGTAAAAGTTTAGATCTGTCATCATTAAGTAAAGGTTAAGATCTGTCATCATGAAATTGTTTTTGCCTTCACTCAAAGCGCAACCCTCAAAGCCCTGTCATTTATAGGTCAAATGCATTACATAACACTTTTGTTTTGAACGTTTCACATTCCCAGAATGTTTCCTTGTTACAAATAATCAGGCTCACAGTGAACATACAGATCTTAACATACAGTTCGCTACAGTAGGGAAATAATCCTGCAGCAACAGGAAATGTGAATTATTATGTGGATTATAATTCATCAACATTTTGACAATTTTCGTTAGGGCACTTTAAAGTGGAAATTACAAACTTTAGAAGCCGTTATAAACCATGAATACACTACAAATTCACAGAAACAAAAAAGAGTGATCAAATTAAGATCCTACATCTGTATTGTGATCAACTTACCCCAACTGGGAAAAAAAAATCGAATTGTAACAGTATAAACACTATTTGTATCTAATAAAAAGATTCCACGTTTTTGGAAAATAAAAGCAGATGAAAGACAATAATCCTTCAAAAATTATCCTTGGAAATAAGTGCAAAATGCACACAAATAATAACGATCAGTGTTTTCGGAACATGAAATTCCTATTCGTAAAGTCCATCCATTGTGTCTGCACGATCCTTTGAATGAGAAGTCATTAGAAACCGCGACCACGACCACGACCATCCGTATTCAAATGACTTGCAAGAAAGCCGCGAAACACAGCCTATAAGAGGCTTAGAGGCGGATACTTCTTCATGGAAGTATGCCAATCACAGGGAAGGACCTGAAAAATCAAAATGTTAGAGCAATCTCATTGGTCAGTTTTCCATCCATCGATTGTCTTTGAATGACATTGGATCACACTGTTCCATGATAATATTTTGTGAAGAGGGAGAAGGAAAATCTAATTTGCTGGAGAAAGTGTGGAAAGGCATATGGCCAGGATGCTTGCTCTCCAACGGCGGTGGTACAACAGACTGTGTGAAACGTATGTCTAAATTAGGAGAAAACATTGCAAACTTTGCAGCTTTTATTATTTCAAAATACATTAAAGTCAGAATTTAAAAAACTGTAGTCATACGCAATTAAAATACATGTTGGGACCAAGCGACAATCTCACAATTCCGACAAGTGTAACTGATTATTAGTAACAATTTATAATAAAAGTATAAACTCTATATAAACTATTAATTAACCATTTCTAAACTACTTTTAGACCCTATTCATTTTACTAAAGTATCAGTAATACAAAATTAAAAAAGGTAGAGCAATTGGACATAAATCAATTAAAATGCCAAATGAGCAATATGTACCATGGCCAATGAAAGTTCATGAATGGAACTTCAGAAACAAACATGCATTCATGTTTCCTGATAACTACAGGTGTTTTAGTACCAGTGATACACTTCTGTGAACAGTGGGTGTTCTCTTATGTAACAGTCATATTACATAAACAGTATTTGATGATATACAGAGAATAGAGAGTGGGCCCCCCAGGTTGTGGGTGGTATTCAT
Source organism: Oncorhynchus mykiss (assembly GCF_013265735.2). Taxonomy (NCBI): domain Eukaryota; kingdom Metazoa; phylum Chordata; class Actinopteri; order Salmoniformes; family Salmonidae; genus Oncorhynchus; species Oncorhynchus mykiss. Next base: position 44,904,545 of record NC_048569.1, on the reverse strand, counting down.
TTACAGCAGTACATACCCCTCTCAATCATAGTCTTACTCACATCATTGTCCATGCAGGAATATCCAACGCCTGCGACGCCTATAGGCTACATTCTCTCATTATACTGCACCCACACCCACGCCAGCCACCTGACAGCGCTGCTCGCTGGGGATGGCTTCCAGCTAGGCTTGAGCTTGGCGAGGGCCCTGGTGGAGTCTTTTAGATTGGATTCCTCCCACGGTGCTAGGGCACAGGGGCCCACTGCTTCCCTCACAGAGTGGCAGCGCAAGCGGACTGACACACAAACACAAACACACACACACACACGCATGTACACAGGCACACACTGCCCAACACACACACACACACTGACAGCATAAGCTAGCGGACCGACTCCTGCCTGCCATAAACACTTAGCTTGAACTTCCACCCACACACCCCTCTCTAACCACTCAGCTGAAACCCAGGCAGGACTCATGGCGCTCCAGAATGGACCTTTATACTATTCCTGATGACGCTTGATGTTGAGTTATGTGATAATGAAGAGGACGAGAGAGGGAGATGTTGTTCACTGTGTTGAGTTAGTTTAAAATAAAACCAGAGTGGTTGTTGACTTTGTTTAGCACAGAAGACGGTGGTGTTTTGTTGTTTTATAAGTCTAATCTCATTAGATTTTACACTCATATCAGTAGCACCATCTAATGCATTACAATTTACCTCTGTAAACTTAACGCCATGGCACGATGGTACCAATATAACACCAACTCTCATCGCGTTGTTCATTTTTACGACATTGTGTTATTAACCTTATGGCCTGATAACATGTGTACAACATTCTTATTGGGTGGAATTGTGAGGGGGGGAAAAATCATGAGCTCACCAAACATATGGGTAGGGTGGCGTTGGTGTGTTATTGTCTAAGTGAGATTACAGACGGACCGCTGTGTGAGATCAGAGGAGAGACTGGCTGAGGGAGAGGAGGGTAAAGAGGGGAGAGAGGGTGGGGACAGGGCAATATGGGGAGGGGTGACTATCTGACTCACAGACCTTCCAGTAAGTCCTATAGTCTCCCGTTATGAGTCAGCAGCTGCCATGATGGCTCCCCTTTGACCCGACTGGGTCCAACATCGGGACTTTCTCTGTTAGACAACTTAGACTTAACGACCCCGCAAAGTATTCTGTCTGCAGCCACTGTCGGAGGGCAACACTATGGATTACAGTCCCATACACACACGCACGCACACAGCACTATGGAAGGTCACAGAGCTCTTTGTGTCTCAGAGTGATGCCGGACAGTTACTAGCTGGATCGTAGCCAGGAGTTAGACACTCTTTTGGTGGAGTCTGGAGTTGTTTATATGCCCCCTACACCGCGCCCCTTCCTCCACCCTCTGTTTTCCTCCTCGGTCTGTTTTCAATGAGGACTTCTGGTAAAATGGAAAAGTGCCAGTGGAGGTCACCGTTTACTGATCAGGAAACCGGGGGAAATCATGCACCCCCACTTCCATGTTCCATGTCCTTTGCAGAATATTATGATACATAAACAAGAGGATAGCTGTGTTTCATTGGAAATGTGTGTGAGCCTAACCCGCAAGCCATGTCTCTGTTTGGAGATGGCCCAATGGGAACATCTGGGCTTGATGAGGTATGCAATTCAAAGGCCATTTGAAGGTGATTTACTGTACTGTGATTTACTACAATTTACTGAAAACTATGCATATGTTGCAGATGTGTTTCTCCTAGTTTTAGTGATCTTGGCACCCAGAACCAAAACTTGCGTGCACGTTGTGCAGCTCCTTAAGAGACCATCGTTTAAGTGGAAAATGCCTTGTATTTTATATCCATCCCCAACAAACTATCATTGTGTTCTTTTATTAAACCAGGGCCAGTCTGTAGGCGTTGTACAATGGGGTTTTGTTGAAGTATGTTTACTCCAGTGGCAAGGCGTGTTTGTACACCATGCTATTGTTTCACAACATGTGCTGTTTTCTTTTCTCTGTGTGCTGGGTAGAAAGTAATTGGGCTAAAAGTGTTTTTCAGGCAGGGCCAGGGCCTTGCTGCAGGTGCATGGTTAGACCCGGAGGAGGGGGAGGCATTTGAACGGGACACAAACAGGAAACGGTGTGTTCTCTGCAGGCTTGTTGTGGGACACTCTGGACTCACTGCCTGTGTCTGAAATTGGACCTAAAATGGTACCATTTCAGATATACCCATGGCCCTCACTATAGTTAATCCTCAGTCTGAGAAGTTCAGTGAGCCAGTCTGCCAAGTTAAACATTCTGTTTACTGAAGTGTGTGTGTGTGTGTGCGCGCGCGCACACGTGTGTGATGATTTGGATTCATTCTATTATTATAGTGTCATGCATCTTCAAGGATGCACAGCACACATGGGCTTATTATAAGGGCACAAGGCGAGACCCAAATGCAGACACAGGAGGCAGATGGTTGAGCTCCGATATTTATTATACCAAAAGGGGTAGGCAAAAAGGCAGGTCAGGGACAGGCGAGAGTTCATAAACCAGGCCAGAGTCCAAGCAGTACCAGGAGATAGGCAGGCTCGAGGTCAGAACAGGCAGAGTGGTTAGGCAGGCGGATTCGGCGTCAGGGCAGGCAAAGGTCAAAACCAGGAGGGCTAGGAAAAAACAGAGACTGGGAAAAATAGGAGCTAGGAGAAAACGCTGGTTGACTTGGCAAAACAAAACGCACTGGCACAGGGAGACAGGAAACACAGGGATAAATACGCCAGGGACTAATGGGGATAACAGGAGACACCTGGAGGTGGGTGGAGACAATCACAAAGACAGGTGAAACAGATCATGGAGTGACACTTATAATAATAACGTTCTATTATATGTATTTTCTGTAGCAAAACAAACCAGTGGATGGATGTATGCACACATTCACTTCCATAAATACAATCATGCAAAACTAAAAAAAAAAACATTGAAAAACAAAACAAGAACCTGCAATTTCAGCTATATAGCTTATCTTGTCAAACTTCAAGTTCTGGAAATAAAGGAACACTAATTTTCTGAAAAGCCATTCAAGTTTCTCTTTGTCGATTATCCAGAATAATTCTGGTGTCTGGTGTTGCATTTGATCAAACAAAGCTACTCATCATGTAAAGAACCGTAAAATAAAAACAGCAATTAATTCTCGACCTCCCCCAAATCAAAGACTGGACATAGCCGCTCCTCTTCATCTCTTCATCCCGTTCTCAACTGGGCACACAAGGACTTCTGATTTCTGGTTAGGTGAGAGGTGACATACAGTTGAAGTCGGAAGTTTACATACACCTTAGCCAAATACATTTAAACTCAATTTCACAATTTCTGACATTTAATCCTAGTAAATATTCTCTGTCTTAGGTCAGTTAGGATCACCACTTTATTTTAAGAATGTGAAAGGTCAGTATAATAGCAGAGAGAATGATTTATTTCAACTTTGATTTCTTTCATCACATTCCCAGTGGGTCAGAAGTTTACATACACTCAATTAGTATTTGGTAGCATTGCCTTTAAATTGTTTAACGTGGGTCAAACGTTTCGGGTAGCCTTCCACAAGCTTCCCACAATAAGTTGGTGGAATTTTGGCCCATTCCTACTAACAGAGCTGGTGTAACTGAGTCAGGTTTGTAGGCCTCCTTGCTCGCACACTCTTTTTCAGTTCTGCCCACAAACTTTGTATGGGATTGAGGTCAGGGCTTTGTGATGGCCACTCCAATACTTTGACTGTTGTCCTTAAGCCATTTTGGAGGTATGCTTGGTTGTCATTGTCTATTTGGAAGACCCATTTGCGACCAAGCTTTAACTTCCTGACTGATGTTGCTTCAATATATCCACATAATTTTCCTCCCTCATGATGCCATCTATTTTGAGAAGTGCACCAGTCCCTCCTGCAGCAAAGCACCCCCATAACATGATGCTGCCACCCCCGTGCTTCACGGTTGGGATGGTGTTCTTCAGCTTGCAAACCTCCCCCTTTTTCCTCCAAACATAATGATGGTCATTATGACCAGAGGAAATTTCTCCAATTTCTCCTGTGTGGTCCCATGGTGTTTATACTTCGTACTATTGTTTGTACAGATGAACGTGGTACGTTTAGAAATTGCTCCCAAGGATGAACCAGACTTGTGGAGGTCTACATTTTTTTTCTGAGGTCTTGGCTGATTTCTTTTGATTTTCCCATGATGTGAAGCAAAGAGGCACTGAGTTTGAAGGTAGGGTTTGAAATACAGCCACAGGTACACCTCCAATTGACTCAAATGATGTCAATTAGCCTATCAGAAGCTTCAAAAGCCATGACATCATTTTCTGGAATTTTCCAAGCTGTTTAAAGGCACAGTCAACTTAGTGTATGCCATCTTCTGACCCACTGGAATTGTGATACAGTGAATTATAAGTGAAATAATCTGTCTGTAAACAATTGTTGGAAAAATGCACAAAGTAGATGTCCTAACGGACTTGCCAAAACTATAGTTTGTTAACAAGAAATTTGTGGAGTGGTTGAAAAACGAGTTTTAATGACTCCAACAGAAGTATATGTAAACTTCCGACTTCAACTGTATATGGTTCTGGATCATAACTGTTTTTGATCAGGTTACATATACAGTGGGAGAACCAGTATTTGATACCCTGCTGATTTTGCAGGTTTTCCTACATACAAAGCATGTAGAGGTCTGTAATTTTCATCATAGGCACACTTCAACTGTGAGTGACGGAATCTAAAACAAAAATCCAGAAAATCACATTGTATGATTTTTAAGTAATTCATTTCCATTTTATTGCATGACATAAGTATTTGATACATCAGAAAAGCAGAACTTAATATTTGGTACAGAAACCTTTGTTTGCAATTACAGAGATCATACGTTCCTGTAGTTCTTGACCAGGTATGCACACACTGCAGCAGGGATTTTGGCCCACTCCTACATACAGACCTTCTCCAGATCCTTCAGGTTTCGGGGCTGTCGCTGGGCAATACGGACTTTTCTATTGGGTTCAGGTCTGGAGACTGGCTAGGCTACTCCAGGACCTTGAGGTGCTTCTTACGGAGCCACTCCTTAGTTGCCCTGGCTGTGTGTTTCGGGTATTTGTCATGCTGGAAGACCCAGCAACGACCCATCTTCAATGCTCTGAGGGAAGGAGGTTGTTGGCCAAGATCTCGCGATACATGGCCCCATCCATCCTCCCCTCAATATGGTGCAGTCGTCCAGTCTCCTTTGCAGAAAAACATCCCCAAAGAATGATGTTTCCACCTCCATGCTTAACGTGATCTTGGGGTTGTACTCATCCTTCTTCTTCCTCCAAACACGGCGAGTGGAGTTTAGACCAAAAAGCTCTATTTTAATCTCATCAGACCACATGACCTTCTCCCATTCCTCCTCTGGATCACCCAGATGGTCATTGGCAAACGTCAGACAGGCCTGGACATGCGCTGGCTTGAGCAGGGGGACCTTGCGTGCGCTGCAGGATTTTAATCCATGAAGGCGTAATGTGTTACTAATGGTTTTCTTTGAGACTGTGGTCCCAGCTCCTTTCAGGTCATTGACCAGGTCCTGCCGTGTAGTTCTGGGCTGATCCCTTACCTTCCTCATGATCATTGATGCCCCACGAGGTGAGATCTTGCATGGAGCCCCAGACCAAGGGTGATTGACCGTCATCTTGAACTTCTTCCATTTTCTACTAATTGCGCCAACAGTTGCTGCCTTCTCACCAAGCTGCTTGCCTATTGTCCTGTAGCCCATCCCAGCCTTGTGCAGGTCTACAATTTAACCCTGATGTCCTTACACAGCTCTCTGGTCTTGGCCATTGTGGAGAGGTTGGAGTCTGTTTGATTGAGTGTGTGGACAGGTGTCTTTTATACAGGTAACGAGTTCAAACAGGTGCAGTTAATACAGGTGATGAGTGGAGAACAGGAGGGCTTCTTAAAGAAAAACATGTCTGTGAGTGCCGGAATTCTTACTAGTTGGTAGGTGATTAAATACTTATGTCATGCAATAAAATGCAAATTACTTACTTAAAAATCAAACAATGTGATTTTCTGGATTTTTGTTTTAGATTCCGTCTCTCACAGTTGAAGTGTACCTATGATAAAAATGACAGACCTCTACATGCTTTGTAAGTAGGAAAACCTGCAAAATCTGCAGTGTATCAAATACTTGTTCTCCCCACTGTATATACAGTGCCTTGCGAAAGTATTCGGCCCCCTTGAACTTTGCGACCTTTTGCCACATTTCAGGCTTCAAACATAAAGACATACAACTGTATTTTTTTGTGAAGAATCAACAACAAGTGGAACACAATCATGAAGTGGAACGACATTTATTGGATATTTCAAACTTTTTTAACAAATCAAAGACTGAAAAATTGGGCGTGCAAAATTATTCAGCCCCTTTACTTTCAGTGCAGCAAACTCTCTCCAGAAGTTCAGTGAGGATCTCTGAATGATCCAATGTTGACCTAAATGACTAATGATGATAAATACAATCCTGTGTGTAATCAAGTCTCCGTATAAATGCACCTGCACTGTGATAGTCTCAGAGGTCCGTTAAAAGCGCAGAGAGCATCACGAAGAACAAGGAACACACCAGGCAGGTCCGAGATACTGTTGTGAAGAAGTTTAAAGCCGGATTTGGATACAAAAATATTTCCCAAGCTTTAAACATCCCAAGGAGCACTGTGCAAGCGATAATATTGAAATGGAAGGAGTATCAGACCACTGCAAATCTACCAAGACCTGGCCGTCCCTCTAAACTTTCAGCTCATACAAGGAGAAGACTGATCAGAGATGCAGCCAAGAGGCCCATGATCACTCTGGATGAACTGCAGAGATCTACAGCTGAGGTAGGAGACTCTGTCCATAGGACAACAATCAGTCGTATATTGCACAAATCTGGCCTTTATGGAAGAGTGGCAAGAAGAAAGCCATTTCTTAAAGATATCCATAAAAAGTGTTGTTTAAAGTTTGCCACAAGCCACCTGGGAGACACACCAAACATGTGGAAGAAGGTGCTCTGGTCAGATGAAACCAAAATTGAACTTTTTGGCAATAATGCAAAACGTTATGTTTGGCGTAAAAGCAACACAGCTCATCACCCTGAACACACCATCCCCACTGTCAAACATGGTGGTGGCAGCATCATGGTTTGGGCCTGCTTTTCTTCAGCAGGGACAGGGAAGATGGTTAAAATTGATGGGAAGATGGATGGAGCCAAATACAGGACCATTCTGGAAGAAAACCTGATGGAGTCTGCAAAAGACCTGAGACTGGGACGGAGATTTGTCTTCCAACAAGACAATGATCCAAAACATAAAGCAAAATCTACAATGGAATGGTTCAAAAATAAACATATCCAGGTGTTAGAATGGCCAAGTCAAAGTCCAGACCTGAATCCAATCGAGAATCTGTGGAAAGAACTGAAAACTGCTGTTCACAAATGCTCTCCATCCAACCTCACTGAGCTCGAGCTGTTTTGCAAGGAGGAATGGGAAAAAAGTTCAGTCTCTCGATGTGCAAAACTGATAGAGACATACCCCAAGCGACTTACAGCTGTAATCGCAGCAAAAGGTGGCGCTACAAAGTATTAACTTAAGGGGGCTGAATAATTTTGCACGCCCAATTTTTCAGTTTTTGATTTTGATTTGTTTTGATTTGTTTTTGATTTGTTAAAAAAGTTTGAAATATCCAATAAATGTCGTTCCACTTCATGATTGTGTCCCACTTGTTTTTGATTCTTCACAAACAAATACAGTTTTATATCTTTATGTTTGAAGCCTGAAATGTGGCAAAAGGTCGCAAAGTTCAAGGGGGCCGAATACTTTCGCAAGGCACTGTATGTGTGTGTGGGTCTCATGTATTAGTCTGGTGACTTGTCCTGATTTGGACATTAATGGGGTGGGAACAGAGCGTACAGCTGAACGGGAAAGAGAAGGGGGGATGGGGAGGAGGAGGGAGGGAGTGTTCAGGAAGAAGAGGAAACTAGAAGAGAACACCCTAGACAGAACTGTTCCCACAGACCCCCTCCTCCTTCGTCCATCCCCAACAAGAGAGGCGGTTTGGACTGGTCTGGTTCAACACTGAGTGCATCACAGCACGTCACAACAAATAATGCATCTTGCCTTGCCACAGCAAACATTGCCTGTGGGACAAGAATGTTTTTAGGACAGTTTGTTTTTGGAGGGGACTTGGCCACTTTTGCATATTTAGTCCAATTTCTGTCTATTTACTAAACAGTTGAGTTCCTAAATTATCCTAATTGCGGTTTTAATGATACCACTGTACTTTGCCTTTAGATTATAAATAGCCTTATCCCAGTTTTGTTTATACTTTTGCCAACTCCATTGCCATCATTGTCAAGACAAACATTTGGCATGACGAGTGACAAAGAGTGGGCATGACGGCTCAAACAGACTGGCATTTGGGCTATCTGCCTCCTGGTTTCAGACAGAATGATTGCTATCAAGCATTAGTTACCATGTCTTTATTTACCCTACGAATCAATATTATTGTCATCCTCTAACCCTGCTAGGACTGCCTGCGTGTGTTGGGCAATGGACAGTTACTTCTCTTAGTGCTTTAGGCAGTTGTCAAGGTACACGGTACCCTATGCTAATTCAGTTAAATCAGCAACACAGTGAGAAATCATTCAATATGGCTTGAATGGGTACTTACTGTTCTGGAGGAGAGGAGAGCGTCATGCACTCGCTTACATAAGACCTCCTGTTCATACTGTAGCCTTCCGCCCGAAGGAAACATGAAATCCTGATTTTACTGGACACTCATCATACCCTCAGCCCCTGATTCACTACTCACCAGGCGTATGGTGTGTCGGCCTTAACAAGCCCCAGTGCAACCTGACATACTGAGATGACAGACACAATGAATGACCTAATGGAATAGAGTTGACGGAGAATCTAATGTGATTCCATAAGGAGTTCTATGAACTTGTTTTCGTGTTTGGTAGGGATTCTGCCCAAAGGGAACACGAAATCCAGATCTCACGAGACACTCATCATACCTTCAGACCCTGACTCACCAGGCTGTGGCATTGTGTAGGCCGCAATAAGCACCAGTGTCGACTAGCTGAGGCATACAGGGATAGACCGCCATAGTGAAGTAGTGAGCACAATACTTGTTACACTGTACTTACACAAGTAATTACACAGTAATAAAGGCATTGTAATGTGAAGCGTTATCCACCTTACTGTATGGCGCTAAATAATTGTGTAATAACATAGTAATAACTATGATAATTACTAGTATAGTAACCAATAACAAGAAAAACAATGACCTGGTTATTACCATGTTGTTACCCAATTATTCAGAGCCATGAATAAGTGCTACCAAAATATCTAACGGAATAGAGTTGATGGATAATCAAATACGCATTTTTTTTTTTTAACAAATCTTTGGAAGGAGTTCTTATAACTTTGACACCGTTCTGGTGTGTTCTGTGCTTAAAAATGAAACACGTTCAGCTGGGCTGACCCAAGCAGCACATTGTTTGTGCCCTGGCTGAAATGCTTTCCAATAGCCATAATTTGTTTCTCATTGTTTGTGTTGAGGTATGTGGAGGAGGAATGTTATGAATAGTGGAGTGAGGGGTTGAAGGCAGTGCCTCTCTGGGACTGTTTTCCTTTTAGGTCTTTAACAATGTATCCAACCTAAGAAAGTGGAAATGGGGCCAAATGGTCGGAACATTAGTAAGCGCAGCCGCTGTTGTCAGCCATTGTGCTTAGTGGCCCTGTCAGATGCATCAAAGTGACGCTTGAGAACGTGAGCAAAGCACTCTTCAAGTCACGACAGAAACAGATCACTTCAGCGCGGTTAACGTTGAAAGCGGAGTTTGAAAACAGAGTGTTCCAGTGGAAATCTCTCGTCCACTTTGGCAATACTTCTTTTTTTTAACACCCCACTCTTCCCCCATCCTTCCTTCCTCATCTTTCTTTCCCCTGTCCCTCCATGTCACTCTTCAGCTGAAGTGCTGATCTTAGGGAAATGGAATCAATCTGTCTATATGGGTGTGCACCATGTGTAAGTGTTCTGGACAACGTAAAAGCAGTTGCGTTTGTAGGGGCCAGGGGAACATTTTGATGTGAGAAAAACCACACACAGTGAAGGGTTTGAATAAATATTGTAGTTGGAGACGTCCCAATTAGAGAGTTATAGTAGGCTGGGTATCCACGCTGTTGGCTCCACCCTTCAGTGGCTACGTCCCGCCATTTGGGGAGGGGGGGGGACACACAGTGTTTTCTCAATAAGCCACAAAGGGCAGGGCCCCCCTCCCTCCTACCCTCCTCTGCCACCCTCTCTGGTTACGCCACATACGTACCACACTGCCACAGTGCACTATGGACATCAGTGGGATTAGATGAATCCACCACAGACTCCCTCCAGTCCCGTCTGAGGGACTAGTGAAGCACCTCTCTGCCGGAGACATGCATGGAAACAGACAGAATGGGGCCTCCGGGGCTTTGATTACTAATCCCTCCTGATCAGAGGTCCACACTCACTCAACACACTAACTTAACCTGCTCCAGAGCTGCAGGCAGGCAGTTAGGCAGACGGGCAGAAAGAGCAGAAAGGCAGGCAGTCAGAGAGAGCATTGCTGAGAGAACAGGCAGGCAGGCAGTCAGAGCAGGGTGGGCAAGCAGGCAGGCAGGCAAGGTGGGTGGGCAAGCAGGCAAGCAGGGATTTATAGAGCGCCGTGCATTTGAGTGATCTGGTCTAGTGAGAGACAACACACAGCCGGGAGAGAATCAGCTCGGCTCATCCGCTCACGCCAGATAAAGCACCAAGCAGCCCCCTCTCTCCACCCACCTTCCATCTCCTAACTCTCTTTATTCTAGCGTAAGACAAAGCAGTTGTGACTCAGACCCATTGCAAACCAAGTTGAAGTTAGTTAGACTAGAGAGATCTAATAACTAGAGACGTCCTCTATAAAGGGTGCCAGCTGGTCTCAGCATCACATAGCGTGAAGGGAGAGGAGGGGAGACGAAAGGGGAGATCAAATGTCAAAAGAATTCCAATGAGCACCCGGAATCTTCGAGTAGGGCTTCTCGGCTCGCTGTTCCCATTGAGAGATTTCCAGATCTCTACGGGAAGCTCTTACATTACAACAACTCAAGCACTGCATAAAGTACAGACCCAAAAAATGGGTCATTTTAAACTATTTCAACAGAAGAGTACAAGAACTCAAATATAGCATTGCAACAAAGTGCAGGTCGTCTGTAAAGACAGAAAGATTGCTGATCTTAAACAACTTTCAGCTGCGCTTAAATGTCTTCGTTTTTTCCTCTGCTCCTCCAGAGTTGTGTAATCACAGTTCTTTAAAGGCCTCTCATCCACCACACATTCTTTGTGGTATAAAATGCTGCCTGCAGGCTGGAAAACCCCCAGACTGAGTGATTCTGTGACACTGTAGCACTTAGCTCTGGCCTCAGCTCAGTGTAACAGTCAGGGGTGTCTTATGCAATCTCTTAGCCTACGCGAACGGCCACAAATAGTGTCTGCTATGCACTCACAGCCGTATGATTTCCCCCACATAGACATTTGCATTGCATCGATCTGGAGAGGCTTTAGTTTCAGTTGATAGATTATGCACTTTCATTCATCCACACACACCCATGAATAGAGCTGTTACCGTATCAGAGGTTGAATGGAGGTCATTGTGTAGGATAACTTTCCTTTTTCATAAAGCCACTTGGCTACACCCGTTCCAATACAATACATCTTAATTCATTTGAACGTAAAGTCTTTATGTTGCGCTGCCACAGTACAGTACCCAACCTGACAGTTGGCTCTCACCCAACCAAATTACATTAGCTTACTGGCTAACTGCATCCACGTTTATGTTCAACTTCACCAACATTCCTCTCTCTCCTGCCACAGCTAAAGGACTAATACGGTGTTGACTGTGGAGGGAACACTTGGTCTATAACGGACACACACTGGGCTCTCTCTCTATCACAGGATACAGCTGAGGCCTGCCTTATGTTGTGTTAAGTTTGAATAAGTCAACGGTCGCGCTGGTCTTAACCTCCTGTGCAGTGCAGTGGCCTGTTTAAGCTGTTCTCTCCCACACTCTCGTTTTGAATTGTACCAGGCTACTTTGAGTCAACACAAATTAAAATGCCCCTCTGTTACAAACCACAAACATGTTTAAGACTATATTATGGGATTAAAATAGATTTTCTCCCCAAATCTACTGTTGTTTTGTATGTCCCTAAATGGTTTAATACCTCAAAACATCAAATACTTGTTATATTTTTCAAATATAAAGTGTTTCACCTGCTGTCGAAGACTTAATGTTGCACATTACAGTATATCCAGTCGTCTTGTACAGTGTAACATACGTGAATGACCATGGAGTTAATGATTGAACAGCACTCTCTGATGGCCATATGTGGAATTGTCAGAGCAATGTGAATTTCTTGAACTACACAGATGTCGGATCTTAATTTGAACTCTCTCGTCGAAGGAGGAAAATAATCCTGCAGCAAGATGATTTGAATATCTACATTTTTTTTATTTTTAAATCTCTGCCGGGGGCCAGCTGGAAGCGGCGTTCGTAGGCTACATGCAGGCTACAGGGCATCTTGTGTGAATTCATATTTGCAGGTGGTAGATGTATTTTTGAGCACAGGCACTATGGCGTTAGGGCGGTATTGTGCTGTTAGTGCTATACTATTAGTCTTAGTCCTGTATTGACACTTTGCCTGTTTGATGGTTCGTCGGAGGGCATAGCGGGATTTCTGATAAGCTTCCGGGTTAGAGTCCTGCTCCTTCAAAGCGGCAGCTCTAGCTTTTAGCTCAGTAGGGATGCTGCCTGTAATCCATGACTTCTGGTTGGGGTATGTACGGTGGGGACGACGTCATCAATGCACTTATTGATGAAGCCAATGACAAATGTGGTGTCTGTGATAGCAAAACAGTCCTCTAGCTTAGCATCTCCTTCATCTGACCACTTTTTTATTGATCTAGTCACGGGTGCTTCCTGCTTTACTTTTTGCTTGTAAGCAGGAATCAGGAGGATGGAATTATGGGCAGATTTGCCAAATGGAGGGCGAGGGAGAGCTTTGTATGCATCTCTGTGTGAGGAGTATAGGTGGTCCAGAGTTATTTTCCTTCTGGATGCAAATTTAACATGCTGATAGAAATTTGGTAAAACTGCATTACAGTCCCCGGCTACTAGGAGCGCCGCCTCTGGGTGAGCACTTTCTTGTTTGCTTATGGCGGAATACAGCTCATTTAATGCTATCTTAGTGCCAACCTCTGACTGTGGTGGTATGTAAACAGCTACAAAGAGTATAGATGAAAACTCTCTCGGTAGGTAGTGTGGTCTACAGCTTATCATGAGAAACTCTACCTCAGGCGAGCAATAGCTCCAGACTTCCTTAGATATTACAGCTGCATGTTGATATTGTCGTCGTTCAGCCACGACTCTGTGAAGCATAAGCTGCTACAGTTTTTGATGTCCCATTGGTAGGTTAATCTTCCCAATAACTCATCCATTTTATTGTCCAAAGATTGCATGTTTATTAGCAGAAATGAAGGGAGTGGGGGTTTATTCAATTGCCTCCTACTCCTCAGAAGGCAGCCTGCCCTCCGGTCTCTCTTTCTCCGCCTCCTTTTCACATAGATCACTGGGGGTCGGCGCCTGTTCCCGAGGGAGCCGTATATCCTCCGCCTCGTCAGAGTTGTGAAAGAAGAAAAAGGATTCTGCTAGTCCGTGGTGAGTAATCGCAGTCCTGATGTCTAGAAGTTATTTTCGGTCATAAGAGACGGTAGCGGCAACATTATGTACAAAAATAAGATACAAACAACGCAGATAAACGAACACAATCGGTTTGGGGGCATGTAAAACGTCTGCCTTCTGCTTCGGTGCCATTTTACTATTAATGATGACGGTTGTTGATGCCTATCTACTGTACATAAAATGATGGTTGTTGATGTGTATGGCTGCATTTCAGATACATTTTTGTACATTAGAATGTTGCAGTAATAGGACCTAGGCCTAGCTTTTGAGCAAGTGAGCAAGATAAAATTATTTTGATTGCAAGCCCTTATCCCTACGACTCGACTGCCCCCGCTTGGAGAGAAAAATAACTGTTAATTTTCAGGGACTAATGAGGCTCATTTGAATTTCCTGATGCAGCAGGAAAATTCTCAGTGACAAAATAGCGATCAAGTTAAGATTAGACACCTGTAGTAGGCTGATGTACACTACTGTGTCTTTTACCACAATAATGTTCATGGCTGAGTGATTATGCAGTATATGTCACTGGTGAAAACTGAATAGCAGTAGGCTAATTTCATGTCTACCGGTATGTAATAACAAAATGCATGTGTTTCAAGGGCGGGATTTTTTAAATTAGTTTTTGGAGGAAAAAATTAATTTAGTGCAATAATGTTGTCCATGTATCAGTGGACTGCACTACACCAGTGCCTAGAAATGTATATTTACTGTCTATGGCCTAGCCCTAGGTGAAGTAGCAGGGCGGGACTATAGTCTATGTCCCTCCCCCGACGTTGTTTTGCATGATAGACGCACAGGTAGGCTACACAGTGCACTCTGCCATTAAAAGTTGTGAATGAGGGGATGAATTATAGTGCCACTTTGTGAAAACAATGGAGTTTTATCAAGTATCCAGAATTGTCTTTTAACAGAAAATAATGAAAGAATAAACTATGGGGACCTTCCTAATTTTATTGAACAAGCTATTTATTATCAAGCTTTTTCTTCTGTTTCTCTCCAGCGGATAAGTCCGCGAAGGTAAAGTGCAGAAAACCTGTGTGTTTTTTTTTTGCCTTATCAAACGTTATCTCGAATTTTCCATGATTATTATTATGGTATGATAATGTGATTTGCATCTATCTATTTCATTGTTGACTCACTTGTATGTTGCAATGTAAGCCAACTGTAGAAGCAATGTAATCTTTGTTTGCATGCGATTGCTTGCATTCAGGAATTTCGATGTTTAGATCAAACCACATTAATTTGTCAGATTGTAATAATACTGCCTGTTGTTCAGGCCCTGAAGCCAGCATATGCATATAATAATTGGTACCATTGGAAAGAAAACACTTAGAAGTGCGTAGAAATGTTAAAATAATGTAGGAGAATAGAACACAATAGATATGGTAGGAGAAAATCCTAAGAAAAAACAACTGGAATTGTCTTTTTCTGAGAGACCATCCTCTTAGAAATGCAAGAGAATGCTTGCATTTTGTAAAATATGGTGCAATTCCTATGGCTTCCACTGGGTGTCAGCAGTTTATGTTCAAGGATTCAGGCTTGTATCTTCAAAAACGAATAAGAAATAACAGTTTTTGTGAGGACACCGTCTTGGAAATCCGTTTCATGGCGTGCCAAGATGAAGTTGAGCACCAGCTAAAATCGGCACTTAGTCCTGGCAAAGAGATCAATACTGTTAAATGCAACCTGGTATCAGAGCATTTCGTATCATTCTGTACGTAAACCAAGACACTCCATTTAGTGTGGTATGTGTAGGCCGTCATTGTAAATAAGAATTTTTTCATATCTGACTTGCCTAGTTAAATAAAGGTTAAATAAAAACATGTTACGTTTCATATTAATTTGTCCATCATCCATTTCATATGAAATGTTACGAATTACAATTCATATATGTTACTAATTGCAATTTATAAAATGTGTTACTAATTTTAGATATGTACAATGTTACGAATTTGCAAACGTAGCCTGTGATATGTAACAAATTCCAATTTGCTGTTGCTAACATTAGCTAGGTGGATAACGCTTACGTTAGCTAGCTTTAGGGGTTAGTACCTAAAAAGTACCTAGTAAGTAGTTTCAAAGTTGCTAAAAACCTAAAGTTGCCACGAGATTCAAACATTCAACCTTTGGGTTGCTAGACATTCATGTTATATGCCGACCTATCCACCCCACCCTTCTTTCGTTATTGCCTCATGTAACCATACCAAACTAATTTGAGTGTCCAGGATTTACATTTACTATGTTTTTTTATTTAACAAGGCAAGTCATTTAAGAACAAATTCTTATTTACTATGACGGCCTAGGAACAGTGGGTTAACTGCCTTGCTCAGGGGCAGAATGGCAGATTTTTACTTTGTCAGCTCGGGGATTCAATCTAGAAACCTTTTGGTTACTGTCCCAACACTCTAACCACTAGGCTACCTGCCGCTCATGTTGGCTCTAGTCTATGAGACCAGGCTGTTAAATGGGATGCTGCAGAAGAGCATACCTAATTTTGCTGGCTGCAGTAAGCTAAATGTTTGTTGTTAGCATTCACATGTGCTTTAACAAAGGGAAAAATAAACTTGGACTAAATTGCTACACTTGCATACAGTGTTTTATGCAAGTTAACTAATTATGAATATCTAGATATTTTTTTTTACCCCGTTTTCTCCCCAATTGGTAGTTACAGTCCTGTCCCATTGCTGCAACTCTTTTACAGACATGCATCCTCTGAAACACAACCCAGCCAAGCCACACTTTTTCTTGACACAGTGCCTGCTTAACCTGGAAGCCAGCTACACCAATGTGTCAGCAGAAACACTATGTCATCATGCATTGCACCTGGCCTGCCACAGGCGTCACACTGGGACAGGAACATCCCTGCTGTCAAAGCCCTCCCCTAACTCAGATGATGCTGGGCCATTTGTGTGCTGCCTCATGGGTCTCCCGGTCACAGCTGGCTATAACAGAGCCTGGACTCACACCAGGTTCTACTAGCTAGCACTGCGATACAGTGCCTTGGACCACTGCGCCATTCGGGAGGCCCCCAGGCTGGAATACCTTCTGAATGGTTATTATGGACAGGTCTCTTTTTCAAATGGTTATATTAATTATATTAGACATTTTTTTAGTGCGGACCAATCACACCTTTAATTCGTCTGAATTCATGTGATTACGTACCAGCCAAACTTCTGGGAGAGCACGATGGTCCCCTTTTGATGATCTTTTTAAAATGGTACCACCAAAATGGTGGCACAGTGGTCTAAGACACTGCAGCTCGGTGGTTGAGGCTTCACTACAGACACCCTGGTTTGAACCCAGGCTGTACACAACCCGGTTGTGATTAGGTGTCCCATAAGCGGCGCACAATTGGCCCAGTGTCGTCTGGGTTTGGCCGGTGTAGGCCGTCATTGAAAATAAGAACTGACTTGCCAAATAAAATATTTTAAAATGATCTTCAAATGAAAAATAATTAAATCAACGTAGGCCGTAGTGCAGATGAACCGTAGTTCACTTGAAGAATGGTCTGTGGCAATCGTTCAGAGTTCTAGGGGAGTCGCGTCAAGGCTACCCACAACATCCGCATAAGAAGAGACAGAGAAAACTGGTGACAGTAGGATGTCTGAATCATAAATAGCTTTGTCTGTCAGTCTATGTTAAAATTGTGGTATTTGTCGGTAGGTCTACTTAGGCTCAAAAAGTCCAGGGCCACTATTTTTAGGGGTAACAACACTGAAATGGGCCTTCCGTCACTTGGGTTTAGAGCAGTTTGCACTTATCAGTACAGAGCTTCAGGCCATGTTTCCAGAGTCTGTCAAACACCTCCTCGCACTGCTGCAAGTGAGAGTCAATATCTAGGGAGTCCACAATTATATCGTCATGGTAAACCAGTAGAGACTACAATTTATCCACTCAGGAAATGTTGCATTAACCCAGTCCTTCTCAAATAGTGGGGGGCGCCCCCTTGGGGGGGCTCGGAGCGATGCCAGGGGGGCGCGTGTGACCCCAGGGAACATGCTTTTTTTTGCAGCAGGGAGTAGAGTTTTTTTGCACTGAACAAGAGCACACAGCACAGAGCAGGAGATATGAAGTGCAGATAACAAACCCTTAAGAGACACCATGGAAAAATATTTAACAGGGATGAAAAGAAAGGCGGAGAGAGACGGAGATAATGAGACAAACGTAAGTCTCCCGAAAGCTAAGACGATGAGATATGATGAAGCGTATGTAGCGCTTGGCTTCACTGTGACTACGGTGGGGGACGAGGAAATATGACGAAGCGTATGTAGCGCTTGGCTTCACTGTGACTACGGTGGGAGACGGGGAGATATGACGAAGCGTATGTAGCGCTTGGCTTCACTGTGACTACGGTGGGGGACGAGGAAATATGACGAAGCGTATGTAGCGCTTGGCTTCACTGTGACTACGGTGGGGGACGAGGAAATATGACGAAGCGTATGTAGCGCTTGGCTTCACTGTGACTACGGTGGGGGACGAGGAAATATGACGAAGCGTATGTATGTTGGCAGCAGGACAGCATGAAGCCAAATAAATGAAGGCGTCACATAAAGACATTACACCCCAATCACGCTGATAATCTGCTTGAGTTTTTTCGGGGAAAACGTGCCGAATATTGCCAACAATCATCCCGCTTTGTGAATGCTACTTCAGTAAACCAGCGAGCACTGATAGCATCATATAAGGAGGTGGTGTACCAAATTGCCCAGTGCAAAAAAAGCCCCACTCCACAGCAGAGGAGTTGATACTGCCTGCAGCATTAGACATGGTCTCTGTCATGCTGAATGACGCAAGTGCTGCAAAAATAACAACTATCCCTCTGTCCAATGACACTGTCGCCAGACGTATAAATGACATTGCTAACGATCTTAAAGAACAGCTGGTAGATAAACTCAAAGACAAACGTTTCGCCTTACAGTTCGATGAAGCAACAGACAGCAACAAAGACTGTTTGTTTATCTCTCATGTATGTTTTGACATGACAAACTCCCTGTGTGAGGATCTACTGTTTTGTAAATATGTCAGAGACAGAGCCAGAGCTGAAGAGCTATTCAAAATGCTGGACAGCTTCCTGACTGAGAATGGGCTAAAGTGGGAGAACTGCATTGGGGTTTGCAGTGATGGTGCACAGACCATGGCAGGGATGAGAAAAGGACTTCAGGGCACTCATCAAGAAGGCCTCACCTAATGCTGAGTGGACACACTGTGTTATACACAGAGAAGCACGGGCATCAAGGCACCTTTCCTCTGAATTAAGTGAGGTTATGACTGACATTGTAGGTGTAGGCAATTTTATAAAGACCAGACCTCTAAAAACGAGTCTTCTCTGCTATCTGTGAGGAGATGGGAGCTGAACATCAAACTGTGCTGTTTCACAGTGAAGCAAGGTGGCTGTCACGAGGAAAAGTCTTGTCCTGAGTTTTTCGAGCTCAGAGAGCAGATAATAATGTTTTTGGAGCGGGAGCACAAGTATGACCTCACAGAAAAAGTTAGTGATGAGAACTTCCTGGCAAAACTGGCCTACCTGAATGACATATTTGGAAAGCTAAATTAACTAAATCTACAGCTTCAAGGGAAAGATAAACACCTCCCTCAGGTCACAGACAAGATCAGCTCTTTCACTCGAAAGCTTGCAATGTGGGGCAGGCGACTTGATGAAGGAAATACTGATTTCATTCGAGAACCTGCATGAATTTGTTGACACTACTGACTATGATGCCACCTCAGTGATTCCATATATTTAGGAGCATATTTCATCACTGATGGGATTCTTTAAAATGTACTTCCCTGAAAACAGTTCCAAATATGACTGGGTGAGAGATCCTTTCAATGCACCAGCTCCAACTGGTTTCAGCTCGGCAGAGGAGGACCAGTTCATTGATCTGACTCCACATTGAGTCTGACTCCACATTGAGACTGAGGTTCACATCACAGACACTGAATGAATTCTGGCTGAGTGCCATGGGCATTCTTCTTCCTTTTGCAACATCTAATCTTTGTGAGACTGGCTTCTCTGCTGTTGCTGCACTGAAGACCAAGTACAGGTCCCAGCTAAACATTGAGCAGGAGCTGAGAGTTGCAGTATCATGCTTCAAACCCCGCTTCGAAAAGCTGTGCTCTGCAAAACGTGCTCATTGTAGCCATTAATCCTGACTTCCTCATTTTGATTTAAAAAAATCAGCACAAATTGTTTTATTCATTTTTGTTTTATAGGTCAAAGTGTTTCATATATTGTGCTCCTGAGTTAATGTTGCTGATCAATTTGAATGTATTATTATTTATTGATTATATTTAATTGTATTTTTCAGTATCAAATGGTCAAAAAATGTTACAGTTAAAATACATTTCAGGCAAATTGATGCACTTTAAGTCTTTTCTGTTACAGACTAAAAAACAATGTTAATAAAGTTATTCTTTGTTGTAAGTTGATCTATAATTCTTTCTTTTTTCTTTTTTTGTTTTATTTAATGTTAATAAGGATACAATGTTATGCAGAGGTGTACTTATAGCAAATTTATAGACAAATGATACTATTTACAAATCCTATACTATTTACAAGTCTCGTCTGATGACCATCCTGACAGTAGTGGACAGGTTTTCCAAAGCCGCCCACTTCATTCCTCTCCCCAAGCTACCCTCTGTCAAAGAGACGGTGCAGGACGTATTCCGGATCCATGGACTCCCAGTGGACATGTTCTCCAACCGGGGTCCTCAGTTCTCGTCCCGTGTCTGGAAGGCGTTCTGCACACTCATTGGGTCATCAGTTAGCCTGTCCCAGTCCAACGGCCAGTTGGAGCGAGTCAACCAAGACCTGGAGACGACTCTTCACTGCCTGGTCTCTGCCAACCCCACTACCTGGAGCCAGCAACTAGTGTGGGTCGAATATGCCCCCAACACCCTTCCATGCTCTGCCACGGGTCTCTCGCCCTTTGAGTGTTCCCTGGGTTATCAGCCCCAGGTCGGCATACCCTTGACCCAGATGTTTGTCCATCGCTGTCGTCGTACCTGGAAGAGAGCTCCCGTCGGGTCTTCTCAAGACCATCTCCAGGTATCGACGACAAGCAGACCGCCACCGGACCCTGGCTCCCGGGTATCGTCTCAGGCAGAGGACATGGCTGTCCACCCGAGATCTGCCCCTCCGGGTGGAGTCCCGCTGACTTTCCCCCTGGTTTATCGGCCCTTTCACCATCTCCAAGATCCTTATCACCTCTGCTGTTCGTCTTCTGTTGCCCCGTACCCTCCGTATACATCCCGCTTTTCATGTGTCTAGGATCAAACCCATGTCTCACAGCCCTTTGTCTCCTGTTTCCAGTTCGTTTTGTTTGTCAAGCCTACCAGCTTTTTCCCCTTGCTCCTGTCTTTTTCTAGTTTTGAACATTCTGACTGCCCTGATCCTGCCTGCCGTTCTGTACCTTGTCAAACAACCCTGGATTATTGACCTCTGCCTGCCCTGACCCGAGACTGCCTGCTGTTCTCTAATAAACTTTTGTTACTTCGACACTGTCTGCATTTGAGTCTTCTTCTGAAACGTGATAAACTCCATATCTGACATGGTAGAGGTGTCTTCTTTTTAAGCCCATAACCATGTGTGTGAGGTGTATACTTTTGTTTCAAAGTAGATTTGTTTAATACTACCAAGAATCACTCTGTGTGACCCTGATTTAACCTACTGCAGTAAAAGGAAAACAGGAAAACAGATAATGTCTTGCAGAGGAGAGCTAGTTAGAACTCTTCTGTGAGGAAGATACAGTAGGTGAGAATGATCAGAGGGCAGGCAAATTTTTAGTATGAGGGGAGAGGCTCTCTCATTCGCCACTCGACCTGTCTGTCTCCAACAGATGTGTATGATTGGTTCTTAGAGCTATTTAGATAATCTAGTGAATCCCACTGGTGAGATGTCTAAACTAATAACTGAAAGATACTACTTTTTGCTATTGTAAAATGCCAAACTTCCCAAATACCACCAAATAACTGAAGTAATCTCACGTCTTTCATCTCACCTCTTTTTTTTCAGGTAACCCATAAGGACAGCCTCCCCTCTGAGACAGTGTTCACGGTGAAGATGGCTCCATTCCATGGTTTCCTGCATAGGTCAACACCTGTGAGAAGATCACCACTACCAGGGGACCAGAGAGTTTATCCCAGGAGCATGTCAACACTGGCCACATCCAGTGCCTCCAGGTAATGGATTATATGACCAATGAGGACAACTCTGGAAAGTGTTTTCATGTAACTCTTTATATTCTGTTATTCAAATGCACATCTTGTCATGCAACGTTCTATTTGCAATTCAAAAGGAAATTAAATTCCAATTGATTTCATTTAAATGTCATTAAATTCAGGCGGATCCGGACTAGAGCCACGACATTTTCCTCCTGGACAAAGGCCAACGGCATCACAGAGGTCCATGACATCAGGGTCTCTGTGGATATCATCCCGCTCTATGTCTTTAGAGTTACCCCGGAGGAAGGGTCATCAGAGGCCCTGACCAAGGAGGTCATACAGGTCAACAACAGACACTTCTCTCAGCTCCACCTTACCTCTACCTACATGTACAAATGACCTTGACTAACCTGTATCCCCGCACGTTGACTCGGTACCGGTACCCTCTGTATATAACCTTGTCAATGTTATTTCATTGTGTTACTTTTTCAACAAAAAAATGTACTTTAGTTTATTTAGTAAATATTTTCAGAACTCTATTTCTTGAACTGCATTGTTGGTTAAGGGCTTGTAAGTAAGCATTTCACGGTAAGGTCTACACCATGTATTGAACATGCATGCATTCCTGGACTCATCATTCCTTTCTTCACACGCAAACAGGTTAGTAAAAGGTTGAAGGTCATCTACTGTCAATTCTTATCTTCTTCAGGAGGACTTGATTGATGTAGAACCTGTTCTACCGGTAGGGTTTTGAGAGTAGTGTCTCTGCTTGGGCAGATAGATTTCCTAACTTCTGGGTCATTTCTGTGGTTTCAGGTGGATTCAGGACATATTTATTATGTCCTTGATGGAAGTGATACACTGGCAGAGAACTTCAACATCATAGCCAAGGACACCGACATCCGGAAGCACAGCTAGCCCTACACAATGTTTGTCCATGTGATGCCTGTCAACGAGGAGGCCTCAGTCATAACAGCCAACGGGATATTAAGGTTGAGTGTTTTGGTGTGTTTAAAACACATACGTGTAATAACAGAGATGGAAGAACTGAAATACGCATTGGAAGGAACTTGAGAAACTGGCCCAAAACAGAGTGGAGAATGTATTACCTAAAAGTTGCTTTAGTCTCATGGTTTTGTGGATGCGATTTATGAGGAAAATGTGTCATTGGATTCTATCTTTAGGTGAGTTGAGGAAACTGTGTCACTGGGTACTTAGCAACATCTTTTACTTTTCTTCTGTCATGGAAAACCATTGTGTAAGTGCAGAGTGTTTAAAGAGTTTAAAGAGTTTAAAGTTTGCCCTAATTCATCCAATACTTCACATTCTCACAGCTACCCAACACCTCTTTAGAGTAGCTGAGTATGATAATAAGAAAATGAATGACCTATGGAGTATAGCGATCTGGGAAAGGAGATAATCCTAGATTTTTTTGTTCACATTTCTGAGCCACCATCCAACAGTTCAATCTGTGTTAATGAAGTGCCCAAAATGTCCACCAGGAGGCTCACATGAGCCACATTTATTTCCACCTACAGATCATTCAAGGGCATCATAGCACTCTACCCCACAGATATAATTGTGTCACCATTACTTCCAGGTGTGTGTTATGTTATGCCATGTTTTGTCAGGGTTTGGGTAATGCTATAACCCTCTGTCCTCTACTGTACCTTTCCCCCCATACAGGTGTGGGTGAACTCAGTCACAGAGATCTGCGTAGATGACCTGAGTGTTGAGGACAGTGACTCTCCTCCTGAGGACCTAGAGTTCATCGTAACCCCGCCTAGCAACATACACCGGGCACTGAAGAGCTCCCCCTCCAGGCACATCCTGAACTTCACCCAGACACACAACCTTTGGGGACAGCCGGTGTTTGTGCACAGTGGTGAGAATGCTACAGTAGATAAATATCATTAAGGGTGTAGCTTTGCCCTGAGACATGGCTGTAGATTCTACAGTCCTGTTCAAGGCAAGGGGTCGCTGCACCTCTGCCCTTATGGCAGCTGAGGTTGGGTGTGCTGAATAGGACACTAAAAAGAAAGACTGCATGTGCAAGGGATTATTTACAGTGGCTTGTGAAAGTATTCACCCCCCTTGGCATGTTTCATATTTTGTTGCCTTAGAACCTGGAATTAACCGGGGGGGTGGGGGGGGGGGTGGGGGGGGGGGGGGGGGGGGGGCATGCCTACCACTTTGAAGATGCTACAACAAAAAAAATTAACTTGAGCGTGCATAACTATTCACTCCCCCCAAAGTCAATACTTTGTAGAGCCACCTTTTGCAGCAATTATAGCTACAAGTCTCTTTGGGGTATGTCTCTATAAGCCCATTCTTCAAGGCAAAACTGCTCTAGCTCCTTCAAGTTGGCTGGGTTCCGCTGGGGTACAGCAATCTTTAAGTCATACCACAGATTCTCAATTGGATTGAGGTCTGGGCTTTGACTAGGCCATTCCAAGACATTTAAATGTTTCCCCTTAAACCACTCATGTGTTGCTTCAGCAGTATGCTTAGGGTCATTGTCTTGCTGGAAGATGACCGTCCCAGTCTCAAATCTCTGGGAGAATTTCCCTGTATTTAGCGCCATCCATCATTCCTTCATTTCTGACCAGTTTCCCAGTTCCTGCCGATGAAGTTCTCGGGGTGAAGAGAGGTATTGGCTTTGCGCCAGACATAGCATTTTCCTTGATGGCCTAAAAGCTCAATTTGAATCTCATCTGACCAGAGTACCTTCTTCCATATGTTTGGGGAGTCGCCCACATGCCTTTTGGCAAACACCAAATGTGCTTGCTTATTTTTTTCTTTAAGCAATGGCTTTTTTTCTGGCCATTCTTCCATAAAGCCCAGCTCTGTGGAGTGTACGGCTTAAAGTGGTCCTATGGACAGATACTCCAGTCTCCGATGTGGAGCTTTGCAGCTCCTTCAGGCAACAAAAAGACAAAAGATAACCCTATCTGATTAATTCCCTCCTTGCCTGGTCCATGAGATTTGGTGGGTGGCCCTCTCTGGGCAGGTTTGTTGTGGTGACATATTCTTTCCATTTTTTAATAATGGATTTAACGGTGCTCCGTAGGATGTTCAAAGTTTAGGATATTTTTTTATAACCCAACCCTGATCTGTACTCCTCCACAACTTTGTCCCTGACCTGTTTGGAGAGCTCCTTGGTCTTTATGGTGTCGTTTGCTTGGTGGTGCCCCTTGCTTAGTGGTGTTGCAGACTCTGGGGCCTTTCAGAACATGTGTAAATGTACTGAGAACATGTGACAGATCATGTGACACTTAGATTGCTCGACAGCTGGGCTTTATTTAACTAATTATGTGACTACTGAACTTAGGGGGTGAATACATATGCATGCACCACTTTTCAGTTTTTTTTATTTTTGATAATTTTTTTAAACAAGTTATTTTTTTCATTTCATTTACCTGATTTTGTCTATTTTGTGTATGTCCATTACATGAAACGCAAAGAAAAATCTATTCAAATGACATACATAATACAACAAAATAGGAAAAACGCCAAGGGGGATGAATACTTTGCAAGGCACTGTATGTTTGATAGTGAAATATATCACACCTGAGAAGAATGGTTTGGGATTGTTTCACCATAAATTAATAAAGATTGATTATTAATGCAGGTCCCCTGTCAGGAGGATTCCACTTCCAGGTCAATGATGGGGTGAACTTTACCCGCGTCAGATCTTCAGTGGTTCTCAGCCTGGAGAGTAACCACGCCCTCACGGTGTTCCCAGGTAACACAACATGAAATGGATATATAGACCTTGAACCAGACACTTAAGGTATTCCCAGGTAACATAATAGGAAATAGAACTAAAGCCTCATTCTCTAGCCTGGTCCCACATCTGTTTGTGCTGTCTTGTCAACTCACGTGACAGTGACCATAGGTGTTGGCAAGACAGCACGTACAGATCTGGGACCAGGTTAGTAAAGCCTTAGTCTTTCTGCTGCATAATAGAGTCATTCTCAGCCTGTACTGAGTCAAATGATCATGGTGCGAGCGGAAGGGGGCATAGTCCGACATTATACAGTAAAGCAGTCCAATCAGCCTTGAAACCATTCTAATAGTGATACAGTATGTGATGCTTCCTGTTATCTATGCATACTTCAACAACAAAGCTTATCACATGATATTCTCAGTTTGTCTGCCTCCTGTTTATGTTTTCAATAGTGCAATCTTCCTAGATATCCTGCCTAGCAGATGAGGCTTGTGGGAGGAGCTATACAGTGAGGGAAAAAAGTATTTGATCCCTTGCTGATTTTGTACGTTTGCCCACTGACAAAGAAATGGTCAGTCTATAATTTTAATGGTAGGTCTATTTGAACAGTGAGGGACGGAATAACAACAACAAAAATCCAGAAAAACGCATGTCAAAAATGTTATAAATTGATTTGCATTTTAGTGAGGAAAATAAGTATTTGACCACTCTGCAAAACATGACTTATTACTTGGTGGCAAAACCCTTGCTGGCAATCACAGAGGTCAGACGTTTCTTGCAGTTGGCCACCAGGTTTGCACACATCTCAGGAGGGATTTTGTCCCACTCCTCTTTGCAGATCTTCTCCAAGTCATTAAGATTTCGAGGCTGACGTTTGGCAACTCAAACCTTCAGCTCCCTCCACAGATTTTCTATGAGATTAAGGTCTGCAGACTGGCTAGGCCACTCCAGGACCTTAATGTGCTTCTTCTTGAGCCACTCCTTTGTTGCCTTGGCCGTGTGTTTAGGGTCATTGTCATGCTGGAATACCCATCCACGACCCATTTTCAATGCCCTGGCTGAGGGAAGGAGGTTCTCACCCAAGATTTGACTGTACATGGCCATGTCCATCGTCCCTTTGATGCGGTGAAGTTGTCCTATCCCCTTTGCAGAAAAACACCCCCAAAGCATAATGTTTCCACCTCCGTGTTTGACGGTGGGGATGGTGTTCTTGGGGTCATAGGCAGAATTCCTCCTCCAAAACACGGCGAATTGAGTTGATGCCAAAGAGCTCCATTTTGGTCTCATCTGACCACAACACTTTCACCCAGTTGTCCTCTGAATCATTCAGATGTTCATTGGCAAACTTCAGACGGGCATGTATAAGTGCTTTCTTAGGCAGGGGGACCTTGCGGGCGCTGCAGGATTTCAGTCCTTCACGCCGTAGTGTGTTACCAATTGTTTTCTTGGTGACTATGGTCCCAGCTGCCTTGAGATCATTGACATGATCCTCCCGTGTAGTTCTGGGCTGATTCCTCACCGTTCTCATGATCATTGCAACTCCACAAGGTGAGATCTTGCATGGAGCCCCAGGCCGAGGGAGATTGACAGTTCTTTTGTGTTTCTTCCATTTGCGAATAATCGCACCAACTGTTGTCACCTTCTCACCAAGCTGCTTGGCGATGGTCTTGTAGCCCATTCCAGCCTTGTGTAGGTCTACAATCTTGTCCCTGACATCCTTGGAGAGCTCTTTGGTCTTGGCCATGGTGGAGAGTTTGGAATCTGATTGATTGATTGCTTCTGTGGACAGGTGTCTTTTATACAGGTAACAAGACGAGATTAGCAGCACTCCCTTTAAGAGTGTGCTCCTAATCTCAGCTCGTTACCTGTATGTAAAGACACCTGGGAGCCAGAAATCTTTCTGATTGAGAGGGGGTCAAATACTTATTTCCCTCATTAAAATGCAAATCAATTTCTAACATTTTTGACATGCGTTTTTCAGGATTTTGTTGTTGTTATTCTGTCTCTCACTGTTCAAATAAACCTACCATTAAAATGATTGACTGGTCATTTCTTTGTCATTGGGCAAACGTACTTAATCAGCAGGGGATCAAATACTTTTTTCCCTCACTGTAGGTGGACGGGCTCATTGTATGGAATGGGATAAATGGAACGGTATCAAACATATGTAAACCACGTTTGACACCTTTCCATTTATTCAATTGCAGCCATTACAATGAGCCTGTCCTCTTACAGCTCCTCCCACCAGCTTCCACTGCTGCCCAGATAGCTGCACCTGAAAAAAATAATAACATGAAATTGCTACTTGGACTGCCTGTCTGTGTTCTAATGTTATTCTAGTAACGTTACAACAGACAAAGAATTTTGGTCATGTAATTTATAGTTATAGCAGAAGTTGGTACAACATGCCTTTGACCAGACAGAGACGCACATGCTCAGAAGGTACACCTATCAGGAAGAGGCATCCAGAGAATCCGTTCAAGGAACCACTCCATAGATGTCATCCTTACTTTACACAATACTGTTTTTTTCTATGCAGGCTCAGTGAAGATCAACTCTCAGAATGAACTTCTGGTGGTTACCAATAACAACGGTGAGAAAGGAGGTGACCACTCGATTCTTTACAGTGTTACCAGTCCTCCAAAGCTGGGGAGCCTGGTCAGAAAACAGACAGGCAACTCTACCGCAGAGATCTCCTCCTTCACACAATAGTGGAGTTAAAGGGGCAGTGGTGTCTAAATGTGATTTTTCTGTGTTTTACACCTACTCATTCAAGGGTTTTTCTTGATTTGTACTATTTTCTACATTGTAGAATAATAGTGAAAACATCAAAATTATTAAATAATACATATGGATTCATGTAGTAGCCAAAAAATTGTTAGCATTCTCTCAACCATCTTCACCTGGAATGCTTCTCCAACAGTCTTGAAGGAGTTCCCACATATACTGAGCACTTGTTGGCTGCTTTTCCTTCACTTCCTTCACTTTTCCTGCAGTCCAACTCATCCCAAACCATCTCAGTTGGGTTGAGGTCGGGTGATTGTGGAGGCCAGGTCATCTGATGCCTCACTCCATCACTCTCCTTCTTGGTCAAGTAGCCCTTACACAGCCTGGAGGTGTGTTGGGTCATTGTCCTGTTGAAAAACAAATTATAGTTCCATTAAGAGCAAACCAGATGGGATGGTGTATCGCTGCAGAATGCTGTGGTAGCCATGCGGGTTAAGTGTGCCTTGAATTCTAAATAAATCACAGACAGTGTCACCAGCAAAACACCCCCACACCATCACACCTCCTCCATGCTTCACGGTGGGAACCACACATGCGGAGATCATCCGTTCACTAACACTGCATCTCACAAAGACATGGTGGTTGGAACCAAAAATAAATGTTGGACTCATCAGACCAAAGGACTGAGTTCCACCGCTCTAATGTCCATTGCTTGTGTTTCTTGGCCCAAGCAAGTCTCTTCTTATAATTGGTGTCCTTTAGTAGTGGTTTCTTTGAAGCAATTCGACCATTAATTACATAATTCATGCTGACTCCTCTGAACAGTTGATGTTGAGATGTGTCTGTTACTTGAACTCTGTGAAGCATCTATTTGGGCTGCAATATAAGGTGCAGTTAACTCGAATGAACTTGTCCCCTGCAGCAGAGGCAACTCAGGGTCTTTCTTTCCTGTGCCGGTCCTCATGAGCGACAGATTCATGACAGCGCTTGATGGTTTTTGCGACTGCACTTGAAGAAACTTTCAAAGATCTTGAAATGTTCCGTATTGACTCATCTTCATGTCTTAAAGTATTAATGGACTGTCATTTCTCTTTGTTTATTTGAGCTGTTCTTGCCATAATAAGGTGGCTACTTTGAAATATATTTTGATTTGTTTAACACTTGTTTGGTTACTACATGATTTCAAATGTGTTATTTCATAGTTTTGATGTCTTCACTATTATTCTACAATGTACAAAATAGTAAAAAAGAAAGAAAAACCCTTAAATGAGTAGGTGTGTCCAAACTTTTGACTGGTACTGTATTTCCACACAATGTGGTTGGAATAATACTGTGAAATTGTGGAAATTATGGTAATACTCTTTTAAGTGTAAGAACATTTATTGAAATTTCAGCTTGTTTTCCATGGGTGGAGTTTTGGCCTGGCTGGTGACATCAGGCCGCTCGCTATAAGTTAATAGACCGATAACAAAGAGTTTCAAACCTCTCTGCCAATAACATCAAGTTTTCAGGTTACATATCCCTCCCATTAATTAGCCTCTTTTCTTTTTTGAATTTTAAACCCTTTTCACCCCAATTTCGTGGTATCCAATTGTTAGTAGTTACTATCTTGTCTCATCGCTACAACTCCCGTACGGGCTCGGGAGAGACGCAGGTCGAAACACAACCCAACCAAGCCGCACTGCTTCTAAACACAGCGCGCAGCCAACCCGGAAGCCAGCCGCACCAATGTGTCGGAGGAAACACCATGCACCTGGTGACCTGGTTAGCGCGCACTACGCCCGGCACGCCACTGGAGTTGCTAGTGCGCGGACAAGGATATCCCTACCGGCCAAACCTTCCCTAACCCTAGGCCAATTGTGCCATGGGCCTCTCGGTCGCAGCCGGCTGCGACAGAACCTGGGTTCAAACCCAGAGTCTCTGGTGGCACAGCTAGCCTTAGACCACTGCGCCACCCGGGAGCCATTAGCCTCTTCTAATTAGGCCCCTCACTCAGACCACTTCTATACAATCCTTCCAACATTATTGCTTGAGAAATGTATTTTTGCTAAGATGCTATATGTTTAATTTCAACCATTTTAATAAAAAAAAAAATAAGACTAAGATACTTAACTGTTACCCAAAATTATTTAATATTGAGATAAAGAAAGCTGCATTGGACCTTTAAGAGAGAGAGAAACCACTGTATTTATGCCTGGAATGGGTGTTTTCTTTATAATATTTAGTCATGTTGATTACAGTGACTATAATAGCCACTTGGGTGCTTCTACAGGTAATATGTACATGATGCATTTATAGTGTACTTGTAACTGCCCCTTGCATTTTGAAGTTACAATATCCCTGTCCTTCTCTTTCTCTGTTCTATTGTTATTTTAAGTGAATGAGGGACTGATTAGTTATGAGCAGACCCATCCTGAATCAGTGGGATGGACTCCTACAGACTCCTCCACATTCACAGTGTGGTCACCACCTGAAACCTCTTCAACCCCACATCTTCAGCATCCATGTTTCCTATGAACCCTCTCCCGCAGAGCGCAACACCATCCTCGCTGCTAACACTGGCGAGTTCTGTATTTTGTGCGGTCAGACAGAGGGTTTGTTATAATGGAGAATTCCTGTAGTGGAAAAGTCCATATTAAGCTCTTAATAGCAGAATTCCTCCTTTGCAGAATTCTATTGCATGTGCATCCATTGTCCAAATCCATCTAAAGCTATTGTTTGTTTATTTGTTTATGTAGCCATTTATTTCCCACATTTAAAATATAAAATCTGATTAGCAATGACAAATCGGATGTTGATGGATGTTCAAATAAAGCTGTGTGTGCTATTCTGTCTCGCCAGGTGCAGTGACTGAGGGTGGTTGCGTTGTGATAGACCAGATGAAGCAGCATTCCCCAAGAGAGGATGGCTTTCACTTCAGCAGTGAAGTCATAAACTTCATTGAGGAAAAGCTCATGATCATTGGAAAGCACATTTTGGACTCCTCTTTAAAATCTGCGTATTCCTCCAAAGCTCAGCTGAGTCTGCACAACTCTGCCAGGACCTAGGATCAAGGCAGACGCTCAAGTTTTTTAATACTATATCGCTCGACAAATTGATGAAAATAGTAATGCCTCTAAACCTTCAACCTGCATACTGGACCCTAATTTAAACTAAGCTACTGAAAGAGCTGCTTCCTGTGCTTGGCCCTCTTATGTTGAACATAATAAACGGCTCTCTATCCACCGGATGTGTACCAAACTCACTAAAAGTGGCAGTAATAAAGCCTCTCTTGAAAAAGCCCAACCTTGACCCAGAAAATATAAAAAAACTATCGGCCAATATCGAATCTCCCATTCCTCTCAAAAGTTAGAAAAAGCGGTTGCGTAGCAACTCACTGCCTTCCTGAAGACTAACAATGTATATGAAACGCTTCAGTCTGGCTTTAGACCCCATCATAGCACTGAGACTGCACTTGTGAAGGTGGTAAATTACATTTTAATGGCGTCAGACCGAGGCTCTGCATCTGTCCTCGTGCTCCTAGACCTTAGTGCTGCTTTTGATACCATCGATCACAACATTCTTTTGGAGAGATTGGAAAACCAAATCGGTCTAAACGGACAAGTTCTGGACTGGTTTAGATATTATCTGTCGCAAAGATATCAGTTTGTCTCTGTGGATGGTTTGTCCTCCGACAAATCAACTGTACATTTTGGTGTTCCTCAAGGTTCCGTTTTAGGACCACTATTGTTTTCACTATATACAGTGCCTTGCGAAAGTATTCGGCCCCCTTGAACTTTGCGACATTTTGCCACATTTCAGGCTTCAAACATAAAGATATAAAACTGTATTTTTTTGTGAAGAATCTACAACAAGTGGCACACAATCATGAAGTAGAACGACATTTATTGGATATTTCAAACTTTTTTAACAAATCAAAAACTGAAAAATTGGGCGTGCAAAATTATTCACTTTGTAGCGCCACCTTTTGCTGCGATTACAGCTGTAAGTCGCTTGGGGTATGTCTTAATCAGTTTTGCACATTGAGACACTGGCATTTTTTCCCATTCCTCCTTGCAAAACAGCTCGAGCTCAGTGAGGTTGGATGGAGAGCATTTGTGAACAGCAGTTTTCAGTTCTTTCCACAGATTCTCGATTGGATTCAGGTCTGGACTTTGACTTGGCCATTCTAACACCTGGATATGTTTATTTTTTAACCATTCCATTGTAGATTTTGCTTTATGTTTTGGATCATTGTCTTGTTGGAAGACAAATCTCCGTCCCAGTCTCAGGTCTTTTGCAGACTCCATCAGGTTTTCTTCCAGAATGGTCCTGTATTTGGCTCCATCCATCTTCCCATCAATTTTAACCATCTTCCCTGTCCCTGCTGAAGAAAAGCAGGCCCAAACCATGATGCTGCCACCACCATGTTTGACAGTGGGGATGGTGTGTTCAGTGTGATGCGCTGTGTTGCTTTTACGCCAAACATAACGTTTTGCATTGTTGCCAAAAAGTTCAATTTTGGTTTCATCTGACCAGAGCACCTTCTTCCACATGTTTGGTGTGTCTCCCAGGTGGCTTGTGGCAAACTTTAAACAACACTTTTTATGGATATCTTTAAGAAATGGCTTTCTTCTTGCCACTCTTCCATAAAGGCCAGATTTGTGCAATATACGACTGATTGTTGTCTTATGGACAGAGTCTCCCACCTCAGCTGTAGATCTCTGCAGTACATCCAGAGTGATCATGTGCCTCATGGCTGCATCTCTGATCAGTCTTCTCCTTGTATGAGCTGAAAGTTTAGAGGGATGGCCAGGTCTTGGTAGATTTGCAGTGGTCTGATACTCCTTCCATTTCAATATTATCGCTTGCACAGTGCTCCTTGGGATGTTTAAAGCTTGGAAAATCTTTTTGTATCCAAATCCGGCTTTAAACTTCTTCACAACAGTATCTCGGACCTGCCTGGTGTGTTCCTTGTTCTTCACGATGCCCTCTGCGCTTTTAACGGACCTCTGAGACTATCACAGTGCAGGTGCATTTATACGGAGACTTGATTACACACAGGTGGATTGTATTTATCATCATTAGTCATTTAGGTCAACATTGGATCATTCAGAGATCCTCACTGAACTTCTGGAGAGAGTTTGCTGCACTGAAAGTAAAGGGGCTGAATAATTTTGCACGCCCAATTTTTCAGTTTTTGATTTGTTAAAAAAGTTTGAAATATCCAATAAATGTCGTTCCACTTCATGATTGTGTTCCACTTGTTGTTGATTCTTCACAAAAAAATACAGTTGTATGTCTTTATGTTTGAAGCCTGAAATGTGGCAAAAGGTCGCAAAGTTCAAGGGGGCCGAATACTTTCGCAAGGCACTGTATTTTACCACTTGGTGATGTCATTCGGAAACATAACTTTCACTGCTATGCGGATGACTCACAGCTGTACATTTCGATGAAACATGGTGAAGCCCCAAAATTGCCCTCCCTGGAAGCCTGTTTCAGACATAAGGAAGTGGATGGCTGCAAATGTTCTACTTTTAAACTCAAACAAAAAAGAGATGCTTGTTCTAGGTCCCAAGAAACAAAGAGATCTTTTGTTGAATCTGACAATTAATCTTGATGATTGTACAGTTGTCTCAAATAAAACTGTGTAGGACCTTGGCGTTACTCTGGACCCTGATCTTTCTTTTGTCTAACATATCAAGACTGTTTCAAGGACAGCTTTTTTTTCCATCTACATAACATTGCAAAAATCAAAAACTTTCTGTCCAAAAATGATGCAGAAAAATTATAGGTTAGACTACTGCAATGCTCTACTTTCCGGCTACCTGGATAAAGCACCAAATAAACCTCAGTTAGTGCTAAACACGGCTGCTAGAATCTTGACTAGAACCCAAAAATGTGTTCATACTACTCCAGTGCTAGCCTCTCTACACTGGCTTCCTGTTAAGGCAAGGGCTGATTTCAAGGTTTTACTGCTAATCTACAAAGCATTACATGGGCTTGCTCCTACCTATATTTCCGATTTGGTCCTGCCATACGTACCTACACGTACCCTATGGTCACAAGACGCAGGCCTCCTTACTGTCCCTAGAATTTCTAAGCAAACAGCTGGAGGCAGGGCTTTCTCATATAGAGCTACATTTTTATGGAATGGTCTGCCTACCCATATGAGAGACGCAGGCTCGGTCTCAACCTTTAAGTCTTTATTGAATTAAGTCTTTA
Organism: Oncorhynchus mykiss; assembly: GCF_013265735.2. NCBI lineage: Eukaryota > Metazoa > Chordata > Actinopteri > Salmoniformes > Salmonidae > Oncorhynchus > Oncorhynchus mykiss. The sequence continues at coordinate 44,869,983 of NC_048569.1, read as the reverse complement.
TTGAATCTCTTCAGTAGGTCCTATGATTGAGCGTAGTCTGTCACAGGAGTGTGAAGGTGAACGGAAAGGCCCTGGAGCAACAACCCGCCCTTGCTGTCTTTGCCTGGCCGGTTCCCCTCTCTCCACTGGGATTCTCTGCCTCTAACCCTATTACAGGGGCTGAGTCACTAGCTTACTGGTGCTCTTCCTTGCCGTCCCTAGGAGGGGTGCGTCACTTGAGTGGGTTGAGTCACTGACGTGATCTTCCTGTCTGGGTTGGTGCCCCCCCTTGGGTTGTGCCGTGGCGGAGATCTTTGTGGGCTATACTCGGCCTTGTCTCAGGATGGTAGGTTGGTGGTTGAAGATATCCCTCTAGTGGTGTGGGGGCTGTGCTTTGGCAAAGTGGGTGGGGTTATATCCTTCCTGTTTGGCCCTGTCCGGGGGTATCGTCGGATGGGGACACAGTGTCTCCTGACCCCTCCTGTCTCAGCCTCCAGTATTTATGTTGCAGTAGTTTATGTGTCGGGGGGCTAGGGTCAGTCTGTTATCTGGAGTATTTATCCTGTCTTATCCGGTGTCCTGTGTGAATTTAAGTACAGTGGGGAGAACAAGTATTTGATACACTGCCAATTTTTCAGGTTTTCCTACTTACAAAGCATGTAGAGGTCTGTAATTTTTATCATAGGTACACTTCAACTGTGAGAGACGGAATTTAACCTGTTAGATCTCTAGGGGCGCTGTTTCATTTTTGGATAAAAAACGTTCCCGTTTTAAGCGCGATATTTTGTCACGAAAAGATGCTCGACTATGCATATTCTTGACAGTTTTGGAAAGAAAACACTCTGAAGTTTCAGAATCTGCAAAGATTTTGTCTGTAAGTGCCCCAGAACTCATTCTACAGGCGAAACCAAGATGATGCATCAACCAGGAATTAGCAGAATTTCTGAAGCTCTGTTTTCCATTGTCTCCTTATATGGCTGTGATTGCGCAAGGAATGAGCCTACACTTTCTGTCGTTCGCCCAAGGTCTTAGCAGCATTGTGACGTATTTGTAGGCATATCATTGGAAGATTGACCATAAGAGACTACATTTTCCAAGTGTCCGCCTGGTGTCCTGCGTGGAATTCGGTGCGCAATTGCCAGCTGCTAGTACTTTTCCATTTGATATAGGGGAGAAACCATGTGTCCAAGAACGATGTATCAATGAAGAGATATGTGAAAAACACCTTGATGATTGATTCTAAACAACGTTTGCCGTGTTTTCAGTCGATATTATGGAGTTAATTTGGAAAAAAGTTTGTGTTTTGAGGACTGAATTTTTGGATTTTTTTTGGTAGCCAAATGTGATGTATAAAACGGAGCTATTTCTAATACACAAAGAATCTTTTTGGAAAAACTGAGCATCTGCTATCTAACTGAGAGTATCCTCATTGAAAACATCAGAAGTTCTTCAAAGGTAAATTATTTTATTTGAAAGCTTTTATGTTTTTGTTAATGTTGCGTGCTGGATGCTAACGCTAATGCTAACGCTAAATGCTAACGCTAAATGCTAACGCTAGCTAGCTACTTTTACACAAATTATTGTTTTCCTATGGTTGAGAAGCATATTTTGAAAATCTGAGATGACAGTGTTGTTTACAAAAGGCTAAGCTTGAGAGATGGGATATTTATTTCATTTCATTTGCGATTTTCATGAATAGTTAACGTTGTGTTATGCTAATGAGCTTGCTGATAGATTTACACAATCCTGGATACAGGGGTTTTTTCATAGCTAAACGTGACGCAGAAAACGGAGCGATTTGTCCTAAACAAATAATCTTTCAGGAAAAACTGAACATTTGCTATCTGAGAGTCTCCTCATTGAAAACATCTGAAGTTCTTCAAAGGTAAACGATTTTATTTGAATGCTTTTCTGTTTTTTTGTGTAAATGTTGCCAGCTGAATGCTAATGCTAAATGCTACGTTAGCCATCAATACTGTTACACAAATGCTTGTTTTGCAATGGTTGAGAAGCATATTTTGAAAATCTGAGATGACAGTGTTGTTAACAAAAGGCTAAGCTTGAGAGCTAGCATATTTATTTCATTTCATTTGCGATTTTCATGAATAGTTAACGTTGCGTTATGGTAATGAGCTTGAGTCTGTATTCACGATCCCGGATCCGGGATGGGGAGATCAGAAAGGTTAAAACAAAAATCCAGAAAATCACATTGTATGATTTTTAAGTAATTCTGAGCCCTAAGGGGGACCTGAGCCCTAGGACCATGCCTCATGACTACCTGGCCTAATGACTCCTTGCTGTCCCCAGTCCACCTGGCTGTGCTGCTGCTCCATTTTCAACTGTTCTGCCTGCGGCAATGGAACCCTGACCTGTTCACCGGACGTGCTACCTGTCCCAGACCAGCTGTTTTCAACTCTCTAGAGACAGCAGGAGTGGTAGAGATACTCTGAATGATCGGCTATGAAAAGCCAACTTCCATTTACTCCTGAGGTGCTGACCTGTTGCACCCTCCACAACCACTGTGATTATTATTATTTGACCCTGCTGGTCATCTATGAACATTTGAACATCTTGGCCATGTTCTGTTATAATCTCCACCCAGCACAGCCAGAAGAGGACTGGCAACCCCAGCCTGGTTCCTCTCTAGGATTCTTCCTAGGTTCCGGCCTTTCTAGGGAGTTTATCCTAGCCACTGTGCTTCTAAACCTGCATTGCTTGCTGTTTGTGGTTTTAGGCTGGGTTTCTGTACAGCACTTTGAGATATCAGCTGATGTAAGAAGGGCTTTATAAATAAATTTGATTGATTCCTCTAACCTGCTGGATAAGCTATTGGAACCCCAGCGACATTCTTATGAGGTCTGGTCACCTCTCTACCCCAGCACGGAGTCATCATTGTGGGGGTAACAACCTGACCAGCACCAAACCCAAATTATTTTAGTTCATCCTGGATAAGTTCGGCATTGCATACCAGCATGACGACTCCGAGACGATCCAAGACGTGTTCACCTTCGATGCTTGACTGAACCGCATAGGCCGTCCTCCCCAGGGACCATCAGACCTCAGCCTGATAGTGACAGAGTCCTTTGACCTCACGGTGACCCCCGTCAATGACCAGCCACCCCTGCTCCAGACCAAAGCCCCCAGTCTGAGGTTGGTGCAGGGGGACACACGGTGGTCTTCAGCCCTGAGAACCTCCAGGTGGAGGATCTGGATGCCCCTCCAGAGGAGATCCACTTCAAAGGTCTATACTCGTTTTTATTTTCAGTCATATGCTTCATGCCTTGCTTTATAACCGCCCGTGCATTATTTATACAGGACTCACAGCCCCTCGTTGTTTATACCCTACTTATTATTGTTGTCATTATTACAGTGATTTTATTTTCACCGGTGTCGTTTACACTATCAATGTTTGTGATCGAATCAATGTAATATTAGCTCCTTTAAATGCAACATACCAAGACAAATCTAACTATGCACGACTGTGATTTTATTTTAGGTAAGGCGCATCAGATGATTCTATGGCATTGACAGGCATGTGCGGTCGAGTGTAGATGCGCTTGTTTTGAGATCAAAGCGCAGATCCACGTGGAGTCGCGTGTGCACCTTTGTTGATATTCTTTGTTAGTTAGTGAACTATTAGCCCGGTTATAGCACCTTTCTGGATAGCAATGCTGGAGTGATTGCTTCCTACAAGAGCACAAAACGTGTACATTTCTAGCCATCTTTGAAAAGCTTTATGTCTTAAAGAGGCAGTGTTGTATTTTGAGACAGGCTTGAATAAGCTAAGAAGCCAATAGGCAGAGGATAGCATAGAGAACCATACAAAAATGTAGGCTGTCATATTAATGGCATGGAAATAATAATATATTTTATTTTGTAAAGTGGTTTCTTGCGTCACACAGCATTTTCAGTCACCTACTTGTCTGTAGAACAAATCGATAAAAAGGTTGTCAAGCCCCGCACAATGTTTTTTAAAAGTCTTATGGAATTAGGCCTACATTGAGCTATTTCAATCTATTTCCATGTGAAAATGTCATGGGATGAATAAATGGTAGGCCACACTGTTAGGCCTTCATCTCCAGATCTCAACCCAATAGAAAATCTTTGGAGGGAGTTGAAAGTCCGTGTTGCCCAGCAACAGCCCCAAAACATCACTGCTCCAGAGGAGATCTGCATGGAGGAATGGACCAAAATACCAGCAACAGTGTGTGAAAACCTTGTGAAGACTTACAGAAAGCATTTGACCTCTGTCATTGCCAACAAAGGGTATATAACAAAGTATTGAGATAAACTTTTGTTATTGACCAAATACTTATTTTCCACCATAATTTGCAAATAAATTCATTAAAAATCCTACAGTTGAAGTGTGCCTATGATGAAAATTACAGGCCTCTCTCATCTTTTTAAGTGGGAGAACTTGCACAATTGGTGGCTGACTAAGTACTTTTTTGCCCCACTGTATATGGCTCTGTTTTTAGACTACAGTAGATCTGCCTTCAAGGTGTCTTTAGTTTAAATGCAGTCAGCCAGCCATCATGTGTTAATGATACACGTCTTCTCGTTTTGTTAGGAACAATAGACTTGACTAACACACTCTTTTGTTTGTAAATAATAATACTTCATCCAGTATTTTTTGTATCCAAATAATAACTGTATCATGCCTGTGATTCGGGCATGCCATACCCGAATCAGTGTTTTAAATGACTGAATGCATAGTAGCCTACTGTACATACAAGTAAATACAGTCTGCGGTCCACTATTCCTATGGAAATTAATATACAGCATTTGATAAGTATTACTGTGTAAATCTGTTATCACTTTTTTGTTTGACTCAGTATCATATTGTTCCTAATTCTAGTGAAATTCAAATGAAGTGACTTGGCAGATGTCTCTGGCCCTGATACGTTGTTACCATGGTAAGTCTGTACTTAGATCAGATCTACACCCTCGATGATAGCTAGGATGAGAACACCCAGTGTCTTTTCACACGTACTCCACCCCCGTCAATGAGCATTCTGTGCTGCAGCTTGCAGAAATCACATTGTCATTTCAGAAGTTCTGCATGTATTGCAAAAGACGCAGATATCCTATTCAATATATACGTAATTATATGGCAAAATATCTGTGTATTTTTTCAAATTAAATATACATGATATATACACAAGTATGTGGACACCCCTTCAAATGAGTGGATTTGTCTATTTCAGCCACACCCGTTGCTGACAGGTGTATAAAATCGAGCACACAGCCATGCAATATCCATAGACAAACATTGGCAGTAGAATGGCCTTACTGAAGAGCTCAGTCATAGGATGCCACCTTTCCAACAGGTCAGTTTGTCAAATGTCTGCCTTGCTAGGGCTGCCCCGGTTAACTGTAAGTGCTGTTATTGTGAAGTGGATATGTCTGGGAGCAACAACAGCTCAACCACGAAGTGTTAAGCCACACAAGCTTACAGAACTGGACCACTGAAGCGTGTAGCGCATAGAAATCGTATGTTCTCGGTTGCAACACTCACTACCGAGTTCCAAACTACCTCTGGAAGCAATGTCAGCACATGAACAGTTTTTGGGAGCTTTATGAAATTGGTTTCCATGGCCAAACAGCCGCACACAAGCCTAAGATCACCTTGTGCAATGGTTGGTAGTAGTGTAAAGTTCACCACCATTGGACTCTGGAGCAGTGGAAACATGTTCTGTGAAACACCATCTGGCAGTACGACGGACAAATCTGGGTTTGGCGGATGCCAGGAGAAAGCTACCTGCCCGAATGCATAGTGCCAACTGTAAAGTTTGGTGGAGGAGGAATAATGGTCTGGAGCTGTTTTTCATGGTTCGGGCCCCTTAGTTCCAGTGAAGGTAAATCTTACGTTACAGCATACAATGACATTCTAGACGATTATGCACTTCCAACTTTGGGGGAGGCCCTTTCCTGTTTCAGTATGACAATGAGATACTGTCATAATGAAATGGTTTGTTGAGATTGGTGTGGAAGAACTTGACTGGCCTGCACAGAGCCCTGACCTCAACTCCATAATTCACCTTTGTGATGAATTGGAATGCTGACTGCGAGCCAGGCCTAATCGCCCAACATCAGCGCCCGACCTCACTAATGCTCTTGTGTTTGAATGGAAGCAAGTCCCCGCAGCAATGTTCCAACATCTAGTGGAAAGCCTTCCCAGAAGAGTGGAGGCTGTTATAGCAGCAAAGGTTGGGACCAACTCCGTATTAAGTCCCATGATTTTGTAACGAGATGGTCAATGAGGTAATGTAGTGTAGGTTGTGTTGATGTTTTATACTTTGCATGCTGTTTATTTTGTAACTTGTGCCAGCCCAGTATTGCATACCTTTAAACATCATCTTAAATGAGTAGCTTATGTTGGTCTTGACTGACCTTTTTAATTTCCTTAAAGACTATAGTACAGCTTTTGTTTCTTTATATCCTTCCATTAAGCACTACACTTTTCCACCAGACCAGTTCATGGGGGCGATGTGGGCTGGACTGGGGAAGAGTGAGGTACACACGAGGGGGAGGATATGATTTCACATACACAAACTCTGTTTAAAGGGAACTCAACAAGGTTTAAGGAAGATTCAAAAGTAACATTCCACAAACATTGCAATATGCTTCTGATTACTATCAGAAAGGACATCGGGCCCATTTTTTTTTTTTTTACAGTTAGGAATATGATTTAAATCAAGCTCTAACAGGCTTAGTCTGTTTCCACAGAGAGGGACAACCCAAGAGCCCCAGCCAGTGGAAATAAAATGTCTTCCTTTGTTCTGGGTAATGAATGGACTTATACTTCTTTGTGAGCATGAACAGTAACTTCAAAAAGGTGTCGCCACAAAACAGTCTTCAATGATTGTGGACTGTGGACATTACATAAACTGTCAGTTCGGATCACATTAATAATTAAACGGGTATGATGGTAGCGGAAATCCCTCCAACTGTATAGAGAGACCGTGTTTTTGACATTGATGCCATTGCAGTTTGGCTGCACAGTTCAGAAGACTGCTATAATAGTCTGAATTTCACATTTAGAAACACCCTTCACAGCCAGACTGCAATGTAGTCGATCTCAAACATGCAGTCCTTCTGAGAGAGAAGAACAACCAGCCTGTGTAGCAATGAGTCATAACTGAATCAGCTCGTTGTGCTGTGCTTTGAACTTTGCTCTGAGAGAGAGAGCGTATGACCAAAAGCCGTTTGGTTGCAGCTTTTCCTGACTAACTTAACCCACCCAGGCAATGTTTGTGAATGTGAACTTCCGTGAGGACAGACTTGAATAGGGGTCTGGAGGATTACTGTTTCCCTCTTACTTCAAAAACGTAATGTGTATGTCCAACGATTATCAGGACATGGGCAGTGCTTGATTTGGGCTGGAGCTGTCCGGAGAGCCATACCAGCGCCTCTATAAAACAAAGTAGCTCATCACCGGCCCAGAGCCAGGACTTGAACCAATTTTTCTCTGCAGATCCTCTCATGCTCTGTCAGGTTGGAAGGGGAGCGTTGCTGCTATCGGGTTCAAGTCCGGGCTCTGTCAGGGCCACTCAAGGACATTCAGAGATTTGTCCCAAAGCCACTCCTGCATTGTCTTGACTGTGTGTTTATGGTTATTGTCCTATTGGAAGGTGAACCTTCGCCCCAGTCTGAGGTCCTGAGCGCTCTGCAGCAGGTTTTGATCAAGGATCTCTCTGTACTTTGCTCCGTTCATCTTTGCCTCGATCCTGACTAGTCTCCCAGTCCCTGCCACTGAAAAACATCACCACAGCATGATGCAACCACCCCCATGCTTCACCGTAGAGATGGTGTTAGGTTTCCTCCAGAAGTGACGCTTAGCATTCAGGCCAAAGAGTTCAATCTTGATTTCATCAGAACAGAGAATCTTGTTTCTCATAGTCTGAGAGTTTAGGTGCCTTTTGGCAAACTCCAAGCGGGCTGTCGTGTGCCTTTTACTGAGGAGTGGCTTCCATCTGGCCCCTCTACCTTAAAGGCCTGATTGGTGGAGTGCTGCAGAGATGTTGTCCTTCTGGAAGGTTCTCCCCTATCTACAGAGGAACTCTAGAGCTCTGTCAAAGTGACCATCGGGTTCTTGGTCACCTCCTTGACCAAGACCCTTCTCCCCCAATTGCTCAGTTTGGCCGGGCCCACAGCTCTAGGGAGAGGCTTGGCGATGGAGGCCACTGTGTTCTTGGGGACCTTCAATGCTGCAGAAATGTTTTGGTACCCTTCCCCAGATCTGTGCCTCAACATAATCCTGTCTCGGAGCTCTACGGACAATTCCTTCGACCTCATGGCTTGGTTTTTGCTCTGACTGTCAACTGTGGGGAAAGGGAAAGGGGGATACCTAGTCAGTTGTACAACTGAATGCCTTCAACTGAAATATATCTTCCACAGTTAACCCAACCCCTCTGAATCAGAGGTGCGGGGGGCTGCCTTAATCGACATCCACGTCTTTGGCGCCCGGGGAACAGTGGGTTAACTGCCTTGTTCAGGGGCAGAATGACATATTTGTACCTTGTCAGTATTTATTATAGATCCAGTCTTCCTGGGGTCTGATAAAATTAAGGCAGTTATACAATTATTATTATTTATTTTTTTACATTACAATACATTCATTACAGAATAGTTTACTATTTACATTTTTGACAACTTTTACTTCAACTACATTCCTCAAGAAAATAATGTACTTTTAAATGTGCATTACTTTCTTTAGGAATGTAGTGAAGTAAAATTTGTCAAAAATATAAATAGTAAAGTACAGATACCCCAAAAAAACAACTTAAGTAGTACTTAAAAGTGTTTTCACTTAAGTACTTTACACCACTGAACTTCGGTAAGCATAATCTAATGGATGGACTTGGGAAAAGACAGCTCCTGCACTTCTTTCATCCCGAGTCAAGCACTGGACATGGGTGAGCAAACACAACAAACCCAGTTCAGCAAGATAGCTGTATGCTAACAAGAACAACAAACCATTTAAATTCCTTTCAAGTGTTTCAGATGTAACTTGACCCAGAGCTAGTGGAAAAGGAATCTGGTCTAAATAATGGACGCAATGGAGGTGGAGTAACTTGACCTATTGGGAGAGGAGAAGAGATGGTGTCCTATATCAATAACAGTGGGCCTGGTAGTAGTACCTGAATTGCAGCCATGCTGTCTGCTAAATGTAGACCGGGCAAACATGAGAAAAAGGACTACACAGTGTTCCTTGTGTGATCAAGTGAATATACTGTGATAAAGGTTCCTTCTACATGTATTAGGCTGTTCAGGGGCGATGTGTGTCAAGTCATCTAGCACTACCCTAATCAACCTGGTAAAATAACTTACATACATTAGACTTTTGGCTGTCATCCGACAACTGTGTTTTGGGAGGATACCAATCAATGGTCCTTCAATCGTCAAATTCACATGCAGTACATGTGTAGGAGGAAGGATTTCATTTCAACAATGTCCTTCGACACCAGGGAATCCCACAGAGACATCATTTGCAGTATTATTCTGGCTGGAGTCTGGAGTTATTTGTGCGTCCATCTCCATTGGGAACAATACGAAGGAATAGAAAAGCAGGTGTTCTGTTCTCCTCCAGTGTTCTACAATCTTAAAGCTTGTTCCTGGCACAGAGCTCTCTGGGAGGTCTCAAATAATGAGGTTCAGAAACTACAACAGAATATTGAAATACCAACCCCCCCATGGTTGCCCCCTCTATGATAAGACACACACACACACACACACACACACACACACACACACACACACACACACACACACACACACACACACACACGTCATTCATATTTGCCATGAAACTGAAATTGTTATATTTGTTCAGAGAAAAAGGCAAATAAGGGGGATTCAATGCAACAGGTTAAACATGTATTTTAAGAGATATCTTTGCAATTCTATACAGTTCCTTATGGAAGACATCCCACTCATTTCATGAAGTGACACGTCTTGTATGTGATGACTTAACATATCCCGTCAAGCTAGACTACGCGATCAGGTTTTGCGGACAACAACGTCAACGAAGGAGTGTCTTCAGTATCTTTCTAACCCATTTTCCCCCATCCGTCACTGCATCACCTGCATAGATCCACTCACTTCCCACTGTAGAATGGATGAATAATCTGGTCACGGAGAACTGAACAAGTCATTCAAGTGCCCCATCTCCTCCGGGGCACTTTATTTATCATCTCTAGCCATCTTTCTTTCTCTCCCTCTCTAAGTCCCCCTCCTCTCTCTCCCTCTGTCCCTGCCATCCTCTCTCCATCCCTCTGTAGCCACCCTCCTTTCCTCAGGTCCCTTATATTATGTATTCGTCGTACTTCTGCAGTGCCTCCTCTAACTTCCCAGTGATCTTCTGGAAGAAGCTGATCTGCTGCTGGAGGTGGTGTTGCATCTGGCTCTTGAAGTCACGTACGCGCGTACGGTGGAAGTGCTGGATCTCAGCCAGCGTGGCGCAGGAAATTATGTTACAACGCTCGTTGATGGTTGATCCCTCCCCTTCCTGCTTCTGGCACTCCTTCACTTTGGTAAGGGCACCTGAGGAGAGAGGTGGCGGAGAGGGAGAGGGGGAAAAAACGTGGGTGGGAAAGGGGGAATGGAAAGGGTTTCGAGAGAAGGGGTGTCAAAACTATTCCTTAAAGTGGGGGAAAGGAAAAAATGATATCTTTAGTCATGCAAACTCTAGTTGAATCCTAAATCTGTCTCTGAAAAGTTTTTACATGACTCAGGGAAAAGAGTTGACTGTGGTTTCATGCCCTTTCTGGCCAATAGAGTAGTAGACTGAAGCCAATGCTCTACTGTCTCACTCACACAGAGTTATAATCTTCTAACTAAAAGCAGTCTGTCTAATTCACAACTTATTGCACTGTGGAGTATTCAGGCTAAGAGGTTCTCCAAGGCCGCAAACACAGAGCAACCTTTTTACTAAGTGAATAGCTAAAGAACAGCGATAGTTTTACAAGTTGTAAATGAGATATGAACAGTACAAATGTTGCAGTGAAGGACACATACTTGAGCTTTGAATGTGTAAGTGGAAGATCTGACTTAAGACTTGGCCGCTGCCTTACTGAAATAACCTTCTCTACAGCCATTAGAATAGACCCTTATCTGGGGAATACAAAATACCACACACTCGTCACACTCACGCAGTCAGTCTCCCACGCAAACGTGGATGAATAGACATACTAGTGATGTGAAATGAACTTGGTTATTTTCAGCACTCGCATGCGATTACAGTACCAAAGCACCAATAAGTTGAACTGTTTCACCGGTGCCAGTGGGAAGAGATTTGCCCAGGCATATTGTGGAGCAGCTCCCCAGATCCCCACCCTTGGAGAGGAAAATAATTTAATCCTGAGGCTGCTTCCATTCCGACATTCCGACATTCCCAGGGCAACGCCGGACAAGGGGCCCCGGAATCTCCTCCTTCTCATTCTATTCAGATGTAGGATAACCTAACCTTCGACGTCTCAATTGAACTTGGGACTGCATAGCGTGTAACAAACAGTTCCCCGTATTTGTGTATCTCCTGTGTGATAAATCAAAGTGACAAATCAGAGAATGTTGTCTTACTTGGTAAAAAACGAGAACGAGAGAGTTCCGTTGAACCGTGTGTCCTTCCTTGAAGACTAGGCCTATCTGCAGTATCTTCGAGCCCTGCGCTCTGATTGTAGGCTCCTTTATCAGAGTTCTATTCAAAAAGTTACATACTTCAGCATTTGGCAGATGTTCGTGGTTTTATGTGCCAAAGCCCCAACCTCTGATCTCACTCTCTAGAGTGGGTGTGAGACAACATTTCTGCAAGGACAGGTAATTACATATCATGCCTTCCAGTCATGTTCGAGTGCATTACTCAACAGCATAAACTGTAACAGCAAACTTTTGCCAGCAAGCACAAAAGTTTTACATAATACAAAACATGTGTGCATCAAGCTCCCGAGTGGTGCAGCGGTCGAAGGCACTGCATTGCAGTGGTAGACGTGTCACTACAGACCCTGGTTCGATCCCGGGCTGTATCACAACTGGCCGTGATCAGGAGTCACATAGGGCGGCGCACAATTGGCCCAGTGTCGTCCGGGTTAGGGAAGGGTTTGGCCGGGTCAGGCCGTCATAGCAAATAACAATTTGTTCTTCACTGACTTGCCTAGTTAAAGAAAGGTTACATAAATAAATGTTACATGAACTGACGCAACATTAAAAACATAAAGGATCTCGATGCAAGGGACTTCACGGAATGCCAGGGCAACATTGTTTTTTTCTCATCATTAACATAACATTCGCGTGACATGACCCCTATGGGGGTAGTGACCAAAGAAATCAAATACCTATGAGGCTACACTCAAATGGCCATGGTCAGAGGGGGCTTTGACTGGTCTCTGGACTATGGCATTTCTATGGCATAGACCAGAGACAGCTGTGACACCGTACTGTACCTTTCTGAACATGGATGATATCAGGGTAGTTGGCCAGGTGTCCCTTGTACAGGTCCAGCAGGTCCGATATGGGGTCCAAATCCTGTCTGGGCTGCTCGGCAAAGTAGTCTCCTATAACCTCGTAGGCCTCTCCTGTGAATGCTATGGCACGGTTCAGTCCTACGGAATAGGCCTGTTGGTCCATCTCAAAGGCTTGGCCCAGCAGTTTGAAGGACTGGCCCACTTTCTGATACTCTTTCTTGAAGCCGGTGATCTGCTTCCTGGCGAACTCGTTGATGGTAGCGTTGACTAACAGACAATTCTCATCCATCTTCTTGGTGAAGGCTTTGAAACCGTCTATTTTGCTCTCCACCTCCTGTAGGTCCAGTGGAACGGCCGGGGTGGAGATGGTCAGGAAGAAGTTAGCGCCAGTCAACTCATCCTTCTCCGCCTTTCGCTTGCCCATCTTCCACGTCTTCTCGTCTGTGCTGGGGCAGGTGAGGAAGTGCTGGAAGACGTCACACCTGGCCAGGACAGGATGGCTCGTCATGTGGTTCATCCACCATATTAAACCTTTTCTGCGCTTGGAGACAAAGTCCTGTTCGAAGCGCCCTGTGGCCTGTTTCTCGGGCAGATGGGGGACTGATATGACAGGGAATCGTTCCACTAGGCGGGCATAGAGCCAGTCAAAGTGCTTGTACCTTCTATTCACCTGGCTCTGGGTATGAGAGGGCGTTAGTCTGTATGACATGTAACTCTTCATGCCTTTGAATTTAGTCTGTTTGGTGGGGTCATCGATAGAGCAGGCGAATGGATATGGGTCTTCTTGCCACTCTGGCCCATACTGGCCCATGACAACACAGATATTGTCCCCGTCCTTGACAAAGGCAGCCGCCTCGCCCAACACAAAAGCCTCTCCGCCTGATTTCACAAAGGTTGAAAACCTGTTGAGGTTTTTACTCACTGTGGCTGAACTTTTGGCTTGGGCACTGCTACGTCTCTCAGGTAAACTGGTAGTGACCGTGTATGCTGTGGAACTAGTTCCATCATTGTCATGTATCGTTCCAGGTTCATCCGCCACAGTCGAGCTGTCATCCCAGTCATCATCCCAGTCGTCATCGCTACCTTGACTGGTCGGGTAACTGTGGTGCTGTGGAGTTTGCACAGGATAAGCAGAGTGGGAAGAGTTCGGGACTGTAATGCTCTCAGCACGAGAGTGGGACTGGGAATGGTATGATGAATCATATCCACTTGATGGCAACTCGGCTTGACCATGACCTGCCGACATGCCATTGTTGTTGGAGGAGATGTCAGATAAATCATTTGTGAGAATCTCCACATATGAGGCTGGAAAAAGACCAGTCTCCCCTCTGCTGTTAGTCCCCTCTAACCATCCCTCGACATCTTGTTCGCTGTACAAAGTAACAACTTCGTTCTCAGTAATCGATATCTCTCCTGGATTTTCGGAACTAAAGTCGTACAACGCTCTCGCTCTAAACGCCATAGTTTATATTAAAAAAAATAGGAGCGCGCGAGACTGAGTACTGATATTAATTAGTCATGCGAGCGAAACATGGGATCACCGTTTCACTTTGTATTCAGCACCAACCTCTTTAGTTTTTAGTTTTAGTCCTTTGCAATCAATGCGGCTGTAGAATCTCGTCCGAAAATAAGTTTCGAGTTGTAAAGCATGTGCCTGTAGTCTGTAAATTCATGCGTAAAAAGCAAAGAACAATGTCTTATTTTTCTTCATGAATAGGTAGGAGGGAGAAAGTCTTATTCCAGATGCTTCAGGCTCGTAACAGGACTAGTCCTCACACGTAATAAGCCTGAATAGTCGAGGGTGGAGCTAGTTCTAGGTTACATTCAACCTGGTTTTAATGTCTATGCATCCAAAAGGCAACACAGCAGCAGTCACCAACAGATTTGGTCAAGTTGCCATATTGTTGCCGTATTGTTACAATGTTGCCATATTGTTATGACGTCGTTATAATTATTATTACTGCACTATGCATGCAGTGTGCATTGGGATCTGGGAAAAATAAACGTAACCATTTCATGCAACTGGAGTCTGTCTGTTTTACTATTCTGAGAAGTTTTGGGCATTTGCAACATCTAGGTAGCCTCTACTGCAAGATTTTCACTGTCCCCGTATTTGTTATAGCATTCAAATTAACCAAGAATAATCTAAACCTGAAATTATACCACGGCTGTGTGATAATGTAACATAGGTCTGTGAAGTGTGGCCTAACATTGATTGTTTCTCTGTTATCTATGTTATCCCATAAGGTACACCTCATATTCATTGTTTATATATTGTACATTTTCATTAGGCTACAATGCAGGAGTGTAAAGTACTTAAGTAAAAATATGCCAAATCAAATGTATTTATAATTAAGCAATAACGCCCGAGGGGATGTGGTATGTGGCCAATATACCACAGCTAAGTGCTGTTCTTATGTATGACGCAACGTGGAGTGCCTGGATGCAGCCCTTAGCCGTGATATATTGGCCATATACCACAAACCCCCATGGGTCTCCGGATCCTCAAGAAGTTCTACAGCTGTACCATCGAGAGCATCCTGACCACTTGCATCACCGCCATGTATGGCAACGGCTCGGCATCTGATGGCCATACAGAGGGTAGTGTGTGCGGCCCAATACATATATACTAAGCGGTGTCAGAGGAAGGCCCAAAAAATTGTCAAAACTCCAGTCACCCAAGTCATAGACTGTTTTCTCTGCTACCGCACGACAAGCGGTACCGGGGCGCCAAGTCTAGGTCCAAAAGGCTCCTTAACAGCTTCTACTCCCAAGCCATAAGACTGCTGAACAATTAATCAAATGGCCACCCCAGGACATTGACTCGGTACTGGTACCCCCTGTATATAGTCTCGTAATTGTTATTTTATTACTTTTTACTTTAGTTTATTTAGTAAATATTTTATTAACTCTATTTCTCGAACTGCATTGTTGGTTAAGGGCTTGTAATTAAGCATTTTACGGTAAGGCCTTTAAAATATTTTTTAACCCTTTATTTACTAGGCAAGTCAGTTGAGAACATTCTTATTTACAATTACAGCCTAGGAACAGTGGGTTAACTGCCTTGTTCAGGGGCAGAATGGCAGATTTTTACCTTGTCAGCTCGGGGATTCGATCTAGCAACCTTTCGCTTACTGGCCCAACGCTCTAACCACTGCTGGTCTGCACCTGTTTTATTTGGCTCATGTGACAACACAATTTGATTTGATTTATTGCTATTAAAAACTGGTTACCAATGTAATTAGAGAAGTAAAAAATAAATGTTTTGTAATACCCGTGGTATACCATGGCTGTCAGCCAATCAGCATTCAGGGCTCGAACGACCCAGTTAATAAAGCAATTTTTACATCAGCAGATGTCACAAAGTGCTTACACAGAAACGCAGCCTAAAACCCCAAACAGCAAGCAATGCAGATGTAAAAGCACAGTGGCTATGAAAAACTCCCTAGAAAGGAAGGAACCTAGGAACAAACCTAGAGAGGAACCAGGTTCTGAGGGGTACCAATTAAGTCGTTTTTGAGGGTATCTGTACTTCACTATTTATATGTTTGACAACTTTTACTCCACTACATTCCAAAAGAAAATAATGTACTCCATACATTTTCCCTGACACCCAAAAGTACTTATTACATTTTGAATGGTAAGCAGGACAGGAAAATGGCCCAATTCGTGCACTTATCAAGATAACATCCCTGGTCATCAATCTGCTGCCTCTGATATGGCAGACTCACTAATCAAAATTGCTTCATTTGTAAATTATACTGAACAAAAATATATACGCAACATGTAAAGTGTTGGTTCCATGTTTCATGAGCTGAAATAAAATATCCCAGAAGTTCCATAAGCATTCTCTAAAATGTTGCACACACATTTGTTTACATCTGTTATTGAGCATTTCTCCTTTATCAAGATAATCCATCCACCTGACAGGTGTGGCATATCAAGAAGTGTGCAATGGGTTTGCTGACTGCAGGAATGTCCATCAGAGCTGTTGCCAGAGAATGTAATGTTAATTTCTCTAGAGAATTTGGCTATACATCCAACCTGCCTCACTACCACAAACCACCTGTATCACATCATGTGGTCGAGCGGTTTGCTGATATCAACATTGTGAAGAGAGTGCCCCATGAACAGAGTGCCCCAAGCACAACTTGTATCGTCTCGTATAAACCACTAGAGGTCAAGACACGCACATTATTGGTGGGAGGAAATTCTCTTACTTTGAAGATACAGTTAATTGTCATGGTTTTCAAATAATAAAACCCTGATGTAACGATGGTGACTGGTTTAGTGTAGCAAATGGGACAGCCTTGCAAAAATGTTTAATCGTTCAAGTAAATGAAGCAAATACTGTACAAAGGTCACGCGACGTCAAATGACGAGTGGGGGAGGTCATAAAATTCAAGAAAACCAACTTAAGTACGTTTCCGGGTTTCGACCAAGTTCCAAAACGGTGGTTGAGGTTTTGATTTGAACCCATCCAACTTTAATCGATAATATAGCATCAACAACATTTATTTTGATGTATAGGGTTTAAAATGTCTGCGATATATCATATAGTCAGGTGTATCCAAATTAAGACTATAGCCGGATATCACCGTTTCGCTCGAATATCTTTCATAATGCTACGCCTGATAAAGGTCTATCACTAGTTACCACAGCCACAAAATGGCTATATAAAATGGCTATATCGTAAAAATCCATAAAAAGACAAACGTGATTTTTGGTCTTAATATAAGGGTAGTGTTAGCAATAAGATTATCAGTGTGGTTAATGTTAGGTTTAAATTGGATTTTACGAAAATAAATTATAGAAATGGGCGGGTTTAGCCATCATTTTGACTTAGTGTCTGTGGTAACTAGTGAAGACCCTGAAAAAACTATCCATACTTCCTGCAACATATCCTGTACAGCCCAAAATCGGATTCTTGCTAGGGATAAAGACCAAAACAAAGCCAGGTGAAAAGAAGGTCGTGCATAGAATATCATGTTTAGATTTATGTTAGCTAGTCTATAAGAAAATAGCAATTGCATAACCCACAGAGTTTCAACGCGTCGAAACCAACACGCTCTGCACACATAGTGTCTATATTGCTGTTTTTGGCCAAGGTGGGGAATACAAAGGCTAAATAGTTTACACCAAAACAATATTTGAATGCATCCATTTTACCTGGAATACGCCGACCCCAACCAACTTCGTAGTTGAAATCTCATTTTTTTTGAAGAGCACGTCAAACTGAAGAATTTCATGGATTATCTGGTATGGTATATTCCTCTGCTTTTCATGCTGCCATGTGTGACTTTAGTTTACCTTAACTTCAGACAATTAGCCAGTTTTTGGTGTTTTATAATTGATTGATTGAACACCGTATAAAGGCTTTTGGGGTCAGTCTATCGATCTGATCTGCTTGGAGGAGCGCTAGTTTATTGACCATTTTACACCAACAAAAATTGCAACCATTAAAACTGGGCCAACAAACAATCTTGGACTGCCTGTAGTTTTAGCCATAATAGGCTAGTAGCCTAGTCATAATGGCTATTAGACCGGCTGTTTAAAGCTTGAGCTCATTCTAATATTTTTTTATCACATTATATGGTCTTCATCGTATGTATGTATGTATGTATGTATGTATGTATGTACACTACCATTCAAAAGTTTGGTGTCACTTAGAGATGTCCCTGTTTTTGAAAGAAAGCACTTTTTTTGGTCCATTAAAATAACATACAAATCATCAGAAGTACAGTGTAGACATTGTTAATGTTGTAAATTACTATTGTAGCTGGAAACAGCATTTAAAAAAAAATGTAATATATACATAGGCGTACAGAGGCCCATTATCAGCAACCATCACTCCTGTGTTCCAATGGCACGTTGTGTTAGCTAATCCAAGTTTATAATTTTAAAAGGCTACTTGATCATTAGAAAACCGTTTTGCAATTATGTTAGCACAGCTGAAAACTGTTGTTCTGATTTAAAGAAGCAATTAAACTTGCCTTTAGACTAGTTAAGAATCTGGAACATCAGCGTTTGTGGGTTTAATTACAGGCTCAAAATGGCCAGAAACAAATAACTTTCTTCTGAAACTCGTCAGTCTATTCTTGTTCTGAGAAATGAAGGCTATTCCCATGCAAGAAATTGCAGAGAAACTGAAGATCTCGTACACAGAACAGCGCAAACTGGCTCTAACCAAAATAGAAAGAGGAGTGGGAGGCCCCGGTGCACAACTGAGCAAGAGGACAAGTACATTAGTGTCTAGTTTGAGACAGACGCCTCACAAGTCCTCAACTGGCAGCTTCATTAAATAGTACCCACAAAACACCAGTCTCAACGTCAACAGTGAAGAATAGGCGACTCCGGGATGCTAGCCTTCTATGCACACCTGGAATTGTGCAACATTTGGCTATTTATTCTTTTCACAATTCTTCAAGCTCTGTCAAATTAATTGTTTATCATTGCTAGACAACCATTTTCAGGTCTTGCCATATATTTTCCAGTAAATGTCATTTCTCATTTCTCTCAACTTGGCCACTCAGAAATGGACTCTTTGGTAAGCAACTCCAATGTCAAATCTAACTTTATTTGTCACATGCACTGAATACAACAAGTGTAGACCTTACTGTGAAATGCCAAATGTGCATTTGGCCATGTGTTTTAGGACATTGTCGCGCTGAAAGGTGTATCCATATCCCAGTGTCTGGTGGAAAGCAGACTGAACCAGATTTTCCTCTAAGAGTTTCCCTGTGCTTAGCTCCATTCTGTTTCTTTCTTATCCTCAAAAAACCTCCCCAGTTCTTAACGATTACAAGAATACCCATAACATGATGCAGTCATTACTTGGCTTGACAATATGGAGAGTGGTACTCAGTAATGGGTTTTATTGGATTTGCGTCAAACCAAGCACTTTCTATTCAGAACCAAAGCTTAATTCCTTTGCCACATTTTTGTAGTATTACTTTAGTGCCTTGTTGCAAACAGGATCCATGTTGTACAATTAAAAAAAAAGAAATTATATTCAACGTCAGCTTTTTTATTTTTTCATCTACCAATAGGTGCCTGCCTTTGTGAGGCATTGTAAAACCTCTGGTGTTTGCTGTTGAATGTGTTTTTGAAATGCACTACTTGACTGAGGGACCTTACAGACAGTTGTATGTGTACAGAGATGAGGTAGTCGTTCAAAAATAATGTTAAACACTATTATTGCAACTTAATATGTGAATTGTTAAGCACATTTTTATTCCTGAACTAATGTAGAGTTGTCATAACAAAGGGGTTGAATACTTATTGACTCAATACATTTAAACTCTTCTTTTTTTATTCATTTGTGACGTTTTTGAAAAACATAATTCCACTTTGACATTCTGGAGTATTGTGTGTAGGCCAGTGACAAATCTAAATGTAATCTATTTTAAATTCAGTCTGTAACCCAACAAAATGTGGAACAAGTCCAGGGGTATGAATACTTAATGAAGGCACCGTATTTCCAAATATGTATGAAAGTTAGCTGGCTGACTCATTGATTCTGCTTTGTCGAAGGAGATGGCCACCCATAAGGTAAGCTCATGTAAATGTCTGAAGACATTCTAGGGGTCAGAATGGGGTATGGTGGACATCGCAAGATTGTGGCCATCGAGGGGGCTGTCTATACCAGCCCTGTTTGTGTTTAGGGGCTATATGGCTAATGCTTTTGACCTGTATGTCAGTATGACTGTCTTTTTCTTAGTTTACAGGCATATCCACGAAGTTCAGTACTCCTGCATGAATGCAGAATTACTCCATTCATTAGCTCGTTGTCCCTTGAACTGTAAAGGTCCTTGTGTTTTCTCCCATGGGAAGAACTGATAAGAAGTTGTCGTAGGATGGAGCTCTTCCTAAAGGAGTAACTAGGCTGAAAATATCACTGCAAATGTTGGCTGCAAACCATCCAAGGGAAAGATAATGATCTTGCAGTGAAATCAAATCCATTAAACAACAGGTGTGGACTAACAGTCACATTTTTACTTACGGGCCCTTCCCAACAATGCAGAGATTTTTTGGGGGTGAGAAATAATAGAAAAGCAAAAAAGTAATAATAGATACATAATGAGTAACAATAACTTTTTGAACCAGGTAATTGAGGTAGATGTGTATATTTTTATTGAACCTTTATTTAACTAGGCAAGTCAGTTGAGAACAAATCCGTATTTACAATGACTGACGACGCTGGGCCAATTGTGCGCCGCCCTATGGGACTCCCAATCATGGCCAGTTGTGATACAGCCTGGAATCGAACCAGGGTCTGTAGTGACGCCTCTAGCACTGAGATGTGGTACCTTAGACCGCTGCGCCACTCGGGAGCCATACATATAACTACGAATAATGTGACCGATAGTAAATTGTAGCAGTAGTAAACTGTAGCAGTAGTGTATGTGATGAGGCAAAAAAGTTAGTGCAAAATGGGTAAATGCAGATAGTCCGGGTAGCTATTTAATGAACTATTTAGCAATTTTATGGCTTGGGTAGAAGCTGCTCAGGGTCCTGTTGCGGCAGCAGAGATAACAGTCTATGACTCGGGTGGCTGGAGTCTTTGATCATTTTTAGGGCCTTCATCTGACACCGCCTGGTATAGAGGTCCTGGATGGCAGGGAGCTCAGCCCCAGTGATGTACTGAGCTGTCCGCAGAACCCTCTGTAGTGCCTCGCTGTTGGATGCCATGTGGGTGAAAATGGAGTACAGGAGGGGACTAGGCATGCACCGCTGATGGGCCCCCCATGTTGAAGGGTCAGCGTGGTGGATGTGTTGTTGCCTACCTTGTCAGGAACTCTAGGATCCAGTTTCATAGGGAGGTGTTCAGTCCCAGGGTCCTTAGCTTAGTGATGAGATCGGAGGGCACTATGGTGTTGAACACTGAGCTGTAGTCAATGAACAGCATTCTCGCATAGGAGTTGCTTTGTCCAAGTGTGAAAGGACAGTGTGGAGTGCAAGAGAGATTGCGTCATCTGTGGATCTGTTCGGGTGGTATGCGAATTGGAGTGGGTCCAGGGTGTCTGGGGTGATGGTGTTGATGTGAGCCATGACCAGCCTTTCAAAGCATTTCATGGCTACAGAAGTAAGTGCAACGGGGCAATAGTAATTTAGACAGGTTACCTTTGCGTTCTTGGGCACACGGACTATGGTGGTCAGCTTGAAACGTAGGTATTACAGACTGGGTCAGGGAGAGGTTGAAAATGTCAGTGAAAACAGTTGCCAGCTGGTCAGCACATGCTCTTGAGTACACATCCTGTTAATTTGTATGGTCCTGCAGCCCTGTGAATGTTAACCTGTTTAAAGGTCTTACTCAAATCGTCTACGGAAAGAATGATCACACATTCGTCCGGAACAGCTGGTGATCTCACGCATGGTTCAGTGTTGATTGCCTCGAAGCTAGCATTGAAGGTATTTCACTCGTCTGGTAGGCTCATGTCACTGGCATCTCGCGGCTGAGTTTTCCTTTGTAATCCATAGTAGTTTGCAAGCCCTGTAACATCCGATGTGCTTCAGAGCCGGTGTAGTAGGATTCGATCTTAGCCCTGTATTGACGCTTTGCCTGTTTGATGGTTTTTTAGAGGGCATAGCAGGATTTCTTATAAGCGTTTGGGTTAGTGTCCTGCTTCCTGAAAGCTTAAGCTTTTCGCCTTTAGCTCAGTGCGGATGTTGCCTGTAATCCATGGCTTCTGGTTGGGATATGTACGTACAGTGACTGTGGGGACAACGTCGTTGATAGACTTATTAATGAAGCCTGTGACTGATTGGTAAACTCCTTTAATGCCATCAGATGAGTCCCGGAACATATTCCAGTCTGTGCTAACAAAATCGTCCTGTAGCTTAGCTACTGCTTCATCAGGCCACTTTCATATTGAGCGCGTCAATGGTACTTGCTGATTTAAGTTTTTACTTGTAAGCAGTAATCGGGAGGATAGAGTTATTGTCAGATTTGCCAAATGGAGGGTGAGAGAGAGCTTTGTATGCGTCACTGTGTGTGGAGTAAATATGATCTAGTTGCACAGGTAACATGCTGGTAGAAATGACATAAGACTGATTTCAGTTTTCTGCATTAAAATCATCGGCCACTAGGAGCGCCGCCTCTGGATGAGAATTTTTGGTTTTGCCTATGACCCTATACAGCTCGTTGATTGCGGTCTTAGTGCCAGCATCGGTTTGTGGTGGTAAATAGACAGCTATGAAAAATCTAGATGAAAACTCTCTTGGTAAATGTTAGGGATGCACGATATATCGGTGAACATATCGGAATCTGCCAATATTAACTAAAAATGCCAACATCAGTATCGGCCCGATGTCTAGTTTAACACCAATGTGAAAAACCGATGTCAAAGCTGACGTGAATACCAATAGAACGTAATGACGCCACATAAAATGTAATACTACACGTGCAACACAGCATTCCTAACCTAGCACACAACGTCTGCTGTGTGGCTCGAGCAGTCAAAAAGTCGAGCAGTCATTTGAAAGAGTAAGAAAATTTCAGCGAGACAATTCAAAGGTGAAATCCATTAACGTCAAGATAATGGAATTCATTGCCCTTGACAATCAATCGGTCTCTGTTGTGGGTGATGTTGGCTTTCGCCGCTTGGCCTAGCACCGGTACACACTACCAAGTGCGCTATTTTTCAGATGTTATCCTACCGGAGTTACACAGTAATAGCATCACTGCTATTAACTTCACAAAATACACACTATGGAACACCGTTTAGAGCTTTGCTTGTGTCAAAAAAGATACAGTAGCACTGTCAAAGCTATACAAAAAAAAGTCTGCAAACACCAGCCACGAACGATGTGTTTACAATACCGTGTTGGTAGTAAAGCATCATTTGCTCGACCTAAACTTCTGGGGTAGCTAGCTTTAGCTTGGTAACGTTACCTAGCTAGCACCAATACAACCAGCCTGAAAACAATGACCAGTAGAAACTGTAGTCATTTTCATTATTCTTAGCAATGATTTAGGAATCCTTGTGAGTAAGTATTAGCTAGGTTGCCGCTTGTTATTCGCCTATTGAAATTGAACTTCAGTTCAATAAATAAATAGCTAGCCAGCTACTTAACCCTGTTTCCCAAAGCTAATGTTATTAGCAGCCAGCTAGCTTCATCTGTCTAGTGAGGCTCAACCGGCGTTTGCCTTCAAAATAAATGTGTCATTGGCAGTGATGCAAATGAATACAAATGGTAGAATTGTGCCATACCTTTATTTTGAAGGCTAACCGCAAAGGCCACTATTTTGGCTAATCCTTATTGTGGCTAGCTTCACATCGATGGGTCCAACCACCATTAATCAAATAAGAACTGTGTTATAGATTAGGGTTATTTTAAATATTGACCCCAAGCTATATAGTTAGCTAGCTAACTATAGCTACTGGAACAGATTTTTGTTTTTGGGGAAAAACATTGTTTGCATCTGTAACAGTATAACTTTAGACCGTCCCCTCGCCCATACCCGGGCGCGAACCAGGGACCCTCTGCACACTTCAACAACAGTCACCCACGAAGCATCGTTACCCATCGCTCCACAAAAGCCGCGGCCCTTGCAGAGCAAGGGGAACCACTACTTCAAGGTCTCAGAGCAAGTGACGTCACCGATTGAAACGCTATTTAGCGCGCACCGCTAACTAAGCTAGCCGTTACACATCCATCAGCTAGCTAGCTTTTTTTTTTATGACCAGCACTGTAGGTTCACAAGACAACTTTACCAGGATCATAGCATACGTATCGATGAATCATTGTGACATATGAAATACGAGTGAGTGTAATCAATGTGTAATAACTACGTAAAAAATGTTTGAACGCGTTAAATTATTATGTGACATGCAGTCATATTCAGGTCCTGATTGGTCAACAAGCTTATTTCACATGTCAAATAGTGTTATTTTACGTGTATCTTTTTTGACACGCAAAGACCCAAACGGCGTTCCATAGAAATCCTGTTTGACAATGAAACGACTGAACAAATGAACAACGAAAGAGCACAGCAAGTAAGTGAAAGAAATAGGTTTTGATTATGTTTTACTGGTAATGGGGACATACGTAAATGCCAACAAAATAACTGTTTGGTCAGTGTGGTGTGCGTGTAACCTTTATTTAACTAGGCAAGTCAGTTAAGAACATATATTTATTTACATTGACGGCCTACCCCGGCCAAACCCGGACGACGTTGGGCCAATTGTGCGCCGTCTTATGGGACTCCCAATCACGGCCGGATGTGATACAGCATGGATTCGAACCAGGGACTGCCTCTTGCACTGAGATGCAGTGCCTTAGACCACTGCGTCCGTGTGTGTGTGTTAACTATTTAACTGTGCTAGAATGCTTAAAAGGCCGCAAAAATTTTAAATATCGGTATCAGGTTTATTTGGCAAGGAAAATATCGGATATCGGTATCGGTGTATCACTAGTAAGTAGTATGGTCTACAGCACGTGCCAAACTCGCCCCACGGATGGCAGAGTTCCTCCCTTTTACTTGATTGATGAATTTTAAGGTCACTGATTGGTAAGGAACTAGGGCTGAGCGATATATCAAATTAATTTGATGAATCCTAATGTGTTTTTGCGCGATATTCCAAGAGCGTTTATGTCCGCTTGTTCTCATGTTGTATTTTTGGTCTCGTCTCTCTCGCCCCTTTTTGTCCTGTGTGCACCTCCCCAATGGGAGTCATTGTCCCAAAGGTGGGAAGGCAGGTGACAAACTTAGGAAAAAAAGGGATTGTTTGGGTAGGCCTTCTCTTATTACTGTTACAGATGATGAGGTTTTATCTTTGGTGTTGTGGTATGGGCAATTCCACGTTCACTTAAAATGTATGCCAAACAAAAAAACATTGATTTCACAGTTTAACAAACCATACAGCTCTATGCACAATGACTACTTTTAACAATTTACACTGAACATTTGACAAAAACACCATTTACTGGAAGAACTGTTCAGATGCCAACAGAGTTTTGGTAAAATCTCCTTCAGTTTTTTTTAATTTTTATTGTTTCCACGTTTTTCAACTGTTAAATATCTGAAACGAATTAAGATTCAACGATGTCTGCAGAAAGAATGGGGTGTCAGCTATGACATGACACTGACAAAATGTATTTAGATTATTGAACTACAGTAAGTGTAGTGGATTTACACCCTGTAACTCCTGATCTGTGCAACACTGAAATGCATAATTATGGATATGGTGATGAATCCTAAATAGGAACAAATGTATAAATATGCAATATCCACCTTTGCATATTTGAGGTATTATTTTATGCACTGGCTATTATTTGCCCCCAAGCATGACGACATTTGGTTGCGCCGGACCAAATCTGAACGTAGACGTCTGTTTCACAAGTAATAAATATAAACTTATAAATCAAGTTTAGCCAAGTTGGATCTAGGTATAATTTCACAAGCTCTGAATTCAGCTAACAAGGTAAAACAGTTGAATGGTTATGAACACACCCTTCTGTCTGTCTCCAACTGCCTCCAACAGCATGCCAGCCTGTCCACTTTGTTCAGATGTTGAAATAAAGTGGCCTACCTTATTTCTCGGAATGAGAAGGAGTTGCCAATTCCTTATATAATTGTTTTATGCTTATTGCACATTTATAAAACACAGACTAAACCGCTAGTATAACAATCTTTATTTGATTAAAATGTTGCTAGCGATACGTGGTACCTTAATTGTGCACGAAACAAACAGTGTTAATTTTCCAGAATGAATGTTCATTGGTACATGCGTTTTATTATTGTCTATTATGATTGAAATTTGAGGAGTTGAAGCATATACAAGGAAAGGTTAACTTCTCCTCTATTACAGTAAAAATGATGTCTCCGTGTTTCGGTGTCCAAATTGCGAGTTGAAGCTGTTTGTCAGAGAGGAAGAAGTGATCTCTCATCTTTTGTTGTTGTGAGTGGTAGAGGGAGGGGCTTGGGAGAAAGAGGCGAAGAGAGAAGTTTCACTCTCCTAAAAATTTGTCCCAAAATAAGCCCCATGCGCTTATTTTGAACCAAAGCTTGTCGCCTGCCTTCCTGCCTTTGGGACAACGACTCCCATTGTTAGGGTGGAGACCATGAGAATCTCGTCATTATATACAGATCTCGGGTGTAAATGGGAAGGTGCCCAGCACAGAAGGAGCAGGCAGACGCGACCAAAAAAAAAACACATGAGAACAAGTGGAAATGAACGCTCATAAAAACTAAATTTACAAACAACCTCGATTCTGCGATACAGGCATTTGGAATATCGCACGAAAACATACATAGGAATTAATCAGCTTCATTCAAAATATCTCTCAGCCCTACAGTAGAGTTCAGTGCAGTAGAGTATAGTTCAGTACTCAACTCTAATGTATAGTACTGTACCGAACTATACTTACTTACTCTTCTCTACTGCGCTCTACTATGCTGTACTGTATAGTATTGTGCTGTCCAAACTTATGAACCCAACTGTGGTTTGTAACTACTTTCATTTCCCATTGTAGCCAATGAATTTGCAGAAGAATTGATAAACAAAATTGATATCAGTAAAAACACGACAACTAACTGATGTCTACTTTGACCTGTTACTTCTGTGAACTTTCATTATCCTCCTTCCTTATGATGGAGAGAAATGAGAAAATATCTTAAAGACACAGTCAGTGCCTTGAGAAAGTATTCACGCCCTTTGACATTTTCCACATTTTGTTGTTTTACAAAGTGGGGTTAAAATGGATTGAATTGTAATATTGTTTTGTCAACAATTGTACACAAAATACTCTTAATGTCAAAGTGGACGGAAAAATGTAAAAATATTTTTTTTTATGTAACTAATGAAAAATAATACACTATGTTTTGATTAGATAAGTACCCCCCCCCCCCCCCCCCCCCCCCACCTTAGCTACATTCCCTTTCTTTTTATCCTGAAAACTCCCCAAGTGTACAGAGGAGTTGGCAAGACGATAGGATAGTGATATTACTGTGCATGGAGAGGGACTGAACCCCACTAGACTGGATCACAGGCAATAAACAGTTAAATTAAAGATTAGCTACTCGCTCTCCACTCTCCAGTCAACTCTCTACTTAACCTCAAGGATTACAATTTTCCATAGAATTTGTTGAGGGAAAACATTATTGGAGCCCTGCAGTGCATCACAGCTGTTATGATGGAAAAAAAAACATCCACGGGAGATTTTCAGCTTACATGGAATGGGTGGACCCGTTGCCCTTAACGGTTGGCACGGAGACGAGTGTTCTTTCAACTGCCAGTTGTGTTTTTTCAGATAGCTTGGCTTCCTCCACTGTGTGAGGTGGAGGAGAGGGTGGGCGCTTCTTTTATTGTTATTTTATTCACATTTTTACAACTTCTGTCTTTTCCCATCACCACAGTCCTTTCATTTGTTGTATTATGGACACGGATTCATTTCTGGATTTGACCTGACATTGTCAAATTCATTTTTTTTGAATGGCACAAAGTTATCTGCCCTTAACTCACAGAAGGAACAGGTCACCTCCATGAAAGAGGCTGTTGATTCGGGTCAAGAAATGTATATAGTGCACTACTTTTGACCAGAGCCCTTTGAGCTCTGGTCAAAAGTAGTGCACTTTATAGGGAATAGCATGCTATTTGGGATGCAGCACCACCTGTTTAACGCAGATGATCAGATGGTGACCTTTGATCACTGAAGAGATTTGAATGTCCACAATGCCTGAATGACTGAGCAGGGCAATAGGACGAAATATCCACATGGTTCAGTTGACGTCATGGCCACACTTCATGCTTGCAGCCAGGCCTAGTTTTGTTACCTGGATCTTGGGAAAGATCAGCGATATCACAAAGGCTGCGTTCACACCAGCAGCCCAATACTGATCTTTTTTTCCCCACTAATTTTCCCCACTTTTGACCAGTTACCTCAGATCTTTTCACAGCAGATCTTTTTCTGAGCTGATTGGTCTATGGGCGATTTCCACGGCAGCATAAGCTATTCTCACGTTGAAACTTCATTGGGAGGAAGGATGTTGTATCACATATCATTTTATATTGTTCTAAGCAATATGTAAAAATTTTTTTTTTAAAGAAATATCAAAAAAAGGTACTTTGAGCTATTAATAATAATATATTTAATCTTAAATAAATGAACGGGAGAAGTTATATTTCACAATCTAAACATAGTCCTTATTTTAAAGCATGCTATGAGGAGTATAACGACACCAAGATGTCGTCTGTACCATGTAGCGTTCACAGATCATTACATTTTTTTGCTTACGCTGGCGGGGAATCGCCCATATAGCCTATTTAGATATCATTTAGATTACATTTATGTAGGCTATTATCTGAATATACTGTATGGGTCTGATAGTGCTAGCATGTGGGGAATTAGTCACCCTGTATCATCATTATTATCCTCGTTATTATATAAAAAATACGTCTGTGTACAGAAGGCTACATTATCTCAAACTGCCTACTCATCGGATAAACTAGGTCTACATCCTCTTAAGGAAGTGAGGTCATTTTGGATCTAGAAGTCTTAATTTCAACTCTCTTTCTTTGGATGGGATTTAGAACCACAGGTGAAAAACAGTTCAGTTCTAGAGTCTCAAACATTCCACTCTCGCTTCCTGTCCTCTCAATGATTTTCTAGGCCTATTACAAAAATAAGTACCTTTTCTTGACTAGTGAGTTTTGAGTCAAGTATCTGTCCTTTTTTTATGTCTTCTGTTTTTCACAAGTCAGTCTTAGTAAGACATCCTTATAATAATGACGCGTGGACTTTTCCAAGTGCCTCTGCCTCCTTTCATCCAACAGTGTAGCTTGCAGTCCAAGAGTCCCTGAAGAACTCTGAGAAATTGGTTATTGGTGAGCGGTGTGGAAACCAGTTTGTAAAACATTACCAAGACAGGAAGGAGTGAGAGACTAGCCCATTGGTTCACATTCGTAGGGAAAGGTTTTGAGGATAGGAGTGTGACACAGACCGTGAGAGAACAGACTGTAAACAGAGGTACCTTTTCCAGATCTGCTTCCAATAAACTCCTCTGCAGGGCCTTGACAGACTTGACCAGCTTACTGTAGCTCAGTGGAATCAGGGTTTGGAAGGCCGGAGGACGGTAGATGTTTTTTTGCATGTTGTTATAAGGATTTTCTTTTTTTTAACTGGACATGTTGACTGTATTATGAAGACCTGTTAATCTTCAAACTGGACATCGAGTTGACGGGACCGGTTATGTGTGATCCGCTAGTCTAACCCTTTGTAGATCAGACATAGCCTAGCACCCATAGGTCTCGTATAGTCTGCTGAATCACCAGTGTCATAACTGTCGTTTGATCGAAATTAGTGTGAACAGATTTCCTGTCTCTCTCTCTCTCCTCTCTCTCTCTCTCTCTCTTTCTCTCTCTAGCCTCTACTTCCCAGATGAAGTTGCTGAGAGCTGGCGATGGGCTTCGTTGGATCATAACTCTGACTAGAGTCCTGTCGCTTTCCTCCTGCTGCTGCTCTGTCTCACTCTGTTCTGTCTTCCTCTCTGACTGTGTCCTCTTGTCTGTTGCTGTCAGTGGCTCGTTAAGTTGTTGAGGAAAGCGCTTGCCTTTAGCCGTGGACAATGTCTGAGTGCATGCATCTCACCCTATGCATTTGCAGGATTGGCGCCTATACGGTAAGGACAACAGCATGTGTCTTTAGCATAATAGCTTTGAGTGCACCTTCCTCCGTCTCTGTCCTGTCTGTTGTTACGTTGGTGATAAGTCTTATGTCGGTTGATAAGATTGTGTGATCTTCCATGACCCCCCCCATGAAATGTATATGAACTATTTCCTTCTGCTCCTCCCTTGGAATGTGCGTTGATTGTATACTTGGCCTATTTTGTGCTTGTACTGTAGCTAGAGAGAGCAGCTAGTGCTGTGGGCTGTGGGCAGAGAACCACCTCTGCTCCAAGGCCTCCTCTCACACTCTAGGCAGGATTCCAGAAGAGAACTCTGATCAGGCATGTCCAGTCGTGCCTTCCTTCAGGAATGCTCTGGTCTGTCTGGCACAGAGTGATCAGCTGGAACCCACCTGATCTCTGACATTCCAGCTGTGCTGGGAACAAATCTTTTGATCCCAGAAGTCGGGTGGCAACGCTTCCCCTGCTGCTGGACTGAAGTGCATCAGATGTGTGTTAAAGGAGCTAGAGTAATATGAGTGTGGTGGTTTGCTGGGTTTATGTTCAGTACGAGGTTGCAGTATGACATGGAATCCAACCAGTGCCAGAGTGTGGAAATGTCTTAGATGTTGTGCTTGGACTGGAGTCAGTTGTTTATCACGTGTGTTTTATCAGATGTTCCTGGGCCAGTTGACCTTTTGAAAGATGATGACCTATCAGCAAGCCATCCGATGGAAAAAATGTTATGACGCTGTTATTACAGTACACTGCCTGCTTCGTTTAACACTTTTCAGCAGTTATGTTTGAGTGGTTTTGAGCTATTTTTCTTTAGGGGGGGGGGGGGGGGGCTCTGGTTAGGCCTAGGCCGTGTGATAATAGGTAGGTTTGGTTGAGTGGCCAGCGCTCGTGGCTGTGGGTGTTAATGTCTGTCATTAGAGCTCACTGGTCTTTAGTGGAAGTGGTAATTGTGTTTTAAAATCGCTTTTATCTGCCTGATCTCTCCCTAAAAGGGGGAAACGGGATAACCGGAACCTTGTTCTAGAAGTTCACAGATATCATCATTATTCAACAGCCTTGGGGAACTGTGCTCAATGAACTGTGAAAAAACAGACATATTAGGCTACTCGAAGACGTGTCACATGCAGTAGGCAACTAGGCCTATTATTATTATTATTATTATTATTATTATTATTATTATTATTATTATTTGACCCTGCTTGTCATCTATGAACACTTGAACATCTTGGCCATGTTCTACCCCTTATAGCCTGGATCCCCTCTAGGTTTCTTCCTAGGTTCCGGCCTTTCTAGGGAGTTTTTCCTAGCCACCGTGCTTCTACACATGCATTGCTTGCTGTTTTTGGGGGTTTAGGCTGGGTTTCTGTACAGCACTTTTTTCACATCTCAAGTTTCCTACGACAGGGAATTTGTAAAGGCCTGAAAGCTGTCAGTTCAAGCGTGAATGGTGAGACTTAGGCCTATGGTGATTATGAAATATTTATGTGGTCTCAAATCCCAACCCCTGTTATGTGTTGGTATACAGTTGATGGGTCATACAGTGGAGTGGAGATAGGTGATGTCTGGACTCTGGAGGGAGGGGGATGCTGAATACAGGCTACTGGGCTCCACCCAGCTCACTGCACTTCCTCACTTTGATAAAGCAGGATGTGGCAGGCCGGCCTGTCGGTCGTTCCACCCCACCAAGGGGAATATCCCACGGTTCAGTTATTCAGCTGAGATTGACCCTGTCGTTATGCGGCCAAGGCAACCACCCCTATGGCCTTCTGGGAAATGAGGGCCTTAACAAGCCCAAACAGGAAGCTATTGGAGAAAAACATCCACTGAATGGGCTGTT
This sequence comes from Oncorhynchus mykiss, assembly GCF_013265735.2. Classification (NCBI taxonomy): domain Eukaryota; kingdom Metazoa; phylum Chordata; class Actinopteri; order Salmoniformes; family Salmonidae; genus Oncorhynchus; species Oncorhynchus mykiss. The sequence continues at coordinate 44,838,080 of NC_048569.1, read as the reverse complement.
TGAGTTAGGGGAAACAAAGATTGATGTCTGCTTTGTGCTTCTCACGGGTCTGGAACATTAACCCATAGGCCATGGTGGAGGCAGCATTGTTTGCCAGATGTGAGACGGGGTGGCTGCGGCAAGAGACTTTGGTGGAGGAGGTAGACTGACCAGTCAGTTATCCAACATACTGACTGGCCATTCTACAGTTAATCAAATGTTTATCCAACCCCTTTCGTGAACAAGATTCTGATTTACTCAGCTGATGATTTACAGATTTAGCTCATGATTTACCCTCTCAACAGCTTTTTCTGTTTTGCTCAGAATTTGAGTTACGATCATGCACCGTGTGTACAAAACAGTAAGGACACCTGCTCTTTCCATGACAGACTGACCAGGTGAACGCTATGATCTCTTATTGATGCCACTTGTTAAATACACTTCAATCAGTGTAGATTAAGGGGAGGAGGCAGGTTAAGAAGGATTTTTAAGCTTTGAGACAATTGAGACATGGATTGTGCGTGTGTGTACCATTCAGAGGGTGAATGGACAAGACATCATATTGAAGTGCCTTTGAACGGGGCATAGTAGTAGGTGCCAGGTACACCGGTTTGTGTCCAGAACTGCAACGCTGCGGCGTTTTTTCACACTCAACAGTTTCCCGTTTCGTATCGAGAATGGTCCACCACCCAAAGGACATCCAGACAACTTGGCACAACTGTGGGAAGCATTGGAGTGCAACTCAATTAGGACGGTGTCCTTAATGTTTTGTACACTCAGTGTAGATTAGCCAGAGCTCTGAGCCTTAGCAAGACTGTCTGAATGCAGGGCCAGCCAGGGAGAAAAAATGCATTGCTTCCCAAATGGCACCCTATTTTCTCTAGTCAAAAATAGTGCAATATATAGGGAATAGGTTGCCATTTGGGATTCACACTAGCTTTCTCTGCCAAACCGAACGGACGGACGGCATGTGAATGATACTGGGCTATAGACAGCAGGGGACCACCTCACAGTTTAGCTCTTAGCAGGAGCTTTGCGGAGTCTGACGCTAGTCGTAACATCCTGAAATATGAATACAGAAACATCCCTCTGTTGCATCATGTAGCACTCTACTTCACCACTGAGTGGAGAGAGAGTACGTACTGGAGAGGGCTAATGTCCTCATGTACACTTCTCCAGGTCTATTGGATGATATGGCATCTATACTGTACAGTTTTCCTGATTTCCTTGGGCTATGGTATCTCAAAGACATATATAATCTCTTTCAGACATGTCGTGTGAAAAGAAAGGGATCCAACTTCTTTCTCGTAAAGGTGCGTCTATAGATCAGCATTGATGATATGTCCATTCACAGCAGACAGGGATTTAAAGACCAAATATAGTTTGAAGTGATTTAAGCATCTCTGCTATGTGTTTGTGTGCTGTTAATGTGTATTTCTGTAGCCTTTTGAATTTTTTCAATTCCAATTATGCACTTCCTCAGTTCAGTTGAGTCCCAGTCTTTATAACCTCCAATTCAAAGTCCCTTTCCTGTTTCCTGTTGTTCCCCCGGTCTCGTCCAGTTGTCAAACTGGCCGGATTCTCTGGCCTTGGCCTGGCACTGCCCACGGTTACCATGGCGACCAGAATAGGAAAACTCACTTCACGCTGCGGGCTACTTCCTGTTGCGATTCTGTACCTGTGGTTTTGCATTAGGTCTAGCCTCGTGGTCCAGCCTGTTTGTGCTTTAGTGGCCAGTCAACGTTTGTTCATTGCAGTCTATGGTTCATTGTCATGCCAAACAACAACAATCATCATGATGTATCATAAATAGCTGTATGTTACAGCAAAGAGCCAGGCTAGTTTTGCATTAGCGAAGTTCTTCCCCCATGTGCAATACAGGATGTTTGTTCAGTCTGAATAATTTAGTGTGTTTGTAACCAGGGTTCCATCCAACCTTTTCATGCAAGTGAATTACATGTCGGATAAATACAAAATGTCACGGCAGGCATGATGGAAACAGCAAATTTTGTCGGTAAGCTTTCCAAATGTCTTTTTTATTTTATTTGAAATATGCTAGACAGGGTCTGATCTTTTTGTGTCGGCAATATTAATTATGCGAGAAATGGCAGTGGAAACGACATGTCGTGTGGACCTCCCACTTACGCCTCAGGAAAGCATGCAGTTTATTAGGCTACAGATGAAATAGATTATGATGCAAGTGCAAGGGGGTGAGCTTGATGCTCCTTTCCAATCAATATTGAGGGTCTTATTGTGGTGGCGTGATGATCAATGCCTGGCTGCCGTTTGACAAGTCAAAAAGAAAGTCTTGCTATTTTGTCCATGATAATCATGTAGGCTGTATCTGCGAGTTGTTGGGTAGAGTGCAGGTGTCAATACCACAGTGGGCACATTCGCTATATAATGTAACAAAACCATCAGTGGAGTTGAAAATAAAGACGATAAAGCAAAAGTTATTTTTTATGGGCACTATGTCATCACGCACAGCCTTTTATTCGCAACAAGTCCATCTTTTGAATATTCACATGAAAATCTGTCGCCAACTGGATGGAAACCTAGCTATTGTGATGACGAGGCAAACCTGAAACTACCAGATCTTTTAACTTTTACACTGTCTCTCTGATTTAGGATCCTAAGCATTTCCGTGTAAAAAGCCCCATGAGCACTAAAATGTGAAGTTCATTGGAGGAGCATGTCAAATTATGTCTTGAATGAAAGGTAAGAGTCTATTTTTGAGAAATTAAGGCATACAGTGTTATAATCAATCAAATATATACACTGCCTTTGGGCAGTGATTACAGCTGAGTTTTTCTGGGTAGGTCTCTAAGAGCTTTCCACACCTGTAACATTTTCCCATTTATTATTTTCAAAGTTCTTCAAGTTCTGTCAAATTGGTTGTCCATCATTCCTTGACAACCGTTTTCAGGTCTTGACATAGGTATTTAAACAGATTAAGTCAAAACTGTAACTCAGCCACTCAGGAACATTCTCTGTCTTCTTGGTAAGCGACTCCAGTGTAGATTTGGCCCTATGTTTTAGGTTATTGTCCTACTGAAAGGTGAGTTCATCTCCCAGTGTCTGGTGGAAAGCAGACTGAACCATGTTTTCCTCTAGGATTTTGCCCGTGCTTCGCTCCATTCCGTTTATTTTTTATCCTGGAAAAACTCCCTAGTCCTTAACAATTACAAGCATACCCATAACATGGTGCTGTCAATTAGGTTAGTATTGTGGAGTAGCTACAATGTTTTTGATCCGTCCTCAGTTTTCTCCTATCGTAGACATTAAACACTGTAACTGTTTTATAGTCAACATTGGCCTCACGGTGAATTCCCTGAGCGGTTTCCTTCCTCCCCGCAACTGAGTTAGTCTGCTTTTTAAAATGTTTTACCCATACGGTACACCCAGTTAAACATCTGTCTCCTTGTTCTGTCTGTGGCTATACAAGTACGGTTGCAACACACATTGCTGTTGTGTTATCAATAGACATTGTTTGACATGACAATGTTGAATCTTGATTCTTGGTTTTGTATAGCTCTGTAGCTAATGAGTGTATGCATTCACAGGGGAAAGCTACAGAAGCCTGTCCTACCTGTTCTGTGCTGGGGGTTTTTAATTACATTTTTATTTATTTATTTAACTAGGTTTGTATAGCTATCATTCAAGTAATTGTCCTTGAAACCGGTTTATTTTTTTTTTATAGTTGGACTTAAAAGACTCAAAATACCAGCAAATCAGCTACAAGTGATTTAATTTAGTAAATCTGTTCCAAAGTATTCCCACGCATAATAAAGAGATGTTATCATATACAAATGTAAGCAAGGCTTGAAATGATTGTGTTTTAGTCAAATAGTATAACTGTTTGAGCTTCTTGCAGGCCAATTTGCAGTCTACAAATGATTTGTAATTATGTTCCAGCCCCCAGACCATCTGCTCAAGAAAAAATCAGCCCTGTTTTGCTCAGTGCCTATAGAAAGTCTACACACTTTTGAACTTTTTTCACACTTTTTTCACAAATATATATTTGTTCCAACAGATCTACACAACCTACTCCACATTTTATTTTTCGAAGTGAAAGAAAGTTATTGAACGTATTTGGTTGGCCTTAAAGCTGTGAATCATGTTGAATAAAACTCTTTATCAACTTTGCACAACTCACTTCTGTCACCATGAAGTGCTTTCCGAGGCTAGTCAAAGACCACATCACCTCCTCTCTCACAGACACACTCAACCCCCTCCAATTCGTCGACCGCTCGACAAATCCACGGACAACGCAGTCGCCATTGCATGGTACACTGCTCTTACCCACCCGGACAAGGAATGCATATATGAGGATGCTGTTCATTGACTACAGCTTGGCCTTCAATACCATAGTGCCCTTTAAAATCACAACAAAGCTCACAGCCTGGGTTTAATTTCACAAGCCCTGAATTCATTAGATTATTATTGACTGTTTGAAATGCAGTGTATTTTACCTTTAACCTCTACGGGATCGGTGTTGCTAACGTAGGCTAATGTGATTAGCATGAGGTTGTAATTAACAAGAACATTTCCCAGGACATAGACATATCTGATATGGGCTGAAAGCTTACATTATTGTTAATCTAACTGCACTGTCCAATTTACAGTAGCTATTACAGTGAAATAATACCATGATATTGTTTGAAGAGAGTGCAAAATTATGAACTTGAAAATGTATTAATAAACCAATTAGTCACATTTTGGCAGTCTTGATACAACATTTTGAACAGATATGCAATGGTTCATTGGATAAGTCTAAAACTTTGCACATACACTGCTGTCATCTAGTGGCCAAAATATAAATTGTGCCTGGGCTGGAATAATACATTATGGCCTTTCTCTTGCATCTCAAAGATCAGATCTAATGTGTTTATATTCTCCTACATTAATTTCCAATTTCCATAAACTTCAAAGTGCTTCCTTTCAAATGGTATCAAGAATATGCATATCCTTTCTTCAGGTCCTGAGCTACAGGCAGTTAGATTTGGGTATGTCATTTGTAGGTGGGAAAAAAAGTGTCCGATCCTTAGGGGATTTTTGTTGTTGTTGAGATATATATATATATTGTTTATTGTCCATACGCTTTTGAAAAAATTGAGATATGAATTTTAGGCTATATCGCCCAGCGACTGAACTTCTCCCTACAAAACTGGGTCCTGAACTTCCTGACCGGCTGTCTTCAGGTGGTGAAGGTAGGCAACATTACCTACTCCACACTGATCCTCAACATGGGGGCCCCACAAGGGTGCATCCTAGGGCTGTTACGTTGTCAGTATTCCCGCCACACCGGCGGTCACGAGTAATGATGTCAGTCAAATTCCACGTAACCGTTTAGTCACGAAATTAGGCTCCTCCAAGCTCTGATGCCGCTGATGATCATTAGTAGCCTACCAAACTTGCTAACTGCCTGGTAATCAGCACTATATTGTCCCTCTAACCACTCTGACTTTCCTTGCTTTGTCTAACAACTTCCTTGCTTTGTCTAACAACAAATAAGTTGTGTGGGTCAGAGTGCAGTATTTCTTTAGTTTAATAGAAAAACTTTGTTGTTGCCTATCAACTTGACTCGGAGGGAGAACTTCTTCATGTCTCGACAAATTCCCATGATTTGTGAATCTGTTTTCGAACCGAACAGCTAGCGCTAAGATTTCTAATGCTTCCCCTGTCTGGACGACCTGGAATGATAGAGTCGATTTCTAATGCTCACTAGCTTCGTCATCCTCCTCAAAATCACGTTCATTGCGCTAAATAGCTCAACTGGCTAGTTTGCCTGTCTGTAAAGAGGAATGGTGAGCTGTATGCCTCTGATTGGATAGAGCAAATTTAGGAATAAAAAGGTATCAGCTGTTTGTTGGAGTTTAGAGTGACAACATGGCTAGATAACGCCAGCTAACAGCTCTCTGTGTCAGCATTGAGCAGCCCAAACGGAGCTGTTGCTATGTATACTCAGACGCAGAGGGCAAAAATTATGACCAGGGTGAAGAGTGACTACAATTACTTAACACAACTACTGACCGCAATTACTGACCACAACCACACAACTACTAACCACAACAACGCAACTACTTACCATAACACAACCACAGACCACAGCTACTGACCACAATCACACAACTACTGGCCAAAACCACACAATTACTGACAACAAGCACACAATTACTGACCACAACCACACAACTACTGACCACACAACTACTAACCACACAACTCTTCACTTCAACCACTGACCTCAACTATTGACCACAACCACCGACCACAACCACACAAATATTGACCACACAATTACTGACCCCAACTACTGACGACAAACACAACTACTGTCCAAAAATACTGACCACAACCACACAACTTCTGACCACAACCACACAACTGCTGACCACACAACTACTGACCACACATTAAATCACTATAACTACTGACCACACGCCTAGTGACCACACAACCACTGACCTAACCTTCTGACCACAACCAAACTACTGACTACAAATTACAACTACTAACCACAACCACACAACTACTGACCACTACTACTGATAAACTAAAGACCACTGCTGACTAGGGATGGGCATATGAAATGATTTCACTATTCTAGTAATATAATTATTAGTACAACTTTTTGTTTTACTTCTTCCACTACCACAAAAAGTATTTTAAAGAGCTTTAGCAAGCCCCACAACTTTACTTGTAAATTTACCATCTAGTTCAGAGTAGATATTTAAGAGTTTTTGGAAAACGGAGGGAGCTTTTTACCGTCATTCTGTTACCAAACTTTACATCTGCACTGTTCTTTGAATAAATGTTTTTTTTTGTGTTTAAAAAAAAAAAACTTTCAGTGTAAATTCTTAAATGTAGTCCTTGTTCATAGAATTGTATGATTTGTTTAACTTGCAATCAATGGTTTTTGTTTGGCGTACTTTTATAGTGAAAAATGAGTCCGCCTCATTCTGTTACCGTGGAATTGCCCTCCTTGATCACCTTCTTTACCTATTATCTTTACTATCAACACAAAGCAAAAACAAATCTTTACATGCTAAGATGAGGCATTACAGTTATTGTGTATATCTGACATTCAGAGAATGTGACCCACAGCCGCTTGCTTGTATTCAGTCAGGTTGATGCTGACTAACAAGGTGTCAATATTTTAATAACAGAAGGATAAAGTCCATTCTTCACATTGTTTGTGTTGTCATGGCACTGATTTCTTAAGTTTACAGCAATTGGGGGCATGGGATAGGATGGGTAGTTTTTAACCCCCATTTTGAAAAGCCTGCCTTCGAGGGTGGGAACAAGGATGTATGGCTCCCTTCAGGCTGTAGTCTTTACAAAGCCAGGGAAAATGAGTCAACCTAGATATCCTGCAATGTCCTGGCAGATAGGAACATCATTGAGAAAAGTCCAATTGCTCTATTGAACAAGGACAGCCATATCTACTCGCGTGATCGGCGAAACACAAAGGCCACAAAAATTGATACAAAACATGACTCCATTCATTTTTAGATCAGACGGCAATCTCAATCAACCAATGACATCATTGGTTGAACTCTCCCGGCACGAAAATTCTAAAATACAGCTATTGTGCATATTAATGTCTGAAACGCCCTCTCATCATTCCCCTCATCATTCATAATTATGTAGGGAGACTGGAACAACACCCCAGATTGTGTCTAGCTGTGAAGTTTCCCTTTAAAAAATGCAATGTCATTGTTTGAAAAGATTTTATGACCTATTTTGATGTTGATTGTAAAGGGTTGGAGAGTGAGCTCGACCCAGTCCCTACCTACAGTTGATTGTGCTTCAGTCTATGGCACATACAGGATATATAAAACATTTTAAAAAAAGATTTTAAGCACTAGGCCTATTTTGATGTTGATTGTTAAGTTTTGAAGAGGGCTTTGCCCCTACCTACACTTTATTAAGTTTGTCATGGACCAGGCTTTTCACACAGCCATTATGCCTTTGACACTCAGGGGGTGGGCGTGCCATGAGTCTGGCAAGTGAGTCTTTCCTGGACCCTGTGTGTCCTCAAGGCAGCATTTTTCTGTCAGTGAGGAGGTAAAAATGCTTCCTTAACAAAGCCTGGTGTCATCCGCTCCGATGACATGGAAGCAATCTCACACGCCTCAATTTCCTTCTTTCTGGGATATTTTCAGAGTCGGCTAAGAATAGGCCAGAGAAATCTCTCCGGTCACAGCAAGCAGCCTACACAACGTCTATTATTACACGATTAAGGCAGTCTTTGTTGTTGTGTAGTACTGTGGACTCAATGCATGTGGTTCATTACCTAGGTAACCACATTGGCTGGATGTCCTTTTCGGTGGTTGACCATTCTTAACACACACAGGAACGTGTTGAGTGTGCAAAACCCAGCAGCGTTGCAGTTCTTGACACACCCAAACCGGTACGCCTGGCACCTACTACCATACACCATTCAAAGGCAATTAAATATTTTGTCTTGCACATTCACCTTCTGAATGGCACACATACACAATCAATGACTCAATTGTCTAATATCTTTCACCTGGATTACCTTGGTCAGTCTGTCATGGAAAAAGCATGTTCCTAATGTTTTGTACACTCAGTTTATGTTTATGTTAGTGTGGGTGTGTCTTGTTGCTCCTGACCACCTCTTATAGCAAGCCTGCAATAGGGGTCTGCAAGGACTTCCTCAGGTATGACTCATTGGCTATTGATCAGCTGGTTCAACCTGTTGTTCATGCTCCTAAAACCCCCACAACCCACGGGAGCCCAACTACAAACACACTAGTCAAGTTGTCTGTTTGTTCTTAGACTCGCCTGTCTGTTATAGGACTGCTAGAGCTTTGTCATCTGATCTTGAAATTCTCAGTAATGGAATAACTTGCTGGCACATGCCACCTAGTGTTGGAGTTGAAATAATAAACTACACTGAACAAAAATATAAACACAACATGTAAAATGTTGGTCCCATGTTTCATGAGCTGAAATAAAACATCCCTGAAATGTTCTATACACACAAAAAGCTTATTTGTGCCGGGGACAATAAAAGGATGTGCAGTTTTGTCACAAAACTCAATGCCACAGATGTCTCAAGTTTTGAGGGAGCATGCAGTTGGCATGCTGACTGCAGGAATGTCCACCAGAGCTGTTGCCAGAGAATTGAATGTTCATTTCTCTACCATAAGCCGCCTCCATCGTTTTAGAGAATTTGGCAGTACGTTCAACCAGCCTCACATTCGCAGATCACATATGTAACTACGCCAGCCCAGGACCGGCTTATTCACCTGCGGGATGTTCTGAAACCAGCCAACCAGACAGCTCATGAAATTGTGGGTTTGCACAACTGAATCATTTCAGTTGAAACTGTCTCAGGGAAGCCCGTCTGCGTGCTCGCCGTCCTCACCAGGGTCTTAAACCTGACTGCAGTTTGGCATCGTAACCTGCTTCAGTGGGCAAATGCTCACCTTCAATGGCCAATGGCATGCTGGAGAAGTGTCCTCTTCACAGCTAAATCCCGGTTTCAACTGTACTGGGCAGATGGCAGACAGCGTGTATGGCGTCGTGTGGGCGAGCAGTTTGCTGATGTCAACGTTGTGAACAGAGTGCCCCATGGTGGCAGTGGGTTTATGGTATGGGCGAGCATAAGCTACAGACAAAGAACACAATTGCATTTTATCGATGGGAATTTGAATGGACAGAGATATCGTGATGAGGTCCTGAGGCCGGCCCATTGTCGTGCCATTCATTCACGGCCATCACCTCATGTTTCAGCATGATAATGCATTGTCCTGCATTGACGTATACGACAACACATTCCATTTCCCACCAATATCCAGCAACTTCGCACAGCCATTGAAGAGGAGTGGGACAACATTCCACAGGCCACAATCAACAGCCTGATCAACTTTAATGCGAAGGAGATGTGTCACGCTGCATGAGGCAAATGGTCACACCAGATACTGACTGGTTTTCTGATCCATGCCCCAACTTTTTGTTTGTAAAGATATCTGTGGCCAACATATGCATATCTGTACTCCCAGTCATGTGAAATTTAAATAAATAATCATACATACATACATACAGTGCCTTGCGAAAGTATTCGGCCCCCTTGAACTTTGCGACCTTTTGCCACATTTCAGGCTTCAAACATAAAGATATAAAACTGTATTTTTTTGTGAAGAATCAACAACAAGTGGGACACAATCATGAAGTGGAACAACATTTATTGGATATTTCAAACTTTTTTAACAAATCAAAAACTGAAAAATTGGGCGTGCAAAATTATTCAGCCCCCTTAAGTTAATACTTTGTAGCGCCACCTTTTGCTGCGATTACAGCTCTAAGTCGCTTGGGGTATGTCTCTATCAGTTTTGCACATCGAGAGACTGAAATTTTTTCCCATTCCTCCTTGCAAAACAGCTCGAGCGCAGTGAGGTTGGATGGAGAGCATTTGTGAACAGCAGTTTTCAGTTCTTTCCACAGATTCTCGATTGGATTCAGGTCTGGACTTTGACTTGGCCATTCTAACACCTGGATATGTTTATTTTTGAACCATTCCATTGTAGATTTTGCTTTATGTTTTGGATCATTGTCTTGTTGGAAGACAAATCTCCGTCCCAGTCTCAGGTCTTTTGCAGACTGCAGGTTTTCTTCCAGAATGGTCCTGTATTTGTCTCCATCCATCTTCCCATCAATTTGAAGCATCTTCCCTGTCCCTGCTGAAGAAAAGCAGGCCCAAACCATGATGCTGCCACCACCATGTTTGACAGTGGGGATGGTGTGTTCATCTGTGTTGCTTTTACGCCAAACATAACGTTTTGCATTGTTGCCAAAAAGTTCAATTTTGGTTTCATCTGACCAGAGCACCTTCTTCCACATGTTTGGTGTGTCTCTCAGGTGGCTTGTGGCAAACTTTAAACAACACTTTTTATGGATATCTTTAAGAAATGGCTTTCTTATTGCCACTCTTCCATAAAGGCCAGATTTGTGCAATATACGACTGATTGTTGTCCTATGGACAGAGTCTCCCACCTCAGCTGTAGATCTCTGCAGTTCATCCAGAGTGATCATGGGCCTCTTGGCTGCATCTCTGATCAGTCTTCTCCTTGTATGAGCTGAAAGTTTAGAGGGACGGCCAGGTCTTGGTAGATTTGCAGTGGTCTGATACTCCTTCCATTTCAATATTATCGATTGCACAGTGCTCCTTGAGATGTTTAAAGCTTGGGAAATCTTTTTGTATCCAAATCCGGCTTTAAACTTCTTCACAACAGTATCTCGGACCTGCCTGGTGTGTTCCTTGTTCTTCATGATGCTCTCTGCGCTTTTAACGGACCTCTGAGACTATCACAGTGCAGGTGCATTTATACGGAGACTTGATTACACACAGATGGATTGTATTTATCATCATTAGTCATTTAGGTCAACATTGGATCATTCAGAGATCCTCACTGAACTTCTGGAGAGAGTTTGCTGCACTGAAGGTAAAGGGGCTGAATAATTTTGCACGCCCAATTTTTCAGTTTTTGATTTGTTAAAAAAGTTTGAAATATCCAATAAATGTCATTCCACTTCATGATTGTGTCCCACTTGTTGTTGATTCTTCACAAAAAAATACAGTTTTATATCTTTATGTTTGAAGCCTGAAATGAGGCAAAAGGTCGCAAAGTTCAAGGGGGCCGAATACTTTCGCAAGGCACTGTACATACAGTTGAAGTCGGAAGTTTATATACACTTAAGTTGGAGTCAATAAAACACGTTTTTCAACCACTCCACATATTTCTTGTTAACAAACTGTAGTTTTGGCAAGTCAGTTAGGACATCTACTTTGTGCATGACACAAGTCATTTTTCCAACAATTATTTACAGACAGATTATTTCATTTATAATTCACTGTATCATAATTCCAGTGGGTTAGAAGTTTACATACACTAAGTTGACTGTGCCTTTAAATAGCTTGGGAAAGTCCAGAAAATTATGTCATGGCTTTAGAAGCTTCTGATAGGCTAATTGATGTCATTTGAGTCAATTGGAGGTGTACCTGTAGATGTATTTCAAGGCCTTCCTTCAAACTCAGTGCCTCTTTGCTTGAAGTCATGGGAAAATACAAATAAATCAAGCCAAGACCTCAGAAAAAAATGGTAAACCTCCACAAGTCTGGTTCATCCTTGGGAGCAATTTCCCAAACACCTGAAGGTACCATGTTCATCTGTACAAACAATAGTCCGCAAGAATAAACACCATGGGACCACACAGCCGTCATACCGCTCAGGAAGGAGACTCGTTCCTTGATGCGAAAAGAGCAAATCAATCCCAGAACAACAGCAAAGGACCTTGTGAAGATGCTGGAGGAAACAGGTACAAAAGTATCTATATCCACAGTAAAACGAGTCCTATATCGACATAACCTGAAAGTCCACTCAGCAAGGAAGAAGCCACTGCTCCAAAACCGCCATAAAAACACGCTCCAGCAGGTATATCTCTCTAGTCACCCCCAAAACCAATTCTTTCTTTGGCCGCTTCTCCTTCCAGTTCTCTGCTGCCAATGACTGGAACAAACTACAAAAATCTCTGAAACTGGAAACACAACTACCTCTTTCCCTACTGTATTTAATTTATTTATTTATTTTGCTCCTTTGCACCCCCATTATTTGTATTTCTACTTTGCACATTCTCCCATTGCAAATCTACCATTCCAGTGTTTTACTTGCTATATTGTATCTACTTTGCCACCATGGCCTTTTTGCCTTTACCTCCCTTATCTCACCTCATTTGCTCACATCGTATATAGACTTGTTTATACTGTATTATTGACTGTATGTTTGTTTTACTCCATGTGTAACTCTGTGTCGTTGTATGTGTCGAACTGCTTTGCTTTATCTTGGCCAGGTCGCAATTGTAAATGAGAACTTGTTCTCAACTTGCCTACCTGGTTAAATAAAGGTGAAATAAAATAAAAAATAAACATTTTAAAAAAGCCAGACTATGGTTTGCAACTGCACATGGGGACAAAGATCGTACTTTTTGGAGAAATGTCCTCTGGTCTGATGAAACAAAAATAGAACTGTTTGGCCATTATGACCATCATTATGTTTGGAGGAAAAAGGGGGAGGTTTGCAAGCCAAAGAACACCATCCCAACCGTGAAGCACAGGGGTGGCAGCATCATGTTGTGGGGGTGCTTTGCTGCAGGTGGGACTGGTGCACTTCACAAAATAGATGGCATCATGAGGCAGGATATTTGTGGCTATATTGATGCAACATCTCAAGACATCAGTCAGGAAGTTAAAGCTTGGTCGTAAATGCATCTTCCGAATGGACAGCAACCCAAGCATACTTCCAAAGTTGTGGCAAAATGGCTTAAGGACAACAACGTCAAGGTATTGGAGTGGCCATCACAAAGCCCTGACCTCAATCCTATAGAACATTTGTGGGCAGAACTGAAAAAGCATGCAAGTGAGCAAGGAGGCCTACAAACCTGACTCAGTTACACCAGCTCTGTCAGGAGAAATGGGTCAAAATTCACCCAACATATTGTGGGAAGCTTGTGGAAGGCTACCCAAAATGTTTGACCCAAGTTAAACAATTTAAATGCAATGCTACCTAATTGAGTGTATTTAAACTTCTGACCCACTGGGAATGTGATGAAAGAAATAAAAGCTGAAATAAATCATTCTCTCTACTATTATTTGGACATTTCACATTCTTAAAATAAAGTGGTGATCCTAAATGGCCTAAGACATGGAATTTTTTACAAGGATTAAAAGTCAGGAATTGTGAAAATTTGTTTAAATGTATTTGGCTAATCAACTGGGCCTAATGAAATTATTTAAATTGACTAATTTCCTTACAGTTCATATAACTCAGTAAAATATTTTAAATGGTTGCATTTACAGTGTCTTAGGAAAGTATTCAGACCCCTTGACTTTTTCCACATTTTGTTACGTTACAGCCTTATTCAAAATGTATTAAATAGTTTTATTATAACTTATATAACTTTATTATAAAATAACTCTCTTCACAATACCCCATAATGACAAAGCAAAATCAGGTTTTTAGAAATGTTTGCAAATGTATAAAAAAAACTATCACATTTACATAAGTACTCAGACCCTTTACTCAGTGCTTTCTTGTACTGTTGGCAGCGATTACAGCATTGAGTCTTCTTGTGTATGACGCTACAAGCTTGTCACACCTGTATTTGGGGAGTTTCTTCCATTTTTCTCTGCAGATCCTCTTAAGCTCTGTCAGGTTGAATGGGGAGCGTTTCTGCAAAGCTATTTTCTTCAGGTCTCCGGAGATTTTCGATCGGGCTCAAGTCTGGGCTCTGGCTGGTCCACTCAAGGATATTCAGAGACTTGTCTCGAAGCCACTCCTGTGTTGTCTTTGCTGTGTGCTTAGGGTCGTTATCCTGTTACGCTCTGGAGCAGGTTTTCATCAAGGATCTCTCTGTACTTTGCTCCGTTCATCTTTGCCTTGATCCTGACTAGTCTCCCAGTCCCTGCTGCTGAAAAACATCACCACAGCATGATTATTCCACCACCATGCTTCACCATAGGGATGGTGCCAGGTTTCCTCCAGACCTGACTCTTGGCATTCAGGCCAAAGAGTTCAATCTTGATTTCATCAGACCAGAGAATCTGGTTTCTCATGGTCTGGGAGTCTTTCGGTGACTTTTGGCAAACTCCAAGCGGGCTGTCATGTGCCTTTTTACTGAGGAGTGGCTTCTGTCTGGCCACTCTACCACAAAGGCCTGATTGGTGGAGTGCTGCAGAGATGGTTGTCCTGGAAGGTTCTCCCATCTCCACAGAGGAACTATAGGGCTCTGTCAGAATGACCATCAGGTTCTTGGTCACCTCCCTGACCTAGGCCCTTCTTCTCTCCCGATTGCTCAGTTTGGCCGGGCACCTAGCTCTAGGAAGAGTCTTGGTGGTTCCAAACATCTTCCATTTAAGAATGATGGAGGCCACTGTGTTCTTGGGGACCTTCAATGCTGCAGACATGTTTTGGTACCCTTCCCCAGATCTGTGCCTTGACACAATCCTGTCTCAGCGCTCTACGGACAGTTCCGACCTCATGCCTTGGTTTTTGCTCTGACATGCACTGTCAACTGCGGGACCTTATATAGACAGGCGTGTGCCTTTCCAAATCATGTCCAAACAATTGAATATACCACTGGTGGACTCCAATCACGTTGTAGAAACATCTCAAGGATGATCAATGGAAACAGGATGCACCTGAGCTCAATTTCGACTCTCATAGCAAAGGGTCTGAATATTTATGTAAATAAAAACCTGTTTTCGCTTTGTCATTATCGGGTGCTGCGTGTAGATTGTTGAGGAAAAACATGAATTTAATCCATGGTAGAATAAGGCTGTAACGTAACAAAATGTGGGAAAAGTCAAGGGGTCTAAATACTTTCCCGAAAGCACTGTACATTTTTGTTCAGTGTAATTCACAAGCTGAACATTTTATTTGGGGTAGTTGAGGATCATCATTCTTTAGTATTTCTGAAAATTGTATTATTTTCAACCTTTTGATTAGGTATATTTATGTATACTACATGAGCCTGCCATCTGTTTCAGATTTTTATTTTTTATTTTAGATATTCTATTCCAGACTGGTCCTGCCATAACCATATCTCATAATAGTGATGTGAGAGAATGAGCTTTTGGCCTTTCATCAATTAGATTTGCTCACCTCCTTCGCCCTCTCTCCTCCACTCTGACCTCTCTCGCCTCCTGAAAAAGTTCAAAGATAATCGAGGAGAGTTGATGTGAATGGAAATGCACTTGAAATGAAACGGTCGTTCTCCACTCGCGCATCATTAGCCAAATTTTACGTTTGCAAGTGCTCATAACGGGGACGACACTCTTCCATAAGCCTACTAACGAAATGACACACTCCTCAACCACTTATAGAGTTCCGGGTTATGGAGGAGAGAGGATGGAGGAGACCAGACAGAGAACGGTCTTTTACCCAAAAGAGAATCTCCCATATATTCAGTGTAGGTTGGCGCAGTTCCTACAATCACCACCAGAGCGCAGTCTCGTCCCTTGTAATGGTAGCCAACAGTTACGGAGCATTGATTACACTGTCCCTGTGTTGTTATCAGTTATATACTGATGTAGACTTTCAAAATCTCAGCCTGACCTACCTTTTAATCCTTTCCTGTATATGTTATGTTATGATACATTTTAAGTTGTTATTTCAGACTCTGGTAGACACGCAGGTCTGTAAGTGGGTATGTACCAGTGATGCACGTGCTTATCTGGTGCAGCATCTGTGCATCATGAAAGGTTTGCCTTGTCTTATCTCGTAGCACAAAAAGGAGGTCAGTGGGGCTGCCATTTTTTACAGAGCAGAGCATGCTTCTGGTTTGGGTTTCTGTGTTTGACCTGCGTTGTCTGCTGAGAGACCCTGCGGAGAGTCCACAGTAAATCTACAGAGTCTGACCCGTGTCATGTCCTTTATCAGCACCCAGAGAAAGGCGAGGGACCTGGGATCTGTTTATACTGAACAAACCGGAGACAGGAGGCCGATTTGCTTGTTGTGTAGGAAGAAACATGACATCACCTCTATCGGGGCCCTTACTGTCCCTGTGTATGCTCTGTGCGCGTGCGTGCGTGAGACCGTGGCCAGCGTCCCTGGCTTCTATTTCAATAGGAGGCCCCCCTTTCTCTTTGATCTTCCGTGTTGACGGAGTAGCAGTCCCTCAGTCCCTTGACCATGTTGCATACCACATCTTGAGGTTTACTTCACTCACAACATCCTGGGCCCCTACACAAGTATCAATGTGTCCACTCTTACTATGCACAGGGTGCCTGTAGTGTGCATTCTATAGGCTATATACGACTCCAAGGTTCCTTATATCACAGTGGTTATGTGAGTTCAAAGGACATGTCGTGTGGCTGAGCACATCTCAATTGAAATGAAAGCGGAGAGAGAGAGCGAGAGGACACAATGTTTTTTCCTCTCCAAATCTTACAGTATCTTTGGCTGGAAACAGATGGCGTTAACAGATGTGATCCTGCCCGGCGTCTCCAGAGTGGCGAGTGGCGTGCTCAGTGACAGAGCAGACGTCAGTAGTGTCACAGAGTCGATCAGTGGGTGACGTGGGTGCCGTGTCCAAACGCCAAAACACGGACTCGCTGTGCACTAGCGCTGGCCCATCACACCTCTCACGACTGTCCTCTGACTCTGTGTCCCTTCTCTCCGCCCCTCTTCTCCCCCGCTCTCAATCACCTCTTTTCTCTCTTTCTCTCTCTCCGTCCCCCTCTCCCTCCTGCCTCCAGTGTTTCAGGACACTGTGCTGTAAAGGACAGCCCCCTCCCAGACCAGAGTATGACCTGGTGTGTATTGGACTCACAGGCTCTGGGAAGACCAGCCTACTGTCAAGACTCTGCAGTGAAGCCACAGACAACATTGGGCCAACCACGGGTGAGGTTCGACTCCACCTGATGAAATCACAGTCCAAATGCTCCTTGTACAGTTCTCTTTACTCTGCATAAAGTTTTTTTTTGCAGTAGAGCAGTCAAGTATCCTATGCATTGAATCAATTTAGTGTCAGTAGTTAAGTGGTGAGCTTTCGGGACCTATTCCCTACCTGCAGAAAAGAGCACAATATGAGTATTTTCCAGCACTTATACATGTACTTTCTCTTGCCTCTTTTTAAACAATGTCTGCCACGTCTTCCTGTGTGAAGCTTTACATTTAATTCTCCTTTCTAGGTTTCAGTATCAAAGCTGTTCCATTCCAGAATGCCATTCTGAACGTGAAAGAGCTCGGAGGTATTTATTTTCACCTATTTTCCATTATGATGTGAACACAATGTTCCCGTTGTCAGGGTACTCAAGTTTTGTAGTTCAGTGGGCAAAACATTTTTTTTTTGCACTTATTGAGTCTTCTTATTGGACAAGTGTCAATGGGACTTCCTCCGTTTCACAAAAAGTTGACTCCCATTCCGTGCCAACTGAACATGACCCTAGCTGTGCACAGTCCAAGAATATCTGCAAAATCTAAACATATAGGAAACCCTAAAGGTCCTAAAACAATGTTAAGGAACTTTTCCTTTGCTAGCTAAATGTTAGAATCCCCTAAGATAGTAAATGTTATTGAGGCCTCGAATGACACACATCCTCTGTGAAGATGAGTCATAGTTATCTCTCAACTGATGATCTTTGCATCAGAAAGCAACGTGTCAGACAGACAACACGCAAATGAAGTAGCTAACACATCCCCTCAAATGTCACTCGCCCGCTGGGCGTGCAACTGTGTGTCAGAGAGGCAGTAATGCGTAAGTCCTTTCTGTGATGTGGGTGGGGTGAGGGGGGGGGGGGGGGGGGGGGGGGGGGCTGTATGACATCATTGGTGTGGACAGGGACTCTCCCTTATTTCCAGACAGGGATCACCTAGCTGCTGGTCTCTGAAACTGTGTCCCAAATGGCACCCTATTCCTTATTTAGGGCACTACTTTTGACCAGGACCCATAGGGCTCTGGTGGACCATATAGGGGGATAGGGTGCCATTTTGGGATGCACCCTGAAGTTGGGAACATTCAGCCTCTCATCCTACAGTTAGAAGCTGGAGACACACACCCCAAAATGTTGACAAGGTGCAGAGTAACAGTCCGTAAATCTGGGGGGGAAAAAAACAATGATCGCCGCACCCTCTAATCAGTTTAATGTATTAGGCTTACTCCCTTATTCTTTAGGGACCAAACCAAGGTTTCGAAGAAAGCATTTGTGTGCTGAAATGTTAAGGACACACCATAACGAACGCCGGGCCTTGCGCAATAGATCACCTGCTGGGCGTCGACGAATGGTGGTAATTCAACATGTAGAATTGTCGGTAAATGAACAGAAAATGATGGCCGATGATGTTGTTAGATAGAATGGCCACCCGGCACCCGCTGCTTTTAGCAGTGGGTTTCACTCTCTATCTCCATGACTGTAGTCTTGTCTGTCTGCTACGGGTTTTAGTGTTGTTGGTTCGTCTGCCCCCTGGCTGGGATGTTTTTGGTTTGTCTCTCTGTGTGTGTGTGTGTGTGTGTGTGTGTGTGTGTATTTATTTATGAGAGATGAGATGGGAGTTCAAAGCCAGTTTCCCATCAATGGGATGGTGACACCATACTGTGTGTGTGTGTGATTCCTCTGTCCGCCTGTCTGTCTGTAGCTAGGTTTCCATCCAATTGGTAACAGATTTTCATGGGATAGGTTCTTTAAAAAAATCTGTATACAAAATATATGCACATTTTCCCACAAGGTATGTTTCCATGAAAATGACTTGTTGAGAATAAAATGAATTCTGTGCGTGACGATTTAGTGTATATATAAGCACTTTTGCACTTAGTTTCAGTGCTCGTTTGCAATTTCAACCTGTTATAGTTGGCAGCACTTTTTTTCCAGCGCCAGGATTGGTAATTTACCTGTCTTATATGAGCTCGCTTGCGCCTAGGTTATTCAAAGATCACGTTTGGGAGCAAGAAAACATTGAGAGGACATCTACTTTAAAAAACAACATCATCTATGTAGGCTACTGTATGTTATTTTAGCCAGCTCTTATTGTTATTTTGGATGTGTGTTAAAAACCCCTCTGTGTACAGTAGGCCATATGCCCATCATGAAATCGGCGATGCGATAATCCTGTGACGTTCCTAAATGTAACATATCAGCTGGTGACTCCAAGTTTACTTCGACGTGATGCTATTAGGTCAATATTTACACCCAAATACATTTAGTTTATTTATGCCGTATAATCTATTTCGCTGACTTTTTTGTTGTTGTTGATGTTGCCCACCTTGTCGAGCATATTAATATGCGCCATCGCTCCTCCCATCTTTCCCCACGATGCTTTGGAGGAGTGACAAGGGGGGGGGGCCTTCCCACTGGGCAACACACTGGTTGACTCAATGTTGTTTCTACGTCATTTCAATTAAATTAAAAACGAAAACGAACGTGGAATGAGATGTTGAATTGACGTCTGTGCCCAGTGGGTTGGACCTTCGGCAATAAGGTTGAGAACAAGGTGAGGAACTAGAATGTGAGGAATCGTTGAAAGATGGAATTGAGTTCGAGCCCGTCTACCTGGTCGGTTGGCAGATCGCTCTGGGAAGATGCTCTGAATGCCTAGATGCTCCGGTTTAGAGTAGACCAGTGTGTAGCAGTCAGTCAGTTAGTGTGTAGCCCAGGCATCTGAAACCACTTATCGCACACTCTTTATTTTCCTCAGAAACCAAGCATGATGTAATGCCATTTTGTGGAAAGTGTGGTTTCTGTTACTGTCACACGTGATTGTAACACAATATGTTTTCTGGTAAACTGGCTTGTGGTCATGTTTTTGTTACACTAAAGCTACATCTAAGTAGAGAGTGAGATAAACACAATAGCCAATAACCTACATTGTTACAGGAATGACTGGAGACTTGTTGCTATAATAGTCTGTAAAACATCACTCAGCAGGATGACGTTTGAACATTGGTTTCGATATTCATCCCCAGATTCATGTTGTAAATTCCTCAAAAGCCTCGGAGCACAACCACCGAAGTCGCTTTTGGTTTTTGTAGCTAGAACCAGGAGGAGGCAGAATTGAACAGGCCGGGCCACAATAGTGATGGATAGCCTAGCTCTTATGCTTGGCAGATTTTTCAGCATCTGTTCTTGAGCAATACATTAGTCCTTGATAATATGGCCTGGTTGAGACTTAACTTCCTTCCTTCCTCCCCTCTAACCTGCATCCCCCTCACACAATTATTGGAGGTGTTTTGAAACGTAATAGTCAATCTGTAAGCTGTTTCAGCTCATAATACTACTGCCATGCAATATTACTTAATTTTAGAGCAGGCATATTGGTCAAGTGTTTGGGGGTAGAGTTGTTCATGGATTCCCACAGGGTCGTAGTAGGCTAATCGCCTGTAAACACTTGTAACGAGGGGCGGCGTTTCACCGTAAAATAGCCAGGTCGTGTTCATTAGGGCCCTTTTGTACGAAATGTTTCAATGTGGTTTGCAATGGAAAACGAAAACAAGCCCAGGTAGTCCCTCCCTGTTTCAGAAATGTTTCCTCCATTTGATGCCCTAAGGACTGCCACAGAGATGAGGAACCTTTTTTACTAGCGATGATGGTGGGCGTGGTCAAATTGCAGTCAGGTCCACTTTTACTATAGCCCCAAAGATGGAAGAGTTAAACCATGGCTTCCTCTTTAGATTTCAGAAAAAAAATAAGTGGTTGTTTTTCCAGCCACACTCAGGGAGAGTAATTTAACTGACACAACTGACCCTTTTCCTATGGGTTTCTGGTTCTATTCCACCACTCTGTCACTCACGCTAACCAAAGCCATGCCCTGCCTTGTGAGCCTTGGTGGCCACATTTTTGTACCCCCAAATTGCTGTGCAGAAAAGGAACCATATGTTCATTGTAAAAGAAGAAGGTTCATTTGAACTGTGCTGTAGAGTGGCCAGCATAGGAAACTGCTTTAATGTGCTCTCTGAGTTGTTTCTGCTTTAAAGAGAATCTTGGGAAGCCTCCCAACTGGCACACTATTCCATTTAGAGTGCACTACTTTTGACCAGGCCCCTGTTGGGCGCTGGTCAAAAGTAGTGCACTATAAAGGGAATAGGTTGTCATTGGGCCACAGATTTTGTGTGTTGAACACACTTCATTTAGACAGACATGTCGTTTTCCCCACCGGGCCCCCCCAGCGCAGTGCAGAAGGCTAAAAGTTGGCATGCAGTCCTGAAGTCTGAAGAATATATAATGCAATATCCGCAAAGATTTTATGAAAGGAGGGTGGAAGCATTTGCAAAATGCACTCCAGACGTGCTCCGATTTTGAAACGATGTTGAAATTCGATGCATTTTTACCCTTTCTTGCTGGAGGTCTCCATTACTCATAGGTATTTATTTGTACCCTTTCTTGCTGGAGGTCTCCATTACTCATAGGTATTTATTTGTACCCTTTCTTGCTGGAGGTCTCCATTACTCATAGGTATTTATTTGTACCCTTTCTTGCTGGAGGTCTCCATTACTCATAGGTATTCATTTTTACCCTTTCTTGCTGGAGGTCTCCATTACTCATAGATATTCATTTTTACCTTTTCTTGCTGGAGGTCTCCATTACTCATAGGTATTCATTTGTACCCTTTCTTGCTGGAGGTCTCCATTACTCATAGGTATTCATTTTTATTTGCCAGATTATCAACGTACAATTGAATTAGGTGGAATGATCCTCTGGAGGTTGAGGTTGAAAAGCCAGTTTAGTTGCAGAAAAATGTGACAGGCACAAAAATAAAACATTTGAATCATTTTTGACAAGTGTGTTAACTTTGATAGGAATGCTGCAGCCAGAGCCAATATTGTGTGTGTGCAGTGCTGTGCTTTCAGAAAGTGTTCAGACCCCTTGACTTTTCCCACATTTTGGATACACTACAGCCTTATTCTACAATGGATTACATTTTATGTTTTTCCTCAACAATCTACACACAACACCCCATAATGACAAAGCGAAAACAGGTTTTTATTTGCACAAGTATTCAGACCCTTTGCTATGAGACTCCAAATTAAGATCAGGTGCATCCTGTTTCCATTGATCATCCTTGAGATGTTTCTACAACTTGGAGTCCACCTGTGGTAAATTTAATTGATTGGACATGATTTGGAAAGGCACACGCCTGTCCATATAAGGTCCCACAGTTGACAGTGCATGTCAGAGCAAAAACCAAGCCATGAGGTGGAAGGAATTGTCTGTCGAGCTCTGAGACAGGATTGTGTCGAGGCACAGATCTGGGGAAGGATACCAAAAAGTGTCTGCAGCATTGAAGGTTCCCAAGAACACAGTGGCCATCATTCTTAAATGGAAGAAGTTTGGAACCACCAAGAATCTTCCTAGAGCTGGACTCCCGGCCAAACTGAGCAATCAGAGAAGAAGGGCCTTGATCAGGGAGGTGACCGAGAACGCAATGATCACTGATAGTGCTCCAGAGTTCGTCTGTGGAGATGGGAGAACCTTACAGAAGGACAACCATCTCTGCAGCACTCCACCAATCAGGCCTTTATGTTAGAGTGGCTATACGGAAGCCACTCCTCAGTATAAGGCACATGACAACCCGCTTGGAGTTTGCCAAAAAGCACCTAGACTCTCAGACCATGAGAAACAAGATTCTCTGGACTGATGAAACCAAGATTGAAGTCTTTGGCCTGAATGCCAAGCATCACATCTGGAGGAAACCTGGCACCATCTCTACAGTGAAGCATGGTGGTGGCAGCATCATGCTGTGGGGATGTTTTTCAGCGGCAGGGACTGGGAGACTAGTCAGGATTGAGGCAAAGATGAACGTAGCAAAGTACGAAGAGATCCTTGATGAAAACCTGCTCCAGAGTGCTCAGGACCTCAGACTGTAGTGAAGCTCCCCATCCAACCTGACAGAGCTTGAGAGGATCTACAGAGAATAATATAGATGTGCCAAGTTTGTAGCGTCATACCCAAGAAGACTCGAGGCTGTAATAACTGCCAAAGGTGCTTCAAAAAAGTACTGTGTTAAGGGTCTGAATACTTATGTCATTTTTATTATAATTGTTTTTTTTTGCAAAAATGTCTAAACCTGCTTTTGCTTTGTCATTATGAGGTATTGTGTGTAGATTGATGAGGGGGGGGGACAAATTAATACATTTATCTTAAGGCTTTAACATAAAATGTGGAAAAAGTTAAGGGGTCTGAAACTTTTCCGAATGCACTGTAAATACAGCGTATATGTGTGCGTGTTGGTATAGTTTGTATAGGGGGCCTGTATCGATTTTTGAAGGGGCTGATTAAATTAAGAGATACTTGAACTGGTACTGTGTGTGTGCCTTACTGTCCATGTGTGCGTCGCCAGGAGTGGACTCCATTTACAAGTACTGTGCTGGTACTAACTGTGTGTGTGTGTGTGTACGTGTGCCTGCATTGCTGTGTGTCTATGTGTACATGTCTGTGTCTGACTGCCTGTTCGCCGCTGTCTCCAGGAGCGGACTCGATAAAGAAGTACTGGTCGCGGTACTACCAGGGTTCCCAGGGGGTGGTGTTTGTCCTGGACAGCGCCTCCACAGACGAGGATCTGGAGATGGCCCGAACTGAGCTTCACTCTGCCCTGCAGCACCCCCAGCTCTGTACCCTGCCTTTCCTCATACTGGCCAACCACCAGGACAAACCAGCTGCTCGCACCACACAAGAGGTAGGCCGAACGCGCACACCGGTGCACACTCACACACACCTGCTACACGCTCTGAACAGGAGGAAACAACCAATGATGCATATCAACGCTATAGATTATGGTATAATATATATTTAGTAGAATATGTACACTGAGTGGACAAAGCATTAGGAACACCTTCCTAATATTGAGTTGCACCCCCATGTGCACTCAGAACAGCCTCAATTAGTTGGGGAATGGACTCTACAAGGTGTTGAAAGTGTTCCACAGGGACGCTGGCCCATGTTGACTCCAATGCTTCCCACAGCTGTGTCAAGTTGGGTGGTGGACCATTCTTGAAAAACCCAGCAGCGATGCAGTTCTTGACACACTTTAACAGGTGTGCCTGGCACTTACTACCATACCCCGTTCAAAGGCACTTAAATCTTTTGTCTTGCTCATTCTCCCCGTGAATGGCACACATACACAATCAATGACTCATTTGTCTCAAGGCTTAAAAATCCTTCTTTAACCTGTCTCCTCCCCTTCACCTACACTAATTGAAGTCGATTTAACACGTGACATCAATAAGGGGTCATAGCTTTCACCTGGATTCGCCTGGTCAGTCTATGTCATGGACACTCAGTGTATATCTATGGTAACGATAGACTAGCTACCCATCCAGGGGGTGTACTTGTACATCAAGCTGCCTCAGGGTACAGGGATGTTCTGGTCCAGACAAGGCAACTTATGGCAACACTGACATACAAACTAACACCAACCCTGGACCTGGTGACTCAGCTTCACACTCAAGTAGATCAATTATGGTAACATAACACTTAGACAGTGGGCTTTTTACGCACCTCTTTTTGCACATTTTGAATTCAAACAGACGACGAACACTAAAAACCATACCTAGCAGGCATAATTTGGCACATTACGCTCAGGTAAAGACGTCTTCCCCATACAACCAGTATACGACCTGCCAACGGAGTCATGAAAGACATTGTAATGATGTCACTCTAACCAGTTATAGATGCTGGTTATAGGCCAGTAGACACCATTATAGAGTTCTAACTTACAGAGCCTTGCAAAAGTATTCAGGCCCCTTGGATTTCTTCACGTTATAAAGTCAGCAAAAAAAAGAAAAGTCCCCTTTTCAGGACCCTGTCTTTCAAAGATAATTTGTAAAAATCCAGATAACTTTTCATTGTAAAGGGTTTAAATACTGTTTCCCATGCTTGTTCAATGAACCATAAACAATTCATCAACATACACCAGTGGAACAGTGGAACAGTCGTTAAGACACTAACAGATTACAGACGGTAGGAAATTAAGGTCAGAGTTATGAAATCTTAGGATACTAAAGAGGCCTTTCTACTGACTCTGGAAAAACACCAAAAGAAAGATGCCCAGGGTCCCAGCTCATCTGCGAGGCATGCTGCAAGGAGGCACGAGGACTGCAGATGTTGCCAGGGCAATAAATTACAATGTCCGTACTGTGAGACGCCTAAGACAGCGCTACAGGGAGACAGGACGGACAGCTGATCGTCCTCGCAGTGGCAGACCACGTGTAACAACACCTGCACAGGATCGGTACATCCGAACATCACACCTGTGGGACAGGTACAGGATGGCAACAACAACTGCCCGAGTTACACCAGGAATGCACAATCCCTCCATCAGTGCTCAGACTGTCTTCAATAGGCTGAGAGAGGCTGGACTGAGGGCTTGTAGGCCTGTTGTAAGGCAGGTCCTCACCAGACATCACCGGCAACAATGTCGCCAATGGGCACGAACCCACCGTCGCTGGACCAGACAGGACTGGCAAAAAGTGCTCTTCACTGATGAGTCGCGGTTTTGTCTCACCAGGGGTGATGGTCGGATTCACGTTTATCGTCGAAGGAATGAGCGTTACACCGAGGCCTGTACTCTGGAGCGGTGTCGAGGTGGAGGTTCCGTCATGGTCTAGGGCGGTGTGTCACAGCATCATCGGACTGAGCTTGTTGTCATTGCATGCAATCTCAACACTGTGCATTACAGGGAAGACATCCTCCTCCCTCATATGGTACCCTTCCTGCAGGCTCCTCCTGACATGACCCTCCAGCATGACAATGCCACCAGCCATACAGTGCTCGTTCTGTGTGTGATTTCCTGCAAGACAGGAATGTCAGTGTTCTGTCATGGCCAGTGAAGAGCCCGGATCTCAATATCTTTGAGCACGTCTGGAACCTGTTGAATCAGAGGGTGAGGGCTAGGGCCAATCCCCCCAGAAATGTCCAAAAACTTGCAGGTGCCTTGGTGGAAGAGTGGGGTAACATCTCACAGCAAGAACTGGCAAATCTGTTGCAGTCCATGAGGCGGAGATGCACTGCAGTACTTAATGCAGCTGGTGGCCACACCAGATACTGACTGTTACTTTTGATTTTGACCCTCCTTTGTTCAGGGACACATTATTCCATTTGCGTTAGTCACATGTCTATGGAACTTGTTCAGTTTATGTCTCAGTTGTTGAATCTTGTTATGTTACAAATATTTACCCATGTTAGGTTTGCTGAAAATTAACGCAGTTGACAGTTAGAGGACGTTTCTTTTTTTTGCTGAGTTTGTGTTACAAAGTGGTATTAAAATTGATTAGTCTTTTTTTTTTCAACAATCTATACAAAATACTTTTAAAATATATATATAGTCATTGCATAAGTATTAAGCACCCTTTGTTTAGGCAAGCCTAAATTAATTCAGGTGTAAAATTTGGCTAAATAAGTTACTATGAGTTACTATTTTAAAACAGTTACAGCGTTCAATGGCTGTGATGGGAGACAACTGAGGATGGATCAACAACATTGTAGAGACTCCACAATAATGACCTAAAGCGTGAAAATAAGATCTATCTCAAAACATGCATCTTGTATGCAACAAGGCACTAAAGTAATACTGCAAAAGAACTAAGCAAAGGAATATACTTTTTGGCCTAAATGCAAAGCCTTATGTTAGGGGCAATTCCAATACAACACATCACTGAGTAACTGCCTCCTTTTTTTCAAGCATAGTGGTGGCTGCATTGTGGTATGGGTATGCTTGACATTGGCAAATACTGGGGATAAATACTCAGGATAAAAAGAAACAGGATGGAACTAAGCTCAAGCAAAATCCTAGAGGAAAACCACACCACAGACTGGGAGAGGAATTCACCTTTCAGCAGGATAATAACCTACAAGGCCAATTACACACTGGAGTGGCTTAACAATAAGTTAGTTCCGTTAGTTCTGACGAATACTTATTTTCCACCATAATTTGCAAATAAATTCATTAAAAATCCTACAATGTGATTTTCTGGAATTTTTTTTCTCGTTTTGTCTGTCATAGTTGAAGTGTACCAGGCCTCTCTCATCTTTTTAAGTGGGAGAACTTGCACAATTGGTGGCTGACTAAATACTTTTTTGCACCCACTGTATATTTCACTTATTTCATTTTTATTCATCTTAAAACATTTTTTTAACATTTCTTCCACTTTGACATTAGAGTATTTTGTGTAGATTGTTGACAAAACAAAAAAAATCTACATTTTACTCTCACTTTATAACACAATAAAATGTTAAGAAATCCATGGGCCCGAATACTTTTGCAAGGCACTGACCTGCACTAACTTCTGGTTGAAGATTACAATCAAGATTACAATCAAATAAACATGTTTTATACAATCAAAAATACTATGAAGCTCTAAAAGACATCATAATGATATCATTGCAACTCACAAATTGCAAATCACATTATTGTGGGAGCACCTTCTCTAAGAGTATGAATTAGGCTTTTTGAGCGTTGAATCCTAAGCAACCTGCCTACACCTTGTTTGAATTTCGATAGACCAACAATAGGCGGTGCCTACTTCTCACACAAAACATATTGTTTTTGTGTTTAATAGAATCAGAATTCCATGGTGCCCCAGCGCAGCCCTGTGATTACAGTGGCGGTCAGGCTGTCGTCATGGATACCACTCTAGAGTTGTTTTAAGGTTAGCCGTGCTCATGCGAGCTAAACCAATTAAAGTAGCTGTCTGATTACCCTTGTTAACCTGCCTATTTTAAAGCAGCTGGTAAATGGTAATTGCGTTACTGCCTCAGCTGTGGCTGGCGGTGTGGTTCTGCTGCGTTTTAGTTTTGACAACAAAGAGGATTTGGTCATGGAGGCTAAGTGTTTGTTTGTCAGGTATGTGAGGCCTGTGTGTTCCAGAAGTTAGTGTCGTGGACCCCGGCACACATGTATA
Source organism: Oncorhynchus mykiss (assembly GCF_013265735.2). Taxonomy (NCBI): domain Eukaryota; kingdom Metazoa; phylum Chordata; class Actinopteri; order Salmoniformes; family Salmonidae; genus Oncorhynchus; species Oncorhynchus mykiss. Next base: position 44,809,685 of record NC_048569.1, on the reverse strand, counting down.
CGAGAGTCGCCATTGGTGTGGGTTTGAATCCAAACCGCTGCCTTTCTGACTCGCACTCTGTCCTACCTTTCCTGGCTCCTCTTCGCGGTCCTATCCCAGTAAAACAACACACAAAAACACAGGGAAGAATAAAGGTCTGTGAGGTCTTTAATCATGTCTCGTCTCACACCTGCCCTCACCGCACTTCTCTCCTGCTGTTTCAGCTAGGGACTGTAGAGTTCTCATATTGATCTGAGGTAAAAAAAAACAACAACAAACAAACAGTAAAAGTTCTGTCCCAAGTTGTAAACAGGATGTACATGAATTGTTATGTCTTGCGATCAGTCCCGATTATATCCCAAATTACATCTTATTCCCTATGTAGTGCACTACTTTTGACCAGGACTGACTGGGTTCTGTTCAAACGTAGTGCACTATATAGGGAATAGGGTGCTATTTAGGATGTAACTCCTGTCTGTCTCAGTCACTGGTCTTTGACCCTGCCTGGTACACATATCCTAAAATAAAGGTTCACCCATTTTGAATGTTATATTGTTTTTTGTGCATCTCTGTGTGATGTTCTATCCATTCCCTGGGTAATTTCATGTTTTCATGTGTATCTGAGCTATTGACGTTCAAGCAGGCAGAAATCCGTCTGGTGTTACGTAGCACTGTCGCTTTTAGATCGAAAATGTCTCTCGGGAGGATGTCTTCTCTCGAATGAGCCATTGATCATATGTTTTTCTTACCTCGAGAAATGTGTAATTTTAACGGAGGGTCTAGCACATTTGCATTGTGCAGTTGCCAGAGATATTATACAAAGGAGATAGGAATCAATGAATGAAGAAACGTTTCACGCTGCACCCAGCAGACTGTCGACCAATCGCGTCCACGTTATCATGCTGTGCCACGCGATTGATAAACTAATCGTCATGCCATCCCTACTCAAAGTCAGTGTATATGTCGAGAAAAAAGTATATGTCGAGAAACGTGCCTATTTTCTTCTAAAGTACGTAATGTCACGATTCCAAAGATATACGATACTACAGATGGGAAGATAATTATCTCACATATCGGAAAATATGTGTAATGTTGTGCTTCTTGTTAGCCAAATTCATGTTGGGTTTTTGAGTTTAAGCCCAATAGCCTCCTTTGTCCCAAAACCGCCCAGAATGCAATTACGCGCCATATTGATGTGACATGGGCAACGTTTCCCATCTCCTCAGAAGTATATCTGCCGTTGCGAATGTTAGACTCCAAATTGTTAAGCACATCGATCTGCAGGTTTGAACATGGTGAGATTGTGGACTAATTGTGCAGTTTGTTTAGGCGATTTTTAAAGCTAACTAGCTATGTTACATGCTGATATTGTATTTGGTATCATTGTGTGTAGCTATGTTTGCTAGCAAGCTAGCCATCCAGCATGCCCATAGAGAGAGCATTGCATTTTGGATTTTGTAGTGGAATTGAGCTGCAACAGATTTCCACAACAATTTTCCATGTTGCTACCAACCTCACTATATGAAACATTTGTTCACCAAAAAAAAACATTCTCACACATTAGTGTTATTTAGTACTGTAAATTTAAGGAATATGTGGTTTTGGGTGGATTTTTCCTTATTATTGGGTGGATTTTTCCTTATTATTATTATTATTATTATTATTATTATTATTATTACTATTTAGTTTGAATGGATTCACTAGCAGCTATCACTGAAAAAGACTGAGGGAAAACAGCATTCCCGAGTAGGGTTGCAAAGGGAGGGTACGGTGCCTTCAGAAAGTATTCATACCCTTTTGACTTATTCCACTTTTCATTGTGTTACATTGTGTTACAGCCTGAATTAAAAATGTGTTAAGACATGAAGGTCAGTCAGTTTGGAACATTTCAAGAACTTTGAAAGTTTCTTCACAAGAACCATCAAGCGCTATGATGAAACTGGCTCTCATGAGGACCGCCACAGGAAAGGAAGACCCGGAGTTAGCTCTGCTGCAGAGGATAAGTTCATTAGAGTTACGAGCCTCAGAAATTGCAGCCCAAATAAATTATTCACGGAGTTCAAGTAAACACATATCACAAAATCAACTGTTCAAAGGAGACTGTGTGAATCAGGCCTTCATGGTCAAATTGCTGCAAAGAAACCACTACTAAAGGACACCAATAAGGAGAAGAGACTTGCTTGGGCCAAGAAACATGAGCAATGGACATTAGACTGGTGGAAATCTGTCCTTTGGTCTGATGAGTCCAAATTTGAGATTTTTGGATCCAACCGTCGTGTCTTTGTGAGACGCAGAGTAGGTGAACAGATGGTCTCCGCATGTGTGGTTCCCACCGTGAAGCATGGAGGAAGAGGTGTGATGGTAATTTGCTGATGACACTATGATTTATTTAGAATTCAAGGCACACTGAACCAGCATGGCTCCTACAGCATTCTGCAGTGATACACCATCTCATCTGGTTTGTGCTTAGTGGGATTATCATTTGTTTTCAACAGAACAATGACCCAACATATCTCCAGGCTGTGTAAGGGCTATTTGACCAAGAAGGAGAGTGATGGTGCTACATCAGATGACCTGGCCTCCACAATCACCCAACCTCATCCCAATTGAGATGGTTGGGGATGAGTTGGACCGCAGAGTGAAGGAAAAGCAGCCAACAAGTTCTCTGCATATGTGGGAACTCCTTCAAGACTGTTGGTGACGCATTCCAGGTATAGCCGGTAAAGACAATGCCAAGAGTGTCTAAAGCTGTCAAGGCAAGGGGGGCTACTTTGAAGAATCTTAACAGATTTTTTGCTTACAACATGATTCCATATGTGTTATTTCATAGTTGTGATGTCTACACTATTATTCTACAATGTAGAAAATAATAAAAATAAAGAGAAACCCTGGATTGAGAAGATGTGTCCAATCTTTTGACTGGTACTCTTAAGTATTCACACCCATGAGTCAATACATGTTAGGATCCGCTTTTGCATCGATTACAGCTGTGAGTCTTTTTGGGTAAGTCTCTAAGAGCTTTGCACACCTGGATTGTAGAATATTTGCACATTATTCTTCTTAAAATTCTTCGCTCTGTCAAGTTGGTTGTAGGTCATTGCTAGACAGCCATTTTCACGTCTTGCCATATATTTTCAAGCCGATTTGAACCTTTTCACACATACCAACAAATGGGTGTCCCTGCAGCGTACCCTCAAATCGGTGTGACTAGAACACTTATTTAGAAAGTACAGTTTCGATTGACGCAGCAGAAACAGAAACATTTAGCAGAAACACAGTCCTTACAAAGTTACAGTTAAAGTCGGAGGTTTACATACACCTTAGCCAAATACATTTAAACTCAGTTTTTCACAATTCATGACATTTAATCCTAGTAAAAATTCCCTGTTTTAAGTAATTTAGGATCACCACTTTATTTTAAGAATGTGAAATGTCAGAATAATAGTATATTTATTTCAGCTTTTATTTCTTTCATCACATTCCCAGTGGATCAGAAGTTTACATACACTCAATTAGTATTTGGTAGCATTGCCTTTAAATTGTTTAACTTGGGTCAAATGTTTCGGGTAGCCTTCTACAAGCTTCCTGCAAGAAGTTGGGTGAATTTTGGCCTGTTCCTCCTGACAGAGCTGGTGTAACTGAGTCAGGTTTGTAGGCCTCCCTGCTCGCACATGCTTTTTCAGTTCTTCTAGGATTGAGGTCAGTGCTTTGTGATGGCCACTCCAATACTTTGACTTTGTTGTCTTTTAGCCAATTAGCCACAACTTTGGAAGTATGCTTGGGGTCAAGCAAAGAGGCACTGAATTTCAAGGCCTACCTTCAAACACATCCACAGGTACACCTTCAATTGACTCAAATGATGTCAATTAGCCTATCAGAAGCTTCTAAAGCCATGGCGTTGTTTTCTGGAATTTTCCAAGCTGTTTAAAGGTACAGTCAACTTAGTGTATGTAAACTTCTGACTCACTGGAATTGTGATACAGTGAATTATAAGTGAAATAATCTGTAAACAATTGTTGGAAAAATGACTTGTCATGCACAAAGTAGATGCCCTAACTGACTTGCCAAAACTATAGTTTGTTAACAAGGAATTTGTGGAGTGGTTGAAAACGAGTTGAAAGACTCCAACCTAAGTGTATGTAAACTTCCGACTTCAATTGTATGTCCTGAATGTGACCAGTTCAGTAGCGACAACATACACAATCATCCAAACCGGGAAATTGACATATCACAAGCGGAAACTGCTATATGAATTAGCCAATAGCAATTACTGTTTAATTCATCACATCACGGGTGAGCTCAACATTGATCTAAATAATTCAGTAAAAAATAAAATATGAAAGTAATCCGACGATGGGTAGTTTGTGCGCGCCGCCATGTTTGTTTTTCTCCTCAACCATAGATGATGATAAGAGGAGACAAGATGAGTTTGGTCTGTTTGCAGTATGCATGTTGAAGGGTTTGATCATTCACTATGATCATTCACTTCCAGAAGTTTACCCTTCACATCATTATCACATCTTAGGTCTGACAGACGTTTACGTGATACCCAGCATGCATTGTATAATGTCAACAAACATTGCGCCATAGGTGGCAAATAGCTTAGCACTAGCTCATTATAATAGTAGAATGTTCCAGAAAGTATTTTACACACATCATAGGTGCCCTTTACAATCTATGCAATAATCAGTGCATTATTTGTCACCAGTACTTGAAAACGTGAATAAAACTGTAAATACATTATGCTCCATACATTCATACTGTATGCTACAATGGAAATGACAACACAATATGCCGAAAATACGGCACTTACTTTGATAGGAATGCACACATGTCCAAAGTTATTATTTGTACGGAAAACAACAAGGTAGGCAATGCGAGCACCAGCCCGAAAATGTGCCAATTCGTGCAAGACTGCGCAAACTTTTGCATACTTGATCTGCTGAAACATTGTTAAAGTGCTTGGGCTGTCCTCGAAGAGAGAAGTTTGTCCGGCTCAGTAAAGCCTCAAACATAAATGTCCTCAACACTGAAATGGGCTCCTTCAATGTGAATTAATGAGCTGGAACACACCTCAATTCAAACTGTTGTTAGAAAGTAAAACTTGGTAGAAAATCATTTGAAATTGACAAATTGAAACGTAACACTATCAAGGCTAACTGTCATGTTGCGTAACAATCCCATTTTGGAACAGTGAGTGCATTCTGACATTACGTGCATAAAACAACTCACACTTTGGAACTCACATAATGGGTTAAGTAAAAACTGTAACTTGGCCACTCAGGAACATATAAAATTATATTTTGGTAAGCAACTCCTGTGTATTTTTGGACTTGTGTTTTAGGTTATTGTTCTGCTGAAAGGTGAATTAATCTCCCCGTGTCTGGTGGAAAGCAGACTGAACCAGGTTTTCCTCTAGGATTCAGCCTGTGCTTAGCTCTATTGTTTATTTTTATCCTAAATACGACTCCCTAGACCTTGCCGATGACAAACATACCCATAACAGGATGCAGCCACAACCATATCTTGAAAAATGGACAGTGGTACTCAGTGATGTTGTGTTGGATTTGCCCCCAAAATACCGCTTTGTATTTAGGACTTAAAGTTAATGTCTTTGCCCCATTTTTTTGCAGTTTTACTGTAGTGCCTGCCTTATTGCAAACAGGATTCATGTTTTGGAAAATGGTATTATGTATAGGCTTACTTCTTTTCACTCTGTCATTTAGGTTAGTATTGTGAAGTAATGTTGTTGATCCATCCACAGTTTTCTCCTATCACGGCCATTAAACTCTGCAACTGTCTTAAAGATTCCGGTAACTTTGCAACCTTCTTCATGACCTGCAGTCGGCCTGTCTCGATGCACTAACCAGAGGTGCAGATGTTTTCTGTCATCTTTAACACTGTATTATCTCTCAATGCTTTTTGTCATAATGTACTTTTTCACATTGCCAGTTTTCTGAGTCTCGGGGTGTTTTGTGGTGGAAGTAGATCAGGTTTGAATGGAATGTTTTCTAGGTGCGCAGTTTGTAGTGAGCATGGAAATTGTGTGTGTGTGCGTGCTTGTGTATTCGCTTGCTCGAATGCGTGTGTTCGGCACTGCAGGTCATGGTGAAATGGGTCTGTATCAGGCTGGGGCTATAGAAGGCTCCAGGGGGGAAGTGAAAACCCAGAGCTCTAATGACCTGGCTGAGCAGTAGTCCTAGGTGGGTAGTAAATATCAGCCCCTTATAGAGTATCACCTCACCTCCCAATGTGTGCGTGCGTGCGTGCGCATGCTCCTCTCTTTCTTTATACACTGTGTGTGCACTTTCTTGGGCAGTGTTGCACTCAGATTTGTCTCAGATCAGCTGCAGGAGGCTTGCATATGATACCAACAGCTGATGATGTGCAATGAAACTAACATGGAAAAACTTCAATCGGCCACCGTAATCGAGACTCCCATCTGATTTATAACCCTGCATGTGCACACTGCTAGAGAGGGGAGATTAGCACACCATGCACAATGTATCTAACTTTTAAAGGTAGTTGAACCAGTCAGTCTGAATCGTTACAATGGTCTCCTTCTCAATGAGGTAAATCCAACTTTATTGTGCTTTCTCTATAGAAGTGCACAGTATGTATCCTGCGGTTCAGCTGGACGCGGTTCAGCTGGACTCGGCTCAGTGCAGTCAGCCAAATGTATGGTGCAAAAATGTGCGACTCACTTGCATGAAATACAATTCCCCTATTCTACCGTTCCTGTGAGGTGATATTTTTCTTCCGAAATACTGCCCTCAAATATTTCACCTTTGCAATTCACACACCTCTGGGATGCGGGCAGTAACGGATGGAGTATCCATCCGATACATTAGAAGCGATGGGGATGTGTGTGTGTTTGCGTGGGTGTGTGTATGTTTGTATGGTGTGAGTGTGTGTGTGCGTGCGTGCATGTACTTGTGTGTGTACATGATGAGCGAGGATGTGGGGGCCAGTGGCCTGTTCCATGTGATACTTAAGGGGGATAATGATGATGGATTATCTGGCTGGCTCGGAACACGTTGACTTGGAACGACCATTTGATAATGTGTTTTTGTCCAACAGTACTCCCTGCTGTGTTTTGGGCAGTAATATTGTATTGTTTAGCGCTGCTGTGGTTGCCTGACAGGCAAGGCAAGTGCCTCATTGAATTATGGTCCTCTTGGTTGACTTTTGTAACTTGATTTGTTGTAGCGAAACATTTGTTCAGCATTAGAGGTCAAATGAGCTCGAGTCAGCTTTCTTTCACTACCTGTCTTTGTTCTGGGAACATCAAAGCCCATAACAGTTTGACAACTAGTAGTTATGTATGGGGAATGTAGTCTGTGTAGGTTTTGATGTATGCTGTAGGTTAAGCTATAGAGAGGGTTTCACTCAGTCCAGGGCCTCATTCTGCCACCTTCTAGCAGGTAGGATAGCCTTTGTCCAGGGTTAGCCTATTTCTCAATAGTCTAAAGTCTCTTTCTAGTCTAGCCTCATCCCTGACCAGGTGAAAGCCAGTCTTATGATGAGCCTTCACCTGTGTGATCTTGCTTTAAAAGGCTGCATCATGAGACACATCAAGAGCATTATCCCAGACACCCTGGACCCACTCCAGTTTCGCATACCGCCCCAACAGATTCACAGATGAAGCAATCTCAATTGCACTTCACACTTCCCTCTCCCAACTGGACAATAAATGAAATAACTATGTGAGAATGCTGTTCATAGACTACAGCTCAGCGTTCAACACCATAGTCCCCTCCCAAGCTCATCACAAGCAAGGGACCCTGGGACTGAACACCTCCCTCTGCAACTGGATCCTGGACTTCCTGATGTGCCGGCCCCAGGTGGTCAGGGTAGGCAACAACACCTCTGCCACGTTGACCTTCAACATGGGGGGCACCTCAAGGATGTGTGCTTAGTCCCCTCCTGTACTCCTTGTTCACCTACGACTCCATGGCCACGCATGACTACAACACCATCACACCAATGGTGGTAGGCCTGATCACCGACAGCGATGAGACAACCAATAGGGAGGAGGTCAGAGACCTGGAAGTGAGGTGCCAGAATAACAACCTCTCCCTCAACATCAGGAAGACAAAGGAGCTGATCGTGGACTACAGGAAAGAGGGCCAAGAACGCCCCCGTCCACATCAACAGGGCAGTAGTGAAGCTGGTCGATAGCTTCAGGTTCCTTGGTGTCCACAAGGACTTAACATGATCACACACCCGCACAGCCGTGAAGAGGACACGACAGTGCCTCTTGCTCCTCAAGAGGCTGAAAAAAGTTGTTGACTGGCTGTATCATCGCTTGGTATGGCAAATGCACCGCCCCCAACCGCAAAGCGCTAAGGAGGGTGGTGTGGGCATCCCAGGACATCACGGGGGCCGAGCTCCCTGCCATCAACGACCACTATATCAGGCGGTATCAGATGAAGGCCCAAAGAATTGCCAAAGACTTCAGCCACCCAAGCCATAGACTGGTCACTCGGCTACCGCCCGGCAAACAGTACTGGGGAATCGCCACTAAGACCAACAGGCTCCTGGACAGCTTCTACCCCTAAGCCATAAGACTGCTAAAGAGCCATAAAACTGCTAAATAGTTCATTAAATGGTTACCGGGACTATCTGCATTGGCCTTATCTTGCACTGACTCACATACTAGACTATATACACTGAGTGTACAAAACATGGTGTGGGGGTGCTTTGCTGATGACACTTTTGGTGATTTATTTAGAATTCAAGGGACACTTAACCAGCATGGCTACCACAGCATTCTGCAGCGATACGGAAAAGCAGCCAACAAGTGCTAAGTATATGTGTGAACACACCTACCCTTGAATGAGTAAGTTTGTCCAAAACTTTTGACGGGTACTATAAAATATATACAGTGGGGCAAAAAAGTATTTAGTCAGCCACCAATTGTGCAAGTTCTCCCACTTAAAAAGATGAGAGAGGCCTGTAATTTTCATCATAGGTACACTTCAACTATGACAGACAAAATGAGGGGGGAAAATCCAGAAAATCACATTGTAGGATTTAATGAATTTATTTGCAAATGATGGTGGAAAATAAGTATTTGGTCAATAACAGAAGTTTATCTCAATACTCAATATACCCTTTGTTGGCAATGACAGAGATCAAACGTTTTCTGTAAGTCTTCACAAGGTTTTCACACACCGTTGCTGGTATTTTGGCCCATTCCTCCATGCAGATCTCCTCTAGAGCAGTGATGTTTTGGGGCTGTTGCTGGGCAACACGGACTTTCAACTCCCTCCAAAGATTTTCTATGGGGTTGAGATCTGGAGACTGGCTAGGCCACTCTGGGACCTTGAAATGCTTCTTACGAAGCCCCTCCTTTGTTGCCCGGGCGGTGTGTTTGGGATCATTGTCATGCTGAAAGACCCAGCCACGTTTCATCTTCAATGCCCTTGCTGATGGTAGGCTTTGTTACTTTGGTCCCAGCTCTCTTCAGGTCATTTACTAGTTCCCCCCGTGTGGTTCTGGGATTTTTGCTCACCGTTCTTGTGATTATTTTGACCCCACAGTTTGAGATCTTGCGTGGAGCCCCAGATTGAGGGAGATTATCAGTGGTTTTGTATGTCTTCCATTTCCTAATAATTGCTCCCACAGTTGATTTCTTCAAACCAAGCTGCTTACCTATTACAGATTCAGTCTTCCCAGCCTGGTGCAGGTCTACAATTTTGTTTCTGGTGTCCTTTGACAGCTCTTTGGTCTTGGCCATAGTGGAGTTTTGAGTGTGACTGTTTGAGGTTGTGGACAGGTGTCTTTTATACTGATAACAAGTTGAAACAGGTGCCATTAATACAGGTAACGAGTGGACAGAGGAGCCTCTTAAAGAAGAAGTTACAGGTCTGTGAGAGCCAGAAATCTTGCTTGTTTGTAGGTGACCAAATACTTATTTTCCACCATAATTTGTAAATAAATTCATTAAAAATCCTACAATGTGATTTTCTGGATTTTTTTTTTTTCTTCTCATTTTGTCTGTCATAGTTGAAGTGTACCTATGATGAAAATTACAGGCCTCTTCTTTTTAAGTGGGAGAACTTGCACAATTGGTGGCTGACTAAATACTTTTTGCCCCACTGTATACATATACATATACACACGCACTACCGTTCAAAAGTTTGGGGTCACTTAGAGATATCCTTGTTTTTGAAAGAAAAGCACTTTTTTTTGTCCATTTTAAAATAACATCAAATAAATTAGAAATAGAATGTAGACATTGTTCATGTTGTAAATGATTATTGTAGCTGGAAACTGCTGATATTTAATGGAATATCTCATTTGGTGTACAGAGGCCCATTATCAGCAACAATCACTGTTCCAATGGCACGTTTTGTTAGTTAATCCAAGTTTATAATTTTAAAAAGGCTAATCGATCATTAGAAAACCATTTTGCAATTATGTTCGCACAGCTGAAACTGTTGTTCTGATTAAAGAAGCAATAAAACTGTCCTTCAGACTAGTTGAGTATCTGGAACATCAGCATTTGTGGGTTTGATTACAGGCTCAAAATGGCCAGAAACAAATACCTTCCTTCTAAAACTCGTCAGTCTATTCTTGTTCTGAGAAATGAAAGCTATTCAATGCGAGAAATTGCCAAGAAACTCAAGATCTCGTACAACACTGTGTACTACTCCCTTCACAGAACAGCTCAAACTGGCTCTAACCAGAATAGAAAGAGTGGGAGGCACCGGTGCACAACTGACCAAGAGGACAAGTACATTAGTGTCTAGTTTGAGAAACAGACACCTCACAAGTCCTCAACTGGCAGATTCATTAAATAGTACCCGCAAAACACCAGTCTCAACGTCAAATATCTATTTTCTACATTGTAGAATTAATAGTGAAGACATCAAAATTATGAAATAACATGTAGTAACCAAAAAAAGTGTTAAACAAATCAAAATATATGATATATTTTACAATCTTCAAAGTGGCCCCCCTTTGCCTTGACAGCTTTGCACATTCTTGGTTTTCTCTCAACCAGCTTCACCTGGAATTGCCTTTCCAACAGTCTTGAATGAGTTCCCACATATGCTGAGCACTTGTTGGCTGCTTTTCCTTCACTCTGCGGTCCAACTCATTCCAAGCCATCTCAATTGGGTTGAGGTCGGGTGATTGTGGAGGCCAGGTCATCTGATGGCCAGGTCATCACTCTCCAGCTTGGTCAAATAGCCCTTACACAGCCTGGAGGTGTGTTGGGTCATTGTCCTGTTGAAAACAAATTATAGTCCTATGTGCAAACCGGATGGGATGGCATATCGCTGCAGAATGCTGTGGTAGTCATGCTGGTTAAGTGTGCATTGAATTCTAAATAAATCACAGACAGTGTCACCATCAAAGCACCATCACACCACCTCCTTCATGCTTCACGGTGGGAACCACACATGCAGAGATCATCCATTCACCTACTCTGCGTCTCACAAAGACACGGCGGTTGGAAGCAAAAGTCTCATTTGGACTTTCCACTGATCTAATGTCCATTGCTCATGTTACTTGGCACAAGCAAGTCACTTCTTCTTATTGGTGTCCTTTAGTAGTAGTTTCTTTGCAGCAATTTGACCATGAAGGCCAGATTCACGCAGTCTCCTCTAAAAATGTTGAAATGTCTGTTACTTGAACTCTTAGGAGCATTTATTTGGGCTGCAATTTCTGAGGCTGGTAAATCTAATGAATGTATTCTCTGCAGCAGAGGTAACTCTGGGTCTTCCTTTCTGTGGCTGTAACAAAGACGCTGTGAGTTGAAGCAGGTAAAACATTTAGTAAAACAACAAACATGGAACGAGACAACATAACAGTATCGTCTATGCGTAAACACATGAACTGGAGAAAGAATACAGGGGAGGTAATAAGTGAGGTAATGGAGTCCAGGTGTGCCTAATGATGATGTGCAGGTGCATGTAATGATTGATGCCAGGTGTGCGTAATGATGGATCTCAGGATCGGTGGTTAGTATTCCGGAGGAGCGGGAGTAGACGTGACAGTGGCGGTCCTCATAAGAGCCAGTTTCATCATAGAGATTGATGGTTTTTGCAACTGCACTTGAAGAAACTTTCAAAGTTCTTGAAATGTTTCGCGTTGACTGACCTTCATGTCTTAAAGTAATGATCGGGTGTTGTTTCTCTTTGCTTATTTGACCTATTCTTGCCATAATATGGACCCTAATATTTACCCTATTTGGTAAATATAGAAATATTTTACTTACACACATTAACAAGTCCAATACAGCAAATTAAAGATAATCATCTTGTTAATCTACCCATCGTGTCCGATAAAATTTAAAAAATACAAAAAATAATAATCATGTTTTACAGCGAAAACACAACATAACGTATATACTGCTCAAAAAAATAAAGGGAACACTTAAACAACACAACACCAAGTCAATCACACTTCTGTGAAATCAAACTGTCCACTTAGGAAGCAACACTGAATGGTAATACATTTCACATGTTGTTGTGCAAATGGAATAGACAACAGGTGGAAATTATAGGCAATTAGCAAGACACCCCCAATAAAGGAGTGGATCTGCAGGTTGTGACCACAGACCACTTCTCAGTTCCTATGCTTCCTGGCTGATGTTTTGGTCACTTTTGAATGCTGGCGGTGCTTTCACTCTAGTGGTAGCATGAGATGGAGTCTACAACCCACACAAGTGGCTCAGGTAGTGCAGCTCATCCAGGATGGCACATCAATGCGAGCTGTGGCAAGAAGATTTGCTGTGTCTGTCAGCGTGTGTCCAGAGCATGGAGGCGCTACCAGGAGACAGGCCAGTACATCAGGAGACGTGGAGGAGGCCGTAGGAGGGCAACAACCCAGCAGCAGTACCGCTACTCCGCCTTTGTGCAAGGAGGAGCAGGAGGAGCACTGCCAGAGCCCTGCAAAATGACCTCCAGCAGGCCACAAATGTGCATGTGTCTGTTTCTGACCGTTTGAGCAGACTCCATGAGGGTGGTATCAGGGCCCGACGTCCACAGGTGGGGGTTGTGCTTACAGCCCAACACCGTGCAGGACGTTTGGCATTTGCCAGAGAACACCAAGATTGGCAAATTCGCCACTGGCGCCCTGTGCTCTTCACAGATGAAAGCAGATTCACACTGAGCACATGTGACAGATGTGACAGAGTCTGGAGACGCTGTGGAGAACGTTCTGCTGCCTGCAACATCCTCCAGCATGACCGGTTTGGCGGTGGGTCAGTCATGGTGTGGGATGGCATTTCTTTGGGGGGCCGCACAGCCCTCCATGTGCTCGCCAGAGGTAGCCTGACTGCTATTAGGTACCGAGATGAGATCCTCAGACTCCTTGTGATACCATATGCTGGTGTGGTTGGCCCTGGATTCCTCCTAATGCTAGACCTCATGTGGCTGGAGTGTGTCAGCAGTTCCTGCAAGAGGAAGGCATTGATGCTATGGACTGGCCCGCTCGTTCCCCAGACCTGAATCCAATTGAGCACATCTGGGACATCATGTCTCGCTCCATCCACCAACGCCACGTTGCACCACAGACTGTCCAGGAGTTGGTTGATGCTTTAGTCCAGGTCTGGGAGGAGATCCCTCAGGAGACCCAGGCTTTGTAGGGAGGTCATACAGGCACGTGGAGGCCACACAAACTACTGAGCCTCATTTTGACTTGTTTTAAGGACATTACATCAAAGTTGGATCAGCCTGTAGTGTGGTTTTTCACTAACTTTGAGTGTGACTCCAAATCCAGACCTCCATGGGTTGATAAATTTGATTTCCATTGATCATTTTTGTGTGATTTTGTTGTCAGCACATTCAACTATGTAAAGAAAAAAGTATTTCATAAGAATATTTCATTCATTCAGATCTAGGATGTGTTATTTTAGTGTTCCCTTTATTTTTTGAGCAGTGTATTTGTTAGATCACCACCAAATCCAAAAAAACACACAGCTGTTTTTCCCAGCCAAAGATAGTCACAAAAGCAGAATTAGAGATAAAATTAATCACTAACCTTTGATAATCTTCATCAGATGACACTCATATGACATCATGTTACACAATACATTTATGTTTTGTTCGATAATATGCATATTTATATCCACAAATCTCGGTTTACATTGGCGCCATGTTCAGAAATGCCTCCAAAATATCCGGAGTAATTACAGAGAGCTACGCCAGATAACAGAAATACTCATCATAAACTTTGACGAAAGATACATGTTTTACATATCATTAAAGATACACTGGTTCTTAATGCAACCGCTATGTCAGATAAAAAAAAACGTTACGAAAAAAGCATACCATGCAATAATCTGAGACGGCGCTCAGACGTAAATATATTTCTCCGCCATGTTGGAGTCAACAGAAATTCGAAATTACATCATAAATATTCCCTTACCTTTGATCTTTCATCAGAATGCAGTGCAAGGAATCCTAGTTCCGCAATAAATCGTTGTTTTGTTCCATAATGTCCATTACTAGTGTCTAATTAGCTACTTTTGCTAGCACGTTTAGTTCACATGTCCAAAAGCTGGCGCTGGTCCAGGCGAACGCGGACGAAAGCTTCAAAAAGTTATATTCCAGGTCGAATAAACTGGTAAACTAAGTAGAGAATCAATCTTCAGGATGTTATTATCATATATATATATATATATATATATATATATATAATAACGTTCCAACCGCAGCATTCATTTTTGTCTACAGAGTAATGGAACGCAAGGCGATATAATGACTACTGCGTAACCAGGAACTGGCATTCTGCCAGACCAGTGACTCAAATAGCTGCCATACGGTCCCACATCACACTAGAGGCTTCATTTTACGTTCTACTGACTGTTGGCATCTAGTGGAAGGTGTAGGAAATGCCAACAGATCCATATCTTATTTGGATGTGAATAGGCGATGAGTCAAAAATCAACCAGCCCCAGAATTTCCACTTCCTGTTTGGAAGTTTGCCTGCCCTATGAGTTCTGTTATACTCACAGACATAATTCAAACAGTTTTATAAACTTCAGAGTGTTTTCTATCCAATAGTAATAATAATATGCATATATTAGCATCTGGGACAGAGTAGGAGACATTTCACTATGGGCACGCAATTCATCCAAAGTGAAAATGCTGCCCCCTATCCCTATTAACAAGGCACACCTGTTAATTGAAATGCATTCCAGGTGACTACCTCATGAAGCTGGTTGAGCGAATGCCAAGAGGGTGCAAAGCTGTCATCAAGGCAAAGGGTGGCTACTTTAAAGAACTCAAATATAAATATATTTAGATTTGTTTAATACTTTTTTGGTTGCTTCATGATTCCATATGTGTTATTTCATCGTGTTGACGTCTTCAATATAATTCTACATGTAGAAAATAATAAAAATAAAGAAAAAACCATGAATGCTTAGCTTGCTGGTTGTGGATGTGTGAGATACACACACATACACTACATGTGCTAACGCACATGACACAACGCATACAGTGGGGCAAAAAAGTATTTAGTCAGCCACCAATTGTGCAAGTTCTCCCACTTAAAAAGATGAGAGGCTTGTCATTTTCATCATATGTACACTTCAACTATGACAGACAAAATGAGAAAAAAAATCCAGAAAATGACATTGTAGGATTTTTAATGAATTTATTTGCAAATCACCAAGTCACCTACAAACAAGCAAGATTTCTGGCTCTCACAGACCTGTAACTTCTTCTTTAACAGGCTCCTCTGTCCTCCACTCGTTACCTGTATTAATGGCACTTGTTTGAACTTGTTATCAGTATAAAACATACCTGTCCACAACCTCAAACAGTCACACTACAAACTCCACTATGGCCAAGACCAAAGAGTTGTCAAAGGACACCAGACACAAAATTGTAGACCTGCACCAGGCTGGGAAGACTGAATCTGCAATAGGTAAGCATTTTGTTTTGAAGAAATCAACTATGAGAGCAATTATTAGGAAATGGAAGACATACAAGACCACTGATAATCTCCCTCGATCTGGGGCTCCACGCAAGATCTCACCCCATGGGGTGAAAATGATCACAAGAACGGTGAGCAAAAATCCCAGAACCACACGGGGGGGACCTAGTGAATGACCTGCAGAGAGCTGGGACCAAAGTAACAAAGCCTACCATCAGTAACACACCACGCCGCCAGGGACTCAAATCCTGCCATGCCCCCCTGCTTAAGCCAGTACATGTCCAGGCCCGTCTGAAGTTTGCTAGAGAGCATTTGGATGATCCAGAAGAAGATTGGGAGAATGTCATATGGTCAGATGAAACTCCTCGTGTTTGGAGGACAAAGAATGCTGAGTTGCATCCAAAGAACACCATAACTACTGTGAAGCATGGGGGTGGAAACATCATGCTTTGGGGCTGTTTTTCTGCAAAGAGACCAGGACGACTGATCCGTATAAAGGAAAGAATGAATGGGGCCATGTATCGTGAGATTTTGAGTGAAAACCTCCTTCCATCAGCAAGGGCATTGAATTTGAAACGTGCCTGGGTCTTTCAGCATGACAATGATCCCAAACACACAGCCCGGGCAACGAAGAAGTGGCTTTGTAAGAAGCATTTCAAGGTCCTGGCGTGGCCTAGCCAGTCTCCAGATCTCAACCCCATAGAAAATCTTTGGAAGGAGTTGAAAGTCCGTGTTGCCCAGCAACAGCCCCAAAACATCACTGCTCTAGAGGAGATCTGCATGGAGGAATGGGCCAAAATACCAGCAACAGTGTGTGCAAACCTTGTGAAGACTTACAGAAAACGTTTGACCGTCTGTCATTGCCAACAAAGGGTATATAACAAAGTATTGAGAAACTTTTGTTATTGACCAAATACTTATTTTCCACCATAATTTGCAAATTCATAAAAAATCCTACAATGTCATTTTCTGGATTTAGTTTTTCTAATTTTGTCTGTCATAGTTGAAGTGTACCTATGATGAAAATTACAGGCCTCTCTCATCTTTTTAAGTGGGAGAACTTGCACAATTGGTGGCTGACTAAATACTTTTTTGCCCCACTGTACACACACACTTTTATAGTCATTAATTGCTGCTATATGCTGCTTTGTTTTATTTTGCCTAGTCACTTTACCCTGCCTTCATGTACATATTTTCCTCAAATACCTCGTACCCCTGCACATTGGTCTGGTACTGGTGCTCCCTGTCTATAGCTTAATTATTGTGCATGTTATTCCTCATGTGTTAATATTTTTCTTTGTTAGAATTTTTTTACTCTGCATTTTTACTCCGTTGCATGTGACAAATACAATTTGATTTGACCTTTCAAGTCTTTTCCAATCAGTGCAAATTACGGTAAAGAGACAAGGAGAGGAAGAAGCTGTAGATAATTGAGATGGAGCCCAGGTCTAAGAGGACTGACGGGGACGGCTTAAGCTAAGGGAAGGAGACAAGGAGAGTAAGCCACTGTGGACTGTGGCAGACCCAAGCAAGACCCATCTGGATGGAACGCTTGTTGTGGACACTAGGAAGCACTTATCTATGTGTGGCTGCAACCTGCATGGTCTGGGTAACTAGGGCTCTACGGGTGAAAAATGAAAAATAGTTTGTTGGAATTTTCATTTTGATATTACGGCAGATCAGAAACAAATACGATATGCCACAAACTGTGTGCCAGTCTGCACCACGGGCGGTAGGCGTAGTAGGTTGGTATTGGACTCAGAAGGAAAATCATTTGGGTCTGGAATCAACCTGCTCTTGTTCCCTCCTGAAACTCAAGTGGAATGTTCTGGATTCTATATTCCAGTGGGCCAACAACGCTGTGAAGGGAGGCAGACATGGGTTCAAATACTATTTGAAATTGTTCAGATACTTTGTGTGTTTGCTTTAGCCTGCTTGGAGTTCCCGGTAGGCTGGTTTGGCACTTTTGGGACTTTTCTATTACAGCAGGCAAGCTCAATCGAGCACAGCAAAAGTAGAACAAATTATTTTGAATAGTACTTGAACTCCGGTCTGTGGAGTCTGTTGGACCAGAGTCTGTGGAGTCTGTTGGAATCTGTGTTTGTGTCCTTGTTTGTCCCTGTGTTCAGCAACTCCGACAGACGGCACGCCCTCCGCTCTCCGCTCCGACCACAACGGGCCCGTTTGTTTTCTGCAGAGGGATGGGAATTCACTCAGGCGACGTTGGCATCGATGCCTAATATGGGTGCCAAGGCCAGTGTCTGATCAGCAGAAGGAACACCAAACCACACACACCAAACCACAGCAACAACCCCCGTCCTCCCTCCCTCTGTCTGTGAGGAACCCCCCTCATCCTTCTCCTATGACACTTCCTAGTGTGGGGAAGAACCACCATGGATGGTAATACCGCAGGAAGCACACAGAGGCACAGTGACACCCCTTTCTCTGTCTGAAGCCCAAGACAACAAGGCAAGGCAACATGTCTTGGCAGTCCCTTTTATAAAGAACATTTTCACTCTTAGCTTTAGGTAGAATGAATGCCAATATTTTGGGGTAAGAAAGACAATCACCTCAGCTGCCTCCTCAATGTACTGCTGTGTGCGTGCCTGTGTGTATGCATCCCCCCCCCCCCCCCCCCCCATTCACATCATGAGCACACATGCACAGTCGGTGAGTAAACCTCTGTGCTCTTATCCTCATTATAAAACTAAGGCTTTTGCTCTTTTGATTATTGATGTGCGGTGCCCTTAAGCCTCCACTCTCTCCATAACTAAACCCCCATGGCAGCTGAAACTCTACCCAGCCCAGGCTTGACTATCTGGGGTAATTTACTGCCCCCCCCCTCTGCCCTCCCTCTGTGCAGTAATGGGGGTCAATGCCTTTCCTTTAAAATAATCTGCTGGAGTCTCACCCCTCCTCCCCCATCTCCCTTCCTCCTGTCCCTGATCTGGCTGGTCATTTCGAACAATAATATAATTACTTCAGCTTGAGAGACTAGACAGAGCATCCCTACCCAGCATCTGCACCTAATAGAGTTATGACTGACTGATAGAGATGGATGCCTAGGAAACGCGCAGCACGTGGGGCCGCTAGTAGAGGAAGACCTCGTCCAGATCTCTCTCGCGACCTTCTGGTGTGTTCTCTGTCCCGAGGTCGCTCGTACCGCAAGTGTAGCGTAACCGAGATGCTCGTATTCCCTTTGATACGTAAAACTGTTGCAGGGGAGTGATTTTTACCCGTAAAGATACAGCGCTAGCCCGATCAGCGTTATTCTAAATGCACTGCTCAAAGTGAACAGTACCCACGCTTTAGATGTAAAAAGAGAGGGGGGGGGAGGAAGAGGAGAGGAGAAGTAAAAGAACGAGAGAGCTTTTCATTGCGTTCAGGCTCGATCATTTAGACAAATTTGTTTGGGGGGGGGGGGGGGGGGGGGGGGGGGGCTATAGATGTTATTTTCTACTTATTGAAAGATGCGTTTGAGAGGCGGCAGACAAAGGCCATGTTGTGTGTCTCACAGACAGACAGAGGCGGGACTGTGACAGTGGCATGTCCTGGGGTGTGTTACATTCTGTCTGCCCTGAGAGCGGGAGAGCGGCAGAAAGAGAGCGAGAGAGGGGGGGGGGGGGGGGGGGGGGGGGGGGGGGGGGGGGGGGGGGGGGGGGGGGGGGGGGGGGGGGGGGGGGGGGGGGGGGGGGGGGGGGGGGGGGGGGGGGGGGGGGGGGGGGGGGGGGGGGGGGGGGGGGGGGGGGGGGGGGGGGGGGGGGGGGGGGGGGGGGGGGGGGGGGGGGGGGGGGGGGGGGGGGGGGGGGGGGGGGGGGGGGGGGGGGGGGGGGGGGGGGGGGGGGGGGGGGGGGGGGGGGGGGGGGGGGGGGGGGGGAGGGGGGAAGGGGAGAGCGGGAGAAGGGAAGAGGAGTCCAGACACCATTGTGTGGCGCTCCCATTCTTGGAGAAAGGTCGCCGCGCCAGTCGGTCACACAGAGAGGGGTTGTCATGACTGGCCAGGTCCATGCACGCACGCACGCACACACTGTCTGGTGGCATTGGCCAGGTCTGCTGAACCCACTGGCTCCTTTTGTTGCTGTCCCCAACGCCACCTGTGTTACTTCTACCTTTTAACAACTAGTACTGTCTAGACTGCTGCTGTCACACAGGCTGGACGTGTGTGTGTGTGTGTGTGTGCGCGTGCGCCTCTGACATGCATTTACAGACACACACACACATTACGTATTGGCCTTCACTGTCATTAAAGGATGCAGTCATACATATGTGTGGATACATGGCTGATGTATACGTCTCGACCGATAATTATATAGACATTCAAACCAACATCGTGCATAATATTTCCTCCCACCAGGCCTAATGTACCTACATATTGCAAACAGCCACTCAAACCAACCGCATTGGGCTAAATGTAAACTTCACCTATTGCAGAGCGACAGTTCCACATTCTTTACCCACGATGCTCGAGTAACAGGAACAACACGGGCCCTCTGTCCCCCCTGTTCCCCTCGACCCTGTCTTCACCGGCCAGACAGCCTGCTGACATCTATCTCACTATGCCGTGTGTATGTGTGTGTGTGTGTGTGTGTGTGTGTGTGTGCGTGTGCGTGCGCGTCTGGCCAGATCCCATTTGGCCAGAGCATGCAGACTAATCACATTAACTGCTAGCTAGACTTCTTCTCATGGCAGTAGAGTAGACAACTTTCACCAATAGGTATTTTTATCCAATTAGATTTCTAGGTCTGTATGTCTGAGTGGGAAGTCTGGTTTTGTGAGTGTGTGTGTTACTGGGTGCACGGCATTGTGTGTGTGTGTGCATGAATCGATGGATGAATTGAACGTGTACATGTGTGCGTGCGTGGTGCTTATATCGATTTAGTAATTTATTAGGATCCCCATTAGCTACTGCTGACGCTGCAGCTACTCTTCCTGGGGTCCACACAAAACATGACATAATGGTTAACATTAATAGACAGGTACATCACAAGGATAGAACTACATGCGTTTATAATTGAGGTCTGCAATAGCTCCTGTGTTCCCAGGGGCGACTCTGTCTGATGGCCAACCCTGGAGGGAGTGTGTTACTGTGGCTGTGGCATGTGTTCGAGTGGAGGAGCCTTCTCTGCGCCAAGATGTGTGTCTAACTGGACTAGGTTGTGTCCCAAATGGCTCCGGTCAAAAGCATTGCATTATATAGGGAATAGGATGCCGTTCGGTACACACCCCTAGACTGTGTGCCCCCGACCTATGGAGGCTCCTGCCGCACCCCGATGTGTTTCAGTTGTTCTGGCCCTCTGGCGCTGAAGCCTCTGAGGGCCCCAACCAGCCGGACCCAGTCTACTACACCATGTGTGAGTTATGGACTACCTACCCCAGCCCCAGCCACCCACTCCACTCAGCAGCCAAAACTCACACACCAGCCTTGCGTAATGGAGTGGCGTCACTAGTCATGACGTGAGGAGAGATTCATCACACAGATGAATGATGGCACCAGATGGGGCCTTTTATCTCAGGTGGGCTTATGTTGGCCACTGTTGCTCACGGGCTATCACAGCCTCTCAACCCCACTCGCACATAACATTTCACTGTAGACTCCGGCTGCATTCCAAATGGCGTACAGCGCCATATAGGGAATTAGGGGTGCCATTCAGGACGTACCCTCAATCTGCCATTTTTTTTTTTTTTTTGAAAGGGGAGACTGGAACCGAAGGAATGAGAGAGGAAAAGAGGTAAGTGCTCCGCAGAAGCTTGCCGTTAGATTTGACATGGCTCATAAGTGGTGTGCGAGCGCAGCGTTTTATCGACGCATGTGTGGGTACTCGTACATAGTACCTACATACGTGGGCTACCTAGGTTAATACCTCATCCAGGCCTTGTTCTCGGTGCTCTGTGAACATTTGTTGTGCGACATGTCTGTAATATATGCCGTTCGATTTCAATATGGTGCGTACGTAATACACAAGAACGCCAATGTACATATAGAGCAATTTCATGGAACACACACAGGCCGTGTTCGGGAATATTATGTGTGCGTGGCGTCTCTGCCGTTTTTAAAATGTGAATCGGGGGTCTTGGCTCAGCGTTGGTTACTGAGCTATGTTTTTACCGCTGAGGAATCCCCAATGCTTGGCCCTCCTACTGCTCCACCATGAAATATTACTCCCTCCACTGCTGTGGGGAAATAGCAGGGATGATCCCAAGGCTTGTTTGTGGAGGTTTACAGGTCTAACAGGCGGTTTGGGTTTTTGGAACGGTCCGGATTTTCCACCGATTTTATACTAAACTGGAGCTACCCCCAAAAGATCCGACCTTGGTCTGAAATATGAGAGGCACGTCGGGCCATCACAATTGAATCTCACTTTTCAGATGGGAGCCGTTGTTGTTGTTTGGCGTGCTGAAGATCTTTTTCTGAGATGTTTTCAGAATTACGGATTTACATGATCTTCCTGGCTACATTCCCCCCCCCCCCCCCCCCCCCCCCCCCCCCCAATCAGTGAGATATTTAGTCAAATATTGCATGTTACTGTGGCTGTCATCAGCCTCCACTTAATAAGAACGGTCCTGGAAAGGTCTCCCATGACTATGAAAGTTATGTGGAATGTAAGCCATTAAAAAGACATCAGTTTTACCTCGTGTGTGTAAATCCCCTTCAGATTGATTGGTAGATTTCAGAGTATCTTGGTGTTAAAGTATTGGGTCACCTGTCAATCAATGAGTTGTTTTCTTTGTGAAGCCTTGCGTGGATTTCTCAATTTATGGATGAATAGATGGATGGACAGGGTGGGGAGGGAGGAAGGGAAGGCGGGAGACCTGTGAGGGCTGGTGTCTGGGGCCCTCTCCTTTTCACTGATACTGCTGATGACATGGCATGTTGCCAGCTCCCCAGCCCAGCTCCAGCCTCAGGACCAGATGTTTGCTGTCAGCCCGTTCAGGCGGCTCGTAGTCGTAGCCCCCCTGTAAAATTGAGTTACTGTAAATCTACCAGGGGTGTTTCGCTGCCTCCTCCACATCCCCTCGAGGCCTGTTGGGAAACAGGTCTCCTTTTTAGAGGGAGGCCCCTGTTTCTACACAGGGGGTTATACAGGAGTCACTCAGCAGCACCCTATGGTACCAATAGGGTCTGTCAAAGTGTTTTAAGAGGTCAAATCCTTGATTTCTCCTGTCTTTGATTCCTCACCTCCCTCTCAAGGCGCATTGGAGGAAAGGCTTAAACAGAGCTTAAACAGTCAGTCAGCACCCTGTTTCATACCTATACCCATATCAAATCTACCATTACTCTCTGAGCAGAACAGGAAGTTACTAGCTACTTCAGGGTCATATTTAGTAGGGCACAAGGAAAAACAAAACAAGCATTTATTATGGAACAGCTTTAGGTAATACCTTCCTGTTTCAAAACATTTTGTCTACTGGACATGACCCAGTTGTCTTCCAGATGCAGGTCTGGATTTGCGCAGTTGTGTACTGTCACCACGGGAGGAACAATCATGTTTTGGAAGAGTTTAGTTTTTCTTTCCTCAAATGAACTCTTACCACTTTGATCATTATGTTTAAAGCACATGGCCCTTCCTCAGGCTAACACCATCTTACTGTGGTTTCAGCTCCCAGCCTCCCACCGTTTTTCAACAGATCTTGATCAGATTAGATCTCGTCAGCCCTGGAAACACATATCCTATTGATCCCAGCTTTGAGCGGGTTCTTCTGGGGCTGTGTGACTTATAGGTCACGCCACCACAGTCCGTAGAGTCAAACAATAGAAATATAATGAATAGAAAAGGAGTCCCCATTCAAGTTGACGATGGCATAATGGGTGGACTGGTGGACATTGAGATTGTACCCATAGAAGCAAAGCAGGAAGTGAAATCGGGAAGTGTACACATCAGTCTGTGCTGTGATTTGTTGAATCGACTCATCTGACATTACAGCAAGTACATTCCATTGCATGAGCCACATCAGTTAGCAAAATGTTAATTAACATTCTACAGTACCATGGTAATCCAGCATCAGTTGCTGGAACATTCTGCATTACCATGGAAAATATTGCATCACAATTCGAGGCAGCCGCTGCGAGTGTACCCATGAGTTTACCAGTCAAATTGCCAGGGAGGGAGGTTCCAAGCCCGTTCTAATCATTCTATTTCTATGCCTTCAACCCTTTATCTGCTGTTCACACTGAATGACCTTCCCACATCCACTTCATCTTATTAGCCTCGCACCCTATACTTGCTGTGTGTCAGCTAGCTCCGCCTACATCTAAGTCAGGCTAAGCGAAGCGTGCCAGCTTGCCCATCATCATGACCCTGCTGAGACATCAAGCAGAGAGAAACTCATGTACCTGACAGGTAGCTTTGTTCCCAGGCTAATTGTCTGGTGCACAAGACTAGCTGATAGGTAAACCCCAGTCTGTAAAGAGAAACCCTCTGGTCTTACTGATTTGTCCCACCAACATCTCTCCTCCGGCTTGTTAGCAAAGTCTTGCGTTAGCTAGCTCAGCCTACACGTGGGCTAAGTTGGGCCAAGCGAGGCTACCAGCTTGCCCATCTTGACCCCGTTGAGATGTCCGGCAAAGAGAGACTTGTGAATGGGAAGGTTTCTGCTGTGTCAGCCTTTTCCACCAGACAGTGGATTGTTGTACTGTATCAGGCTAGCCTCGAACCCTTCTGACCCCTAACCTCTCTTAACCTAGCCTTCATCGACCTGTTGCTTTCTCCATGTTGAATTTCGTCAACATTCTTCCCACTGTTACACACACACAGTACACACACACAGTACACACACACAGTACACACACACAGTACACACACACAGTACACACACACAGTACACACACACAGTACACACACACAGTACACACACACACAGTACACACACACAGTACACACACACACAGTACACACACACAGTACACACACAAAAATAAAAACAATAGACAAAAGCTGCGGCTCCTTCTAA